>NC_089982.1:4517291-4826041 GCF_036417845.1 Apteryx mantelli
TCTCTCTTCCCCCCCCTCTCTCTTCCCCCCTCTCTCTTCCCCCCCTCTCTCTTCCCCCCCCCCCCCTCTCTCTTCCCCCCCTCTCGTCTTTCCCCCCCTCTCTCTTCTCCCCCCTCTCTCTTCCCCCCCTCTCTCTTCCCCCCCCTCTCTCTTCCCCCCCTCTCTCTTCCCCCCCCTCTCTCTTCCCCCCCTCTCTCTTCCCCCCCCTCTCTTCTTCCCCCCCCTCTCTCTTCCCCCCCTCTCTCTTCCCCCCCTCTCTCTTCCCCCCCTCTCTCTTCCCCCCCTCTCTCTTCCCCCCCCTCTCTCTCCCCCCCCTCTCTCTCCCCCCCCCTCTCTCTCCCCCCCTCTCTCTCTCCCCCCCTCTCTCTCTCCCCCCCTCTCTCTCTCTCCCCCCCTCTCTCTCTTCCCCCCCTCTCTCTCTCTCCCCCCCCTCTCCTCTCTCCCCCCCCTCTCTCTCTCCCCCCCCCTCTCTCTCCCCCCCCCTCTCTCTCCCCCCCCCTCTCTCTCCCCCCCCCCTCTCTCTCCCCCCCCCTCTCTCTCCCCCCCCCTCTCTCTCCTCCCACCCCCTCTCTCTCCCTCCCCCCCTCTCTCTCCCCCCCTCTCTCTCTCCCCCCCCTCTCTCTCTCCCCCCCCTCTCTCTCTCTCCCCCCTCTCTCTCTCCCCCCCTCTCTCTCTCCTTCCCCCCCTCTCTCTCTCTCCCCCCCCCTCTCTCTCTCCCCCCCTCTCTCTCTCCCCCCCTCTCTCTTTCGCAAAAATAAATTCTTAGCTTAAGCATTTGCTTTATTGTCAAGAATCCTTTCTGTTGCAGCCTTCACCATAAATCCCAACAAGAAATACAATGTTCTTTGCCCCTTTTTTCCTATACTTGTCATCCGTGCTCCTTTCCTAATAGTCATCTTGCATGAAATATATTTAGTGTCAGAGGGCAGTTTTAAATGAAGGGGAGTGGCCCAGCATGCAGTACCCCTGAGACATGGAATATATCCATAGCATCCTGCCAGGCCAGGAAAAGTGGACCATGTGTGCTGTGCTATTGAAGAGGAATCCAGGGTTTGTATTTAATATGGGTGGGGCCCTGTTTACTTAGGTCATAAATACAGTTAAAATTGTTCATGAAAACAAGTGAAGTGTAAAGCTCTGCATTGCACCCACTGCCTAGACAATATTTCTTCTATGTTGGTAGGAACGTTTGCCTTTTTAAAGAGAACTAAGCTAAGCCATCCTCCAGCTATATTTTGTCTCCTTGAAAGCAGTCTCATTTAAATGCCTGGGTTTTTTTTGTTAAGGCTGTTCTGTTGTTTTTGATGTGT
Source organism: Apteryx mantelli (assembly GCF_036417845.1). Lineage (NCBI taxonomy): Eukaryota > Metazoa > Chordata > Aves > Apterygiformes > Apterygidae > Apteryx > Apteryx mantelli. The sequence goes on from NC_089982.1 coordinate 4,518,602, forward strand.
AGATTACATCTGATCAGAATGGATTCCTTTAAACCCATTAGAGTCTTTTATTATACTCTTGTTCTGGTGCAAGTTCCAGCTAAAGTAGTATCTTGCTATGCTTATACATTTTAAGATTAAAGCTCAACAGTAACTTCATTTTTCTATATGTATGTGACCTGGTATTTATCATTCGCCTGATTGCAGGTTTCTAATGAAAAAACAATCCTTCAGGCAAATAAGAAAAAATGGGAATTCTCCAAGACAGATGTGCGTTTGCCAGAACTAAATCATCTCCCTGAACTGAGAGGAGTGGAAGGTATGAGCTTTAATGTCCTCTAAATAAAACCTGGATCCAAAGTAAGTGGCAGGAAGTGGTGTGCATTACAGCAGTCAGCATTCGCTTCTTTAACATCATATGCATTGGTTGCATTTTGTAGCATGGAATCCCAGATTGCTCAAAAAGGAGAACAAAACAGTTTCAGAGTCCCGTATTCCCTCCCTTGCTGCCATTGACCTCCATAACCCAAGTCTGGCTTCACAGCAGGTAACAAAGTAATATTTTGTGCTGCTCCTAGTCCTTTTGATTCAGAACTTCAAACTATGTTTGAGTAGTGTGACCCACAAGTTTCCAGCCTGCCTCTTAACAGAAGCAGGACTTGCCTAGGGTTCTCCCATACTGTCTGTGAAAAAGCGGTAGAAAGGCCTGAAGCATCTTGCTGGGGGAAAGGAGAAGGGCCCTGGATGATACCCAGGGGTATATTTGTGTCTCTGGGACTAGCCCAATGCAAGATTCTCACTGAGAAGACAAACAACAGGAGTTGTTGCTATTTCAGGAGGCTGAATCAAGGTGGAAGAAAACCTGATTTCCCAGAGTTGGAGAGGGAAACCAGGAGGGCTGGGAATTTTGAGCAGAACTGTCCTGGCTGCATTAGACAGATGTTAAGGGGGCAAGTGTACTAGGGAGGGAGAAAGCATAGGAGCTGAACATAGGGAGAGAAGGAAAAGATTTGCATCTCGTAGAGATTAGCTCCTCAGTAACATCAAGATGTTGTTTGGGAGCTGTGTAATTCTCTAGGTTGCCAGTATGGCTACGTTGCTTCCAGCTGAGATTTGGCAGATTGTGTTGAACAAAATATATATTTTTGAAGTCTGATTTAATCAAAGAACAGACTTGTTGCATGCTGGCGTTGCATAGGTGCCCAGAAGGCAATTTCTGATTGATGTCTCTATTACTACAGTTGGAACTGACCCTCTCCTTTCTCTTCCTACCCAATTTACAGCTGTCGGGGACCTTGATATCTGATGCATCAGAAGCTGGCTTCCCCAGAGTCGAGCACTAACCTGAAGGAGAATGGGATTATACCTGTTCCTAAAAGGTAGGTTTTAATTTCTACAGCTTAGCCTTCTAGTATCCTTTAAATGGATCAATTGATGATTGCTCATGCCAGCTGGGAGTTGCTCTGGGGGTATTCTTTTATGCTTCACACTCTAGAGGTCAAGGATACCTAGCTAGGACAGGCTTTCTACGGAGGGCAGCACGCAACTCTTCCCTGATTCAGAAATGTGCTGTGGCACATTTCAGGGCTAGTAAATGATCTTCCTGAGCTGAAGTGTTGGGCATTGGTGTTGGGAATTAATCACCTCATGGATTTGGAGGTTAAGGAAGCTGATGGAGTGACAAAGAAGGGAAGCTGGCTGCATGTGAGGGATGAAGGAATGGGTTATATGCACAGCGCTGTTAAGTGCACCACAGAAAATGGACTTGCAAAAGGGAGACAAGCATTTGGGGGTTGGGGGGGCTGTTAAGTTTAACAGCATGGAAGACTTCTAATAACTATGTCATGCAATTTAACTTTGTTAAAATGTATTAGTTAAGCCGTTGGTAGCTCAGTGTTCTCTAAGCTTGAGGTAGGGGGTCTGGAGGAGAAGGAGGCTTAGGAGAAGTCCTGGCTGTAGTAGTTGTCTTAAGATTGAAGTGTGAAGTTTGAAGTCCCCCACTCTGTTTGCACTTTCACTTAGAATCATATCCTATGTTCTAGGTTGTTTTAAGGCGATAGTGTTGAAACTGATTTTTTTTTTTTAATAGACTCATCTTGCTCGTGAAAAGAATGTGGTTCTGTAGGTGGTTTTGTCTAAAAAAAAGTCATAGAAAAGGCTGGGTTTCTTCTGTTGAAGTGTTGTTCTCTTGTTGCTGTAATATCTGAGCATCTTCCAGGCAGTCTGTTGCATGTGTTGGAGTTTCTCTAATTTCTTCTGAAAGTGAGAACTGCAGTGCTTTGCTTTGAGAGGGTTTTTACTCTCATAAGTACCTGTCTTGCTCACCTCACTGAGGCTGGACAGAAGAACTGTGCCTTGCAGAGAGAGCAGAAGTTAGAGAGGATAAAGGGGGAGGGGTGGAAGGAGGCAAGGTGTTTTGGAAGGGTCCTCAGAGGCTGTGCTCCAAATTCTCTCTGGCTCCATTGGAGCCCTGTGTTGTGCACAGATGGGCTGTAATCAGTGCTGTGGCTTGGATGTGATCACATACCTGCCCCAGGGTGACTCTCACTGTGGCTGCAGAGACCACCAGGCACTTCAGCCTCCCTCTGGCCTTACCTGGTTTCACTGAAGCTGTTATTAAATATTTTGCTACAGATAGCCATTCGTATGTTATAGGAGTACTGTTAATGTGCAGGTGCAAATTGTGCACTGTAGTTTTATATTTTGGGGTTCCTGTATTTGTTCTTCCTTTTTGAGGAGAGGGATCAACTGCTGACTCTGAAATCTATTTTTAGTCTTGTGTACAAATGCACTGGCTCCTAACCCATATGAGTGTTTTTGGCACTTGAATTCAGGTGGTGCAATATCTTAGTGCTATTAGGAAGAAAGAAGAAAAATCATTGGGATGGGAAGCAATCCTGACAATATAAATGGGGGAAAAAGAAATGTTACTAAAGTTGGCTCATCTGTGAAACACAGCTTTAGGGAGATAAGAACATGTACTAAATAAAAGTAAAGGAAGTATACTTATCTGGCAGGGGAGACACCATGATCAGACAGGTGGTTTTCCCAGGGCAAGGCTCATCCCTTGCACTCGGTGTGCAGACCCCTGCGATTTCCCCAAATGTGGGAAACTCGACTGCATAACTTGTGGTAGTGGGGGACTGTGTTTGTGCTCTCCCCTACAATTTCACCAGAAGGCTGTGCTGCAATTCAGAGAGACCTGGACAGGCTGGAGAGGTGGGCAGAGAGGAAACTCATGAAGTTCAACAAAGGCAAGTGCAGGGTCCTGCACCTAGGGAGGAATAACCCCATGCACCAGTACAGGCTGGGGGTTGACCTGCTGGAAAGCAGCTCTGCGGAGAAGGACCTGGGAGTGCTGGTGGACACCAAGTTAAGCATGAGGCAGCAGTGTGCCCTTGTGGCCAAGAAGGCCAATGGTATCCTGGGGTGCATTAGGAAGAGTGTTACCAGCAGGTCGAGGGAGGTGATCCTCCCCCTCTACTCAGCCCTGCTGAGGCCACATCTGGAGTACTGTGTCCAGTTCTGGGCTCCCCAGGGCAAGAGAGATGTGGCACTACTGGAGCAAGTCCAGCATAGGGCTACAAAGATGATGAGGGGACTGGAGCATCTCTCCTATGAGGAAAGGCTGAGAGAGCTGGGCCTGTTTAGCCTGGAGAAGAGAAGACTGATGGGAGATCCTATTAATGTGTACAAATATCTAATTGGGGGCTGTCAAGAGGATGAGGTCAGACTCTTTTCAGTGATGCCCAGCGACAGGACAAGAGGCAACGGGCACAAACTGAAACACAGGAAGTTCCATCTGAATATGAGGAAAAACTTCACTGTGAGGGTGACAGAGCACTGGAACAGGTTGCCCAGAGAGGTTGTGGAGTCTCCTTCTCTGGAGATGTTCAAAACCTGCCTGGGCACGATCCTGTGAAACATGCTCTAGGTGACCCTGCTTGAGCAGGGGAGTTGGACTTAGATGATCTCCAGAGGTCCCTTCCAACCTCAACCATTCTGTGAAGCATATCACTGTGGAATGCCCCTGTTCTTGTTTGCCTGTCTGTAACATCACCCTGTCTTTTTCCTCTTGATGCAGGTGGCTGAAACAGTGGGAACAGTCCAGCTGAGTCTCCCGGTGCTAATGCTGCACAGTTTCAGCAGAAGAGAGGAGTATCCCTTACTCTCTTGTTAGTGCAGTGGACTGCCATGGAGTGTGGCTCAGTTCCAGTCCAAGAACACAGCTCTCATTGCTGTTGCTGCTGGATTTCTTGCATGCAAAACAGTTCCTGAGATGTTGACTTTCTGGCTTAGGGCCAGATCTTGACTGAAGTTGCTCAGAAAGGAATGGTGTTATTGGTGTGTGATGGGGCAGAAGTTGGCTTGGAGGATTTTTGAAGAAGGCTGGGTTTTCTTTTGTCTAACAACTGCTCTCTTGAGAGGGTGTTATTCAAAGAGAGCAGCTAGCTGCTGATTTTGTTATATTTTGGTGGGCTACCTGGTCTGTATTGGAAAGCATCTTTGTCTTGGCAAAAATGTCCATGGAAAATATTTGTGTAAGAATGATAATGTTAAACATCCAAATGTTCCTAATGGTTCTTTTGAAACCCTTGTTAATGCTCAGGAGCATGTGTGAATTTGTGTTAGGTTCCTTTTCCCTGGATGCATTCTCTCCCCAGCTTTTGGGCAGTTTTCTTCTGGACATTTAACTGGGGCTGTTGACTGACTGCACTTGAGTGAATGTGTGACTCCTGTTAATGCTGAAGGACGAATATCAGTATAACATACTGAGCTGTGGTGCATGTGAAATGGCTTCAGATGAATGCTTAGTAGCTCACTTAATTCATCTGTCCTTTTAAGTATATCTGGGGGAAATGGGACCTGTAACTGTAAACCTCAAGTAATGTGTAGGGAGAAAAAGAACAGATCACTCTTACCTTTTGGACAGTTATGAGACTGTTTTTGTTTAACTGTTCTCAAGTTGATTTAGTCAGTCTATGGTATCCCTACATTGCTCTCAACCCTGTTTTCTGGCAGCCCAATGCTGCTGTTGCAGCTCAAAACCCTGTCTGGTGCAATTAGCTTTGGAACTGTGTTGTCTTTCCACAAAGTAGGGCCTTTCCCATAAGTGTATCATGGCAGTATGGATGTCATCAAATTTAGATCTTTGTGGCTATGCTGTGTTCTAACATGTACACTTATATTTTGTAAATAAAAGGATATTCAAATTCTAAACTCCTGGCTGCTAGTGTGTGTTTGCAAATATAAGATGTGCTGACTCAGTCTTCTCTGGATTTAAGCTTGGTGTTATATCTGCTTATTTGTGCTGGTGGCCTTGCTTGCATTGAAAAACAGATAGGATTTGGGGATCGGTTTTTATTTAACAGCTGAGATCTGATTGTTTTGCAACCATCTACAAGCACAGGTTCCTCTTCCCTATGTCATTTTAGATGCCCAAGGTCCTTGGGGGGTGTATGGGGGGGAAATCAAGAAAATGAAACATATCAAAGAGCAAATGATGATTAGATGTAAAGATTGAGCCAGGCTCTTGTCGGTGGTGCCTAGTGACAGGATGAGAGGCAATAGGCACAAATTGAAATACAGGAAATCCCCTCTGAACACGGAGACCCCCCCCCCCCCCAACAACAACCCACTACTTTGAGAGTGGTTGAACACTGAAACAGATTGCCCAGAGAGGTTGTGGAGTCTCCATCCTTGGAGATATTCAAAACCTGACTGGACATGGTCCTGAGCAACCTGCTGTAGGTGACCCTGCTTGAGCAGGGGCTCGGACCAGAGGTGCCTTCCAACCCAACTATTCTGTGATTATTACAAATTGCTGCTGCTTACTGCTGAAACAATGTGTAGCATAAACCAACCACTATTGCTCCGTATTGTTTTTGTAGACCCTGTGGTTGGTAAGTGCATTTACACTAGACTCAAACTAAAAATTGTTAGTAATTATAGATGGTGAGTTGATTTTACTTTGACTCTAGCAGCTTTGTCATTAAATGTCCTACATGCTGTACTTGTACACTGGGTTTATATTTTTTTAGAAAAATGCGTGCTTCTGTCTTTCACTTTGTGCAATAAGAAGGCTGTGCACAGTTAGCAATGCGATAAGCAAATTTAATGCAAATATGATCTGAAACCCCTTTAAAACAGCCTTAAGGAAACTCACTCCGATAGTCTCTCTGACTGGGGGAGCTCTGTAGAGCTCCTACCCCCTCCTGACGCCCTGTGGCAGATCTACACCTCCAGCTTTTGGAATAAGATGCCAAACTTCTTAGAAGCAGTGGGCTTTGTTGTTCTCTTCTGAGATAACAGAAAGCTTGACTTGTTCTTCTGCATGGACCAAAGCTGTCCCTTTCAGGTAAGGGAACTGGGACCCTGGAGCCAGAAACTGGGGGTTTACTCCAAATATTTTTTGATCTTGTTTTTCATTTCCCCTCCCCTTCATTTCTAGAATAGGTGAGGGCATGAGGAGGCTTGTTTTGGGCAGGGGCTATGGCTGCCTCTGCCTCTGGGTATATATGCACAGAACTGCATCTATATGCTCGCATATATTGAGAGATGGGTATGCACATATAAAGCATGTGTGTGAATATGTATATACCCACACATGGTGTGTATATGCATCATGCACCCACCTATATACTACATAGTGTATATATACAGATATATAGACCCACCTACATACTGTGTGTGTGTGTATATATATATACACACATACTGACATCTATACACCCAGCTATATATACATATAGCTATATATGTATGGAGCGCTATATATATATACATATATATAGCTCCACATATATGCTGTGCGGATATATGTATGCTTCTACCCCGCCGCATATACACACACAGACAGCGCTAATAAGCCGAGGGGCGGCGTGCGCGGCCGCAGAGCTCGCCGCCCCCCCCCGGACGGAAGTGGGGGCGGAAGCGGGGGGGCGGGGCGAGCGGCGGCCCTGCCCCGGGGAGGGGAGCGGCGGTGCGGGGCTATGGCGGCGAGCGGCGAGGAGGGCTGTGAGCACTATCGGCGCGGCTGCCTGCTCCGGGTGAGGCGGCGGGACGGGCGGACGGGCGGGTGCCGCGGTGGAGGGCTGGGTGCCACCGCTGAGGTGTCCCGTCCCGTTGCAGGCGCCGTGCTGCGGGAAGCTGTACGCCTGCCGGCTGTGCCACGACGGCGCCGAGGGCCACCGGCTGGATCGCTTCCGCGTGGCGGAGGTGCAGTGCGCCCGCTGCCGCCGCCTGCAGAAGGTGGGTACAGCCGGGGCGGCGGCGGCGGCGCGGGGGCCGCCATTTCGGGGGTGGGGGCGCGGGCGCCATTTTGGGCGGGGGCGCCGGCGCCGCGTGCCTAATGGTCGTCTTCTCTCCCTTCCACTACCTTCTCCTCGCCGGGCCGGCGCGGCGGCGGCAGGCGCAGCAGAGTTGCGAGGGCTGCCACAGCCTCTTCGGGGAATACTACTGCGGCATCTGCCATCTTTTCGATCGCGACAAGAAGCAGTACCACTGCGCCGAGTGCGGCATTTGCAGGTGCGGGCGGGCTGCTCCCGGGTGAAAGGGGACAAAACCCGGCTTTTCGGAGCCCGGCGCCTGTGTACGGCCGTGGGCTGTTGCCGTCGGGTTCCTCCTGCGAGTAAACAGCAGCGGAGCCTGGAGCCGCGGTGGGCTCGGCCCGGGAGAGGCTTGCTCTTGTTATTTTCAGTCTAAGCAGCCTTATGTTTTACTTCAGTCGTGGCAAAATATTGCTAAGAATGAGAGCTTGTTTATAGTCTGTATGAATTATAACTCTTCCGTAGATAACTTGACTTGGGAATTAGGCTTCTGTTGCTCAAAGAGTGTTTCGGTAGAAAATAAAACAGAGCTGTGCAGCAAGTACTAAGCTGTTCTTGAATGGGCCTTATCTCCTTAGGATTGGTCCAAAGGAAGATTTCTTCCACTGTTCAAAATGTAATTTATGCCTAAGCTTGAGTCTTCGAGGAAAACACAAGGTGAGAATATACCACTTTGTTACCTTTAAAAAAACCTGTTTTTCTACGATCAGAAGTGCCTCTACTTGAACTAAGGCTATACAGATAGGGAAAGTGGCAGACTCTTTCCCTCAAATACATCTGCCCTGAACAGCAGCATGGAATGCTTCTGGGTGGGCTTTGCTTGCGGTTTAAGTTACAGAAAATATATATCTCAGTCATGTTCCACTCTACTTTTAAAAGTCATTGACTGCAGATATGGAAATGTATCAGTTTGAGCTGCTATTTCTGCTGTAGTATAGGAAAAGCTAGGCTATTATTGTTGTGGGAGTCCTGGAAACAATTTCTCCTATATCATTTCAAGCTGTTTCCTTTTTGTTTCCTTTTTGTTTCCTTTTTGTTTCCTTTTTGTTTCCTTTTTGTTGTTAATTCTCAGAATTTCAATCCCAAATGAAAGAGTAAGGTTTATACCTCTTTATTTATTATAAAGGAATTTTAGACTTAAAAAAATGCAGCTGTCTGTGCAGTAGAATAACTTTTCTTTATTTTTGCAAAGTGCATAGAAAACGTCTCCAGGCAGGATTGCCCAATATGTTTGGAGGTGAGCTACTTCTGTCCAACTCTTAAAATTGTGTTTGGTGGTACTTCTTACTGTGTTTCTAGTTAACAGTTCTTTTGTGCCTTTTGTCTACTACTTGTCTTGAAACAGGATATTCACACGTCTCGTGTTGGAGCTCATGTTCTGCCATGTGGTCACCTTCTTCACAGGTAAATATTGCAAATATTTGAGCGTTGAGAGTACCTGCTGCATTTTGTGTGCTGTATTCTCAGCACTACTACAGGCCTGGTTGGTCTTTGTTATTACAGCTGGTTTTTAAGGGAGGCATGTAGTAGTGGATAGCCTCTATTTCATCAGAAAGTACTTCCTTCAGAAAGGATATCTTTCTTCCAAAGTCCAGTAAATCTTGTTGGTGGAGAGGCCTATTTACTGCTCATTTTCACTTTTCCTGTGTTGAATTTCCTTCTGTTGATTCTTAAATCTAAAGAATCCCATAGAGAAATCTCTTCTTGGTGCAGAAAGCAGTTGCACAATGGTTTTAAGAGGTTGGTGCCAGTTCATCCATTAAGTCTTAAGTTTTTTCCTTAGACAGCCGCCAGGAGCACTGAATGCATTGTTTCTATACAAAAGCTGCCCACTCTATCAGGATTTTATGGTGTGGTGATAAACAGCGCTGGGTGCCTTTGGAAGAGTAATTACAAGAAGGCCATGTGTTTCCCTTCCATCTTGCTCCCAATGTAGCCTTGACCTGACGTTTTCTCTTTGTGCGGTGTCCTACAGAAACAGCTTTTTGTTGCTTTGTTGTCTCTTGGTTTTCTCCATTGTCTCTGTGTGCTAAATTAACGGTCTCCACGTTTGACAATGTCAAGCCTCCCCAAATTGAATCTTCCTTTGATTCCTGTCCATCTTAAAGTTACCCTGTTGATGTATCACAGCCTGTTTTTTCAGCTAACTTTAACCAAACAAATACTGTTTTATTGCTGATCTGTTCCTTCATCTTACTTTTGAAGGCATTAGAATGGAATTAAATGTGCTTGTCTCATGGTTTTGTCTAAATACCAAATGATTTTGCTGGGAGGCTTTCTTTCCACTTTAACCCAGGATATTTTTGACTTCTGCTTTGGGGACAGCTGTGTGCTTTTCTCCTCCTTTCTGTCCAAATGGGTTACTGGTCAGTAATTTCACTTTTCTTACTGAACTTCTCATTGTGTTTTCTTTTCAGAACGTGTTATGAGGACATGTTAAAGGAGTAAGTATTTCTAACCCTCTCTTGTCTTAACATTGTAGTAATCTAGGCAGATTACTTGGAGAGGCAAAGATCCTGATGCCAATCCAGTACCTGTTATCTTAAAGGCAACTCCTAGAGGGAAAAGGGGCTTTTAATTCCCACCTCTTCTGCAGGACTTTCCCATTCATTATATTTCTCCTTGACTCTTCTGATAAGAAACCTGTCCTTTTGAATGGACTTATTTCATGGCCCCGCTCCATCTTCTGAATTAGACTTTTTTTTTCCGTCTTTTTGCCAGAGGTTACAGGTGTCCTTTGTGCATGCATTCAGCTTTAGATATGACAAGGTACTGGCGTCAGCTGGATGACGAAGTAGCACAGACACCTATGCCCACAGAGTATCAGAACATGATGGTGGAGGTAAGTGATGAAACTTGCACTGATGTCTCTTTTTGGCAGATCTGTACCTTTCCATTATGGACAGTAGAGGGCACTAGAAACTTGCCCTGGATCAGAAATCCAAGTGACTGTTGGGATATGATGAAAAAATTTCTTGTGCAGGTTTACAGTATTCATTTACTAATTAAAAGATGAAAGAGCGGTTTAAAAAGACCCAAAGCAAACAAACAAACAAAAAACACAAAAAAAACCCACAAAAACCTCCAACATCTTAGTGGTATAGTATCATACAGGGGGGAAATGGCTTAGTCCCTGGAAGTACCTTGCTTTCTCAAGCAGTGCTGTATTAGGTGCTGTCACAGCAAAGAGCAGCAGCATGTTTTTTAAGAGCTTGGAGCTTCAGGTTTCAGAATAAACATGCTGTTTTTTCTGAAAAAATATTCAGCTATTAATATGTGTAAGGCTAGCAAATAGACACTTCTTATATTTTCTCTTTCTGTTTCTCTGCAGTAACCCAGATCTCTGAAACTGGGTACTGTTTAGTAGTAAGACTGAATTACACAGCTTAGGTCATCATCTAGTGTTCTGGTTGCATCTATAAGTCTGGTTCAGACAACCCATCCTCCTTACTTTTTGAGTCAGGGTACTTCAAAAAATCACTTTACTGCCTATTTTGAGAAGAACATTCACTGTCTGTCTTGTGTAGCAGACTGGCTGAATGTTGTTAGCTCTTGTTAATCCCATCTCATTTTTACCTGTGGGTTTCCCTGATGTTTTCTTCCATCAAGTGAAGAAGCAAAAGCCAAAGCTGGTGTTTACCTGACCCATGCATGGAGTCCCCATTCCATACTAAAAGCATATGCTCTTTGCACATGCTAGCTGATCTTGGTATTTGCAAACTGAAAAGTTAAATCTGCCCTGTGTACTCCTCTGCTGAGACACCTGGCTGTCTTTAGAAGGAAAGTATTTCCTGCTTTGTGCTCTGATTGCAAACCAGTTCTGTGGTTGCTGAAAGCATGCTTGTCATGTATTGTTGAGTGTCCTGTTGATGCTAAAGCACCTCTCTTTCTCTCTCTCTGTCTCGTAGATCCTTTGTAATGATTGCAATGCCCGGTCTACAGTGCAGTTCCATCTCCTAGGCATGAAGTGTACAAACTGTGAATCATACAATACTGCCCGAGATGGAAAATGCAGGCTGACTTTGGAGTAGCAGTGATTAAGATGCATGCTGCACATGGTTGGTCGTGCTGAAAACGCTACTGTGGAAGAGACTGTCTGTTTTCTTAAAAAAAAAAAAAAAAAAAAAAAAAAAATTGTCTGTAAAAATTTATTCAAACCTGTCATGCCCACAGTAAAATGGTTACAAAGTCTTAGCAGAACTCCTTTGCGCCAGCCTAATAGTGTCCCCAACCTCAGTACCTCCTACAGCATGGTCAGGCTCTTCAGGAAACTCCCTGTCCAGCAGTGTGTGACAACCTGACAAGGTTAGTCTGTGAGAGAATGGCACTCTTAAGAGCGTTTTACCACATCATAAAAAAGACAGCCTAGAAGAATAACTGATGAGATGCCAAAGGGAGATGTACAAGCAATAGCTGTCAGAGCAGAACGTATTTTGGGGCAGCCAAAGGCTCATCTCGCTTACAGAGGCTTTGAGCATAACAGGGTGGAGTTATAGCCATTCTGGTAGCAACTCATAGGGAAAATTGGTGGCTTTGAGATGATACCTTACATAAAGCTGACTTCTGCAAAGTTTTGCATAAGTACATTCTGCTCCTTTTAAATGATGTGTTTGTTCTAGGGCCTTGGAGTCATCAAGCAAATGGATGGAAAGGGTGAGCTTGCAGAAATTGCATCTCAGTCTGATTTGTAGACACAAGTGCACACACCGTGTGTACAGAATTCATTTCAAAAGCAGGGCTGGTGTGCGTATGTATGTCTGATGAATAGCTTCTGAATCAAGCTGCGGGGCTGCCCTTCTCCCACAGGTACTCATGTAACCTGGTGTCTTTTCATTTAGAATGCCAGCTGCAATTGCATTTAACACTGATTTCTTCCTAATTTGCTTTATTCGTTTACACAGGCCTAGGTGTCATAGGGTTTTAGACACGTACGTAGCTTGACATGTTGGTGGTTCAGTACGTGAAGTGAAGCACATAGCATTAGCTTTGCAGGATTGCTGTCAGGCCAGCCAATCCTGCCGAGCCTGAGATATTTGCTAAAGTTGCAGCCATTCATACAGGGACTCTCAAGTCATGCAGGGACCAGTCTTCTGCGACTTTTTTATGGTATCTAATTTCATTGTGGGAGGAGAGGGGAGGATGGAGGAATGTTTTTTCTTTTTTTATAAAAAGGAATAAAAACTCTGACCCTTCTCTTTTATATGATATCCTGCCCAGTGTTTTGCAGACAAAATATTGCCGCAAGTCCTTAGTTTCTGAGAATTTCAGAAAGCTCAAATAGTGTGGGGCATGGCTCCTACTGTCCAAACTGCATGAAATGCAAAAGTTCCCCTTCACTGTACAACTACTCGTCTTCAACTTGCTCTATGGTAAAGCAACAGACTTCTTGATCTGACAGTGCCCTTTTATGTATGAAATACTAGGAATCAGATGATCATATTACTGTAGCTTGCATTTACTTAGGTATCTTTTTCTGAAGCACTTTTCTGACTGCTATAAATGAATGTAAAATGATGTCTCTATTAAAATGAATTATACTATGCTAGTTATGGTCTTATTTTATATATACTTCCTAGACATTTTTAGCTGAGTTCAAACCATGATGAAGTACCATAGAATGATGGTTAGCTCACTTCAGTGTCACTCATGGATTTCCCCTTCACGCCACTTCCTTTTTATTCACACTGGTAATGGTATTTCAGGTGAAGCCCTATTACACTGCATACACACTGGATGTTTGATTCATGGATGAGTTTTTATGCTGAAAACAGTTTTCCTAGCAGCTTATGTAACTATTCCATCTTTCAGTGATATTTTCTCCATCCTACTAGTATATTGTTGCTACAAGCTTAAAGCAGTTCTCCAAAACATGCGTAATAAAAACAACATGCGATATTGGGTAATAAGCTATGGTATTTTACAGTCACAATCCACACACTGAGCAGAGCAGCTTCTGTGACTTAAAATGGCATAGCTTTTCACCAGGTAAACCTCTTCTCAGCCAAAGGGCACTGAGCTTGTGCATGCATGTATGTCAAGCCCTGAACCCAGAGGGGTTGTGGGATCTCCATCCTTGGAGGTGTTCAAAACTCAGCAGGGCCCTGAGTGACCTGCCCTGATCGGACTTGCTTTGAGATAGACCATGGTCTCTGACCTCGATAACTGTGTGACATTAAATCCATCAAGTTATTCGTATTCTTGCTGTGCCCAGCTGTAGCTGCTGCGGGGGTTTTACATTAGCTAGCTCCATGTTTCCACTATGTTCGAATGGGAAAGTCTTTCATTTTTGTGTGAATACTTAAACCTGAGCTAGCACAGCCCCTCTTCCTTTCATTAACCTCTCTAGAGAGAGGGGAAACGTCCCTGTAGGGGACAGAGGCATGCTGTTTATCCTCCTTGTTATTGCTTTACAGAGCTGCAAAACAGTGTTTGCGGAAAGCAATAATTTTTGTCACCAGAGCAGTGTTGTGTGTGGCCTGCTTGGGGAAAATAAATGAAGTCACCAACCGGTATAGGAGGAGACCAAGGAGTGCGGATGCCGAGGGAGGGAGCACTGCCTTCCTGAGTCACGATGACTCTATTAAAAACAAGCAGCCAGTCCTGCCAGACAAACAGCAAATCAATCGTGCAGCGCTGGAGAGATGATCTGATTAAAATTAAACCAAGAGTGACTTGTCTCAGCTGAGCCAGCTGTGCTGGAAGCAAAGCGGTTCCCTAAACCTGATTTCTCTGGGTCTGAGTCCAGTGTCTTTTCTGTTACATCTCATTCCTGTCCCCCTCCAGACTACAGCAAGTGCTACAGCTTTTTGCGGTGTGTGTCCCCGTTTCTATGTGCTGCAGCTGGCAGCTGTCCCCTGAGGTGCGTCTCGCCCCGCAGGGTGCCACTGGGCTGGCTTTCTCCACCTGCTGCAAAAATGTCGGTGTGCCGCACCACAGGGCTGGGGGTCTTGCCGGCACCTTTGCAGGAGTGGGGGATGTCGCCAGGTTCAGGGGGGCTGCAAGGGCGCTTGGGGCGGGTGTTGGCAGGCAGGGGGCCTGCATCAGCTCCTTGCACCCGTGAGTGGCCTTGGAGGCTGCTCCCTGCCCCACATTGGGCAGTCCTGCAGTGCAGGGGGGGAGGAGAAGCAGGTAAGGCTGCAGAGCAGGTAACAGCTGCTTTGTCTGGCTGACTATCGTTTCCTGTGTGTGTGGCCCAGAAATACCTCAGGGACAGGCTCTCTAAGTAAATACTGTATGCGGGAATGGCTTGGGGCCCTTGGGGAGGGCATTTGGTTGGACTTTTGAATTGCGTAGGGCCATAGGTCCATATCGGCAAGGACGCACTCGTGCAATGCTCCCTGCCATGCTTGACCCCCAGCTTTCCTAACTCCAGTGGATGCAAGTGACCTACTGTGGTTAAAAACCCTTGCAAACCATCATGGAGAGGAGCTGTCCTCTGCGCCGCTGGGGTTGTTGCGAGCACTGGCTGGGCTGTCAGCACGGGGTTGGTGGTCTCCAGTGAGGAAAGTCCTTGTGCTTTTTCGGGCGCGGTGAGCTCCTGCCTTTCTGCACAGCCAGCCTCAGGCTGGGCACCCCATGCCAGCTGCTGGTCCATCACTCACAGCTGGGAAGAGCGACCCTCCTCTTCCTTGTAGCTCATCAGGCTTTTTGGCTCTTCCCCTTGAAGCTGCTGACAAGAACCTTGCGTTTTGGGAGTCTCCTTCATGCTGGTGCTGTTGCTCCTCAGATTCGCGTGCCCTCCCTGGTGGGATGAGGACGCCTGCCCACGGTAAGCCACAAGGTGCGAGGCCGCGGCTGGTCCCATAGGCAAGCCAGGTACCAAGACTGGGGTTTGGGTGGTGATGGGAAAGCACAGAGAGATACTTGCACGCTCAGGTCGTACGGCATAGCTGGCAGCAGCAATCTGGGCTTAATTAAAAACAAAATGCCAGACCGGAAAAATAAATCCCGCAAACAACCGTTAGGGAGAAACAGATGCAGCAGCTTGTCCATTAACTTGATGAAATATAAATATATATATATAAAGAGACAGTTGCGAAGGAAGCATCAGCACTGGTGGATGTACCATGTATATTTATTCCTGGGGAGTACAGGGGGAAATGCAGTTTGTTGGCTTGCAAAGGTCAATGCCAAATATCCATGCCTCTTCCAGCTATCATTTCCATTGCACTTGGCTTGCCGCCAGCAAATAGGTACTTGGGTTTTTTTTTCTTTTCTGAGAAAACACTGTTAATCCATTTACCTATTAAATGGTGCAGGAAAACGAAGGGCTCCTCGGGCTTCCTGCAACTTCGTGTTGACGTTTGGCCCTTGCATTGCAAATAAATTGTTTTATTGCTTTTTTGATAAGAGTGACTGCTGTTAGGCTCTGGAGCTGTGGGAAGATAATGCCTTTGGCACTGGTTGAAGTTACTGTGTCTTTAATACTCCATATGTAGAGACTATTGCCCTCTGTGCTAAGTTCATAAATCAGGAATAAACTGCTCTCACCTTGGCACAAGTTACCCCAAATTACCCAAATTACTATTGCTGCTGGAGACAGCACCGCAGAACTATTTCTGCTAATAAATCACTGATATTTATCCCATTAACCCCACCGGCTGTCTGAGAGGATGCCACCTGGTAAATGTTGATGAGCTGCTATCAGCATGTTCACAAAAGAGCGAAATGCAAACACAGGCAGGCCGGCCAGGCTGAACGGTGTTTAAATGGTAACGGGAACAGGCTATTTGATTTCCCTGCTCCTCTCCTCTAAAGGAGCACTCCCATCACGTGCAGGGCTTCTGCCGTGCCCTGATTCCCGCCGAAAGGCCTGGGGCATGTGATGTTACGGACGGAGCTATGCGAGCTAGTTTTGTATAGATAAAATATCTCTGAGATTAAAAAATAGCCAAAAGGCAGTGGGGAGGGAGGCGGGGGGAAGCTTTGAGGAAAATCAGAGCATCTCACTTTGTCGTTTTTGTAAATAAAACCAGCCAATCATCCGCAGCTGAGCTTAGCTCTACGGGGCCTGTCCTGGCAGGGGGGAAGGTAGCAGTTTTTTTGGCTTTTTAATTTAGCAACCCCCTGCCAGAGCAATGTGAACCCCCCCGGCTTTTGTCTGGGGCAGGACCAGACTAAAAGGTGGGTAGAGTTGGGGTGTTTTGAGCCCTCCTTGCTTATGCAATGCTGATGCGACGCTAGCCCAGCTCCCCAGGGTGCTGGGCATCACGCGACGGCCCCATCTGCAGTTGCTAAATGTCCTGTGTAGGTGGGGGGCTCCATCTGCCAAGCACCGCTGCTATTTTGGTCTTCTCGTGCCTCGGCCCTCGCGGCAGAGACGCCAACATTTAATGCAGGGACGTGCTGGGGTGGTTGTGTTCTCCTTTTTTTTTCACAGGGCTTTTTAAGTGGCTGTAAGACCCACACAGAAATCCAAGTTAATCAGAGTCATCCAAGACTCCTTGGGAAAGTGCTGGGTTTTACATGTGATTAGGAGCAATAACTCCTAGCTATTTATTCCTTGAAAAGACAGGAATTGAACATCTTGGTGCAGCTGCAGCTGTTCAGGCTGATAACTCGCTCCCCACAACCCACCCTCGCCTTTGTGACGGGAATACAAAAAGTCAGGAAATTTCTGCATAACGCGCATGTGGGTTAACAGGAAAACTGGAGCATTCCATGTCGTCCTCTGCATCTGCTTCAGGCTCCCAGCTCCCTGAGCCTGTTTTTTCTTGCTGTATTCACTTGCCTGGCTACCCGACCTCGTTAGATATTTTTTTTTCCCCTCCCCCCAAAAAAGGCAATACGCAGTGCGGCGCTATTTTTAGCTGCGTTATTTGCTCTCGGGCAGCAGCTCGGTGGCGTGGGAAAGAGTGCTGCGTCCCCGCAAAGCCGCCTGCGAAGCCCTAACTCCAACACACAACATTTTGCCTCAGTTTGAACATGCAGCAAGGTGCCAGGCCGTAGGAGACCCCTCCCCAGTGCTTTTTACAAATTGGTTTTAATGCTGTCCTATCAGGCTAACCTTTTCCAGGTAGCTTTTTCACATTTAATAGCCGCAATCCCTGGGAATCGAATCTTTTTTGGAGAAAACGCAAACTCAACAGCAAAAGCTGATTTAAGAAATTTTTAAGCCTGTGATTCTTGGCCAAAATCGTGAGTGTTTAAGCATAGTACAATAACTGCGAGGAAAAGGAGCTCCGAGGGTTTTGCACAGTGGTTATTTCCAAGGAATGCAAGTTTTCTTACAGGTCTCCGTGCTCCGGTCTCAAAAGCTGAGGGACCCCGGGGGGCGAGTGTGGGTTGTAGCGCTGCCTCGCAGCACCTGAATTGAGCTGGCAGATTTTGTTTCTCCTCCCAGCAATGAAACCCTGCCATGATCAGCCACCTTTGGTGGCCAAAAAGCTTTACCTTTACCTAGATGGCAGCCAGGTTCAAAGGAGAACAATTTGAGCAAAAAGCGTGAGGGACATTTCTTTTTATAGTTTTGGTGTTTGTTTTTTTTCTTTCATGCTATGAGTGGTTTTCCAAAACTATTTCAGGCTGGGCACAGCCAGGAACTTTTTCAGCACGGTCGCGCCACTGTGGGCTTTGCGGGCAGGTTGAGCAAGGAGGGCTTTCCACTGGTATCCAGCCCCAGTGCCAGTACTGGCTCTGCTCCTCTCAGCTGTGGTCTAGGTGGCAGGTCTTGGTGCCAGAGAGCAGGTCCCAGGCAAGAAAGCATCTCGAAATCCTCATTCAGGAGAGTGGGAAGGGACAGGGTGAGGTTTCTTCCCCCCTCTCCAGAGGATTTTATAGCTAGCAGTGCCAGGAGTTACATTAGCAGGAGCCAACCAGTTGGTGGCTGCTTCCCCCAGTGCCGCTGAGCACAGGGAATTGGTATTCTCTCCTGGAGTGCGTGGTAGTGCAACCCCAAATTCCTCATCCGCACTTCTGGGGCTTCTCGCGGAGTCGCGATCCGTTGGGAAATGAGGGGAGAAGCAGCGGAGGAGGAGCCGGATGCGGTGTGGTGCCGGGAGGCAGTTGGTCAGAGAAGCACTCACAAACAAGGGTCTTTCTGCCCTGTCTGGTCCCTCCGCTAGGAGTCGTCATAGAGAGGGTTGTTGTAGTTGCCCCACGAGCTGTAGTCGTGGTCGTCCAAGAGCCGTCCATAGGAGGAGTGCCTGCGAGAGGGGGAAGATCACGGCACGGGGTCATCCTGCTGGGAGAGCCCCGACCCACTGCCCTGTGCAGGCTCCGTTTTCAGGATGCCCGAAAACTTTTTTGGCGGGCGGGGGCGGGAAAAAATGCACCAGGGCACTTGGGTCCTCACTGGGTCCTCATCAGAAGAAACGACCAAGCGTACAACTGGCAGCAAGGGCATGGCTGCAGTGGGGATCTGGGGGGGTTTCTGGAGCTGGCCAGATGTTAAACCAGGCCGACGCCATTCCCATCTGTCCACAGCCCACCCGAGGACCAAAATGAGCCTGCGCGCTGCCCCAGGGCATCACCTTACCTGATCTTGAAGTAGGCGGCCGCGCCAAAAACCAGCAACACCACCACGATGACAGTCACCGTTATGGCCACGACACTGCCTGTGGAGGGACAGGGCGGCTATGTTTTTTGTTCCCCCCCCCCCCCCCCCCTTGACGCTCCCACCCGGGGCCAGAGGCTGAGCTGGAGGCATGTTTGGGGTCTGCTGCCTCGTTACGGTTGGCAGCCCCAGGGAGGGGGAGGCAAATGCACATTCAATCAAAGCTGCATCAATGGCTTTGCTGGCCAGTGGGCTGCTCCGCTCACCTGAGCTCAGGGCGTGCGGCACCTCCTGCATGGTGACACCAGTGGCGGGGCCGGTTTTGTCCACTGCAGTGGTGACTTCGGACGATGCGGGGCCGGGGGCGCTCAGCCAGGAGGTCGCAGGAGTGGGCGTCCCGCGGGATGGGGCATCCTCCGGGGCTGGTGGGGAGGAGCTGGCCTGGGGCAGCCGGGTGCTGCCAGGAAGAGGTGCCGCGGAGGAGCCAGCGGTCACAGGCGCTGGCGGCGCTGGCGTGTCGGGAGCTGTGGCCGGCTCCTCCGCGGTGCCCCCTGTCGAGGTGGCAGCAGGGCCAGCTGACTGGGATGATGGGGTGCTCCTGGTAGCCAACAGCTTCCAGCTGGTGCTGGAGCCTGCGGAGGGGCCTGTGTTGGCGGCCATGGCGATGGGTGTCCTGCGGGATGGGGCGTCCTCTGTGGCTGGTGGGGGGGAGCTGGGCTGGGGCGTCTGGGTGCTGCCGGGAAGCGGTGCCATGGAGGAGCTGGCAGTCGCAGGTGATGGCAGTGCCGACTGGGACAAGGTGGCCACCAGCATGCTGGGAGCCATGGCCAATTCCTCTGTGGTGCCCCCCATCGAGGTGGCGGCAGGGCCGGCCAGCCGGGACGCTGGGGTGCTCCCGGCGGCCAACAGCTCCCAGTCGGCGCTGGAGCCTGCGGAGGGGCCAGTGCCGGCAGCCGCAGCAGTGGGGACGGTGCTGCCGCCCTCCTGCCCCATGGTCCCACCGGACGTCAATGGCACACTTGCGCCGGGGGAGGCCGCTGTCCTGAATGCAGCATCTGTCCCTGCAGGAATCCCCTCGGATGGAACGGGAGGGCGGCTGGCGTTCGGTGACGGCGTTGCCACATCATTGCCGAGGCCTGGGAAGGAGACAAGTGCATATTAGCCATGCAAACTCCTGGGGGCAACCTGGGTTTTGGGCTGCAGGGTCTTGCAATGAAGCCGGACCACCTGGTCGTTTTCAACGCTGTGAGCGGTGCTGGGTTTGCAGGGCAGGCGCCGAGGCGGCAGCGCCTTTCCCATTTCCACTGCCCTTCCTGAGCACCCTGTTTGCTCCCCAGGAGAGGGCAAGCAGCACCAGGCAGGGTGACAAGTGCCACCTCGCCAGCGCCGCTGCGCCACTGGAAATCATCCTACCGGCTGCGTTTCCCCTCCCTCATTTTCTTGTTCATTTGTTCACCTGTCCCTGTTTCTCAGCATGCGGATAAGTCACTCTCTCCTCTATCCCCATCAGCATTGGGCTTTTCTTTTTTTTTTTTTTTCATGCTACGTCTTCGCAGGTCCTGTGCAGGCAGCACCTGCAAGAGCTAAGATTAGATCTTTATGCCCGTTACAAGCTCTGCTTGGCAGTCACTTCTTCGGCACTCTCTGGTGAGCCAGTATTTTACCTCCATCCCCAGGCGAAATCAGTCAGACAAAAACTTTTCAATGTTTTGAAACCGGGGAGGAATCTGGAGACAGAGGCACCTTGGCATAGCGGTAGATGAACACGGAGGATCAAAATATCAGAAAAACACTGGGTTTGGTGGCAATGCCAAAAGCAAAAACTCCAAGCTCAGCCCCAGAGATGGGAGCTGCGGGCTTGGTACTAAACTAAGTGAAAAATATTGGTAGTCAGAGGGTGGATGATTACTGCTGTAGTTATCTGCTGAGCTTGGACTTGCCAGTCCCACATGGCTGGATATCGCTGGTGGGTGCTTGTTATTTTTAACCCCTGGCAGAAATTCAAACTGAGTCTTTGCTTCCTGCTGTGTCACGTTTTTTTATGGCCTCACCCATGACTTCTGAGCACTTTGGGTCGGTAATAATGTGATTGTCTGCCTGAACGTTGGAGGCAAACTGATAAAGGCATTTAAAGACCGGCAATATCGCTGGATGGGGTGAATCAGAAAGACAGTTTTGGATAGCATCACATGGATAAAAAAAATTCCCTGTTATCGGGGAGCGTAGGAGGGGTCTGGCATCCCCCCTCCTCCCCCCCTGGGTTCAGTTTCCCCGCTGCTGTGATTTGGCATGCTGTCATGCTGCTGGCCCGTCAGCTTTAGCCGGTTTCAGAGAGCATAATGAGGCCGCAGGGTCATTCCGAAACTTTTCATCTCCACATGAGCCTTGTGCTCATTAAGCCCAGTTGTTTACAACATCACATCTTTCCAAAATTATTTTTTCCCTTGACTTTTTTTTTTAAAGAAACAGCCTCCCTTTAGATAGCAGTTGTTGCATTTTGTAACAAGCAAAATGTTTTCTGTAGTTAAAACATGTGCTCATTTCCCTGGGATTTAATCACGTCAGGGGAAGCAATTCTTCAGCCGTTTTAATTCTAAGCTTTGCAATTTCTCAGCCCTGCTGTCAGACTTGGCCTCTCCCTACAAATGACCTTTCACCTCAGGCCCTGCGGTGACATGTTTTTTCCAAGGACAGTCACCTGGTAGCCAAGCGCCTGATGCCAGCGGAGGGCTGCTGCTTCCCACCGCTGCATCGCGGGACCTGTCAGTCTGCGCATCCACCCTAGATGGGTGGACGCTGCGAATTTAAGCACAAAAAAGCATGTGCAGGTATTTCAACTTGCGCTGGCTGTGGGATCGTGAGCAGAGCAAACTGTTAAAAGGTGAAAAGCCTCGTGGCTGCAGCAGCCGACCGCCAGATTTTTATACTGGAAGGAAAATCACATCGGAGGAGTGGATCCTCATGTACATCCCAAGTAAGAAATAACAATATCATAAATAATTCCACCCTTCTCTCCTGCGGGCAAAGGGCAGGTTTATTGCTTCTGCCAGGCGTCATCACCAGCGTCTTGGTTGTTGCTTGGTGTTTATCTGGCTGAACCTGCTAAATCTGGCGGCAAGAGTGTGAAGGAGCGACGGCTTTCCCCCAGCGTGTCCTTGGAGCTGGTGGAGGGGTGAGCACACCTGACACCAAAGCTGTAAAATTACAGCCCTGCGCTGATCTGACATTGGCAGCGATGAACCTAAAATTTAACCCTTCAAAGTGGCTTTCTCAAACAGTGGCTAATTACCCACTAGAGGAAACGGCCTGGACGCGAGCGTGGGAACTGCAGGGGCAACGCCAGCGCCAGGGTCCTCCTGGTTTCATCCAGCACTGCTCCTGCTCCCGGGCCGGGCCCAGACTGCGGCTTTGCACCGCTGCGAACACAAAAAGCAACATAGCACGTACGGCTGCTTTTAAATCGCGTAGCATGGCTGCAAAGTCTCGTGAAGGGCTGGAGAGGCTTTTGTAGCTGCGCTGTGCGATGTGAAAGCGCCGACGGCTCCCGCGGCTGGTGCCCGGGCCGCCGGGTGTGATGGCACCGAAGCGCCGCTGAGCCCGCGGAGCTACTCGGGGACAGCCCGGGCGCCGGTGCCGGTGGCTCCGGGGAAGCGGCACCTGCGGGGCGGCGCGGCCCCGGCGGCGTCACTTACCTGCCGGGAGGAGCAGGAGGGCAAGGAGGAGGAGGCGGCGGCAGCCCATGGTCCCGGCGGCGGCGCCGGGCGGCGGAGAGAGGCCGCGCCGCGCCGCCCCGAGCCGGGAGAGACCCGCCGCCCCGCCCCCGGCCCGCCCCGCCGGGCCCCGGCCCGGCCCGGCCCGGCCCGGCCCCGCCGCCCGCCGCCCGGCGCGCAGCGGCACCTGCCGGCCCCGGGCACCGGCACGGCGCACCGGGCATTAGGTACTGGGACTGGATACTGGGTACTGGACACTAGGGAGCACCGGAACTGGGCACTAGGTACTGGGCACCGGGACTGGGGACTAGGTCCTGGATACTGGGCACTAGGTACTTGACACTGGGACTGGATCCCGGACACTAGGTACTGGATCCTGGGCACTGGGACTGAATACTGGGTCTGGGCACCGGGTGCTGGGCAGCAGGCACTAGGACTGGGACTGGATACTGGGCACTAGGTACTTGGCACTGGGACTGGGCACCAGGCACTGGGGCCAGGCTCTGGCAGCAGGCACCGTGTGCTGGGACGAAGCACTGGGCCCCAGCACCTGGCACTGGGCACCAGGATCAAGCCCCCAGCACTGCGTAGCAGCCCTGGACACTGCACTACACCCCATGGGATTGGGGCTCTGGCAGCCAAAGTCAGCAAAAAGTGAGAAAAAGTAAAAGTAAGACAAGCTTGTGTTTTGGGCTTCAGCATGCTGGCATTCCCCAGTGGTGCCAATGCTGGTGCTGGTGCCGCCTGCAGAGAGCAGCCACAAAATTCATGCAGCTAATAGTGATCAAAGGGAGGCACCTGCAGCATGGCAAGAGGTACAAGAGCAGGCTGAGAAACCCCTTTTCTCACCCTTTTTCCTCCTGGAAGACACTTTGGATAAAATGTTTGCAGTCTGAGCTTGTCTTCTCAGGGCTTCTCCAGGCAGGAGAGACTATGGAGCTCAGGAAAACCTTCTGCTTAGAGACAGCATCTCTCAGTCCAACAGTGAGTATTTGACAAAGAAAATATCAGAGAAAATACTGTGGGGAAGTGGGGAAGAAGTCTCGAAGCTCCTGGGAGGTGTGATGAGTTGGGGCTGAAGACTGATGGTGACATTGGTCCAGCGGGTGGTGTGTGCATGTGCTGGACACAGGTGACAAGATCAGGAGACCCTGCGCATGCTGCCAGGATCAAAGTGAGCTTTTTGGGGGCTTGGGGCTGATATTCAAATTGTATATCTTGAATAAAACCTGCAGGTTTCTCCCCCTCCCCAGTTCACCACTGGTCCCATTTCAGCCTCCCGCAGTGAAATGTGACCCATCATTTCATCCCTAGGGAAGGGTTTTGGAGGAGGGAAGCAGGTCTGAACACAGCTTGCTCCTCATGGAGTGCTTGAATCACGCAGGGGTGCCGATTTGGCACCGGGAGTCGGGTCAGGCTGGGGAGCCAGCCCAGGCCTTGCTCGCCGGGACCTGGTGCCATCCGTGGGCTCCAGCTGCCACCTGCCGGCCACATCTGCATGGGTGCACCCACTGGGCACATCTGGATGGCCACGTCTGCGTGGTCGCCTCAGCACAGGTCCCTTCTCGGCGATCTCTCCCTGTTATTACCAGAAAACCTTTGGCAACATCTGGGGACACACCTGAGGTGCTCTAGTTCTTTTAGGAGCTCTTTAAAATGCTCCTCTCACCCTTTTTTTCCTGTTTTGGGCCCCTCTCTGCATTTGCTTGCTCCACTGGTGGGCCATGGGAAGGCCTTGCGCCCTGGCTGGCAGCCCGGTGGTCTAGCTGGGCGGCCACCAGCGGCTGCATCATCTGCGGCCTGGGGTCGCCACTTGTTTCCAGGCCTGCGTGTGTGATGTGATGCCAGTGTGCAGTCAGCCAGAGGGAGCCTCTCACGGCTCCCCACCTTCGTCCCCCAGGGCTGTCCTCCATCGACAGCTCCAGCTTAGGGGGCCAGAAGGACAATTGCCCCAAGCGGGGGAAAAAACAGTAAACCATCCAAGCTGGGCAGGACACCTATGCCAAGTCACGAGCCCCTGTGGCATAAGTCATAGCTGCCGTGACTCCCTGCTGGGCCGGGCCGGGCTGCGGGGAGGACGTTTCATTAGCAGATGGCTGTGAATAAATCTCCCTTTCCAACACCCCAGGGAGGGATAAGGAGCCCCGGGGAGCGGAGCTTTGGCTCCGTAGTGACGGGCACAGCGGCCCCTCCCGGGAGGCCCCTGGGCCGGGAGGGAGCCTTGCCCAAGACGAGCCTGCTACCGGCTCCCCCGGGGCAGGGCGGGCCTGGTACTGGCCCCCGGGCGGGACGCGGCGCCCCGCAGCCCCGGCGCCCGCCCGCCGCGGGGGCACCGGCCGGGGGGTGGGGGAGGGGGCGGCAGCGGGGCCGCCCCCGGCTGCGCCGCCCCGCCCCGCCCCGCCGCAGCCACCGCGGCGGGCGGGCACCGGGGCAGGCGGCGGCGGCGGCGGCGGCGGCGGCGGCGGCGGCGGCGGCGGCGGCGGCGGCGGCGGCGGCGGCGGCGGCGGCGGCGGCGGCGGCGGCGGCGGCGGCGGCGGCGGCGGCACGCATGGAGGCGGCGGCGGCGGCTCCTGGCGGCGGCGCCGGGACCCTGCTGCTCTGCCTGGCCCTCGCCTCGGGTAAGCGCTGGCGGCGCGGCGCGGCCCGGCGGGTTCCGCCATCGGCACCGGCGGCGGCACCGGGTGGCGCTCCCCGGCCCGGAACGGGGCCCCCCTGTCCTGGCCCCGGGCTCCCTTCAGGTCCCATGCCAGTGCTCCCCCCCCCCGTCCCACCCTGATACCCCTCTGTCCCATCCCAGGGATCCGCCTGTCCCATCTCAGTGCTCACCCCATCTCACCCTGATCCTCCCCCTGTCCCACCCCAGTACTCCCTCCTGTCCCACCCTGATCCCCCCCATCGCCTCCTGGGGATCCCTCCCATTCCACCCTGATCCTTCCCTTGTCCCATCCCAGTGCTCCCCACATCCCACCCCGATCCTCCCCCTGTCCTGTCTTGGGGATCCCCCGTCCCACTCCGATCCTCCCCCATCCCATCGCAGTGCTCTCCCCCATCCCACCGTGATCCTCCCCCCCAATCCCATCCTGGGGATCCCCCCTGTTCCACCATGATCATCTGCCTTCTCCCACCCCAATCCTCCCCCCATTCCATCCTGGTGCTCCCCCCACATCCCACCCCAATCCTCCCCCCCGTCACATCCCAGTGCTCCCCCCATCCCACCGTGATCCTCCCCCCCATCCCACCCTGGTGCTCCCCCCGTCCCAACCCAGTGCTCCCCCTGTCCCACCCCAATCCTCCCCCTCTGTCCCACCCTGATCCCCCCATCCCCTCCCAGTGCTCCCCCCATCCCACCATGATTCTCCCCCAGTCCCATCCTGGTGCCCTCCCCTGTCCCACCCCGGGGCACCCCATAACCGGCGGGTGCAGCCCTGGCAACACTCCTAGTTGCTGGCTCAGGCGAGTGCTTTGTGCCAAGCTCTGGGGCCGCCCTGGCTGGGGCGCCCCTAGGTGCTGGGGGCTGTGCCCAGGGTCTCTGCGGGGACTGCCACCACCATGCTGTGTGCTCTGGGATGGGCGGCACCGGGCTAGGAGAGGGGACAAAGCCCCAGGCCCACATGGCGTGGGGACCGCCAGCACACTGAAGTGGGAAGCGGCAGGAGTGTGGAGACGGAGTCGGGCGCCATCGGGGCTGTGCCCCTTCCCATTGTGCCCGCGCTGGGGGGGGATGACACCTGACAGTTCCCTGCTGTGAGAATTCGACATTTCGGTGGCCCCAAGACCCTGTCAAATCAATGCTGCTTTGGTACACAAACAGGGGAGGGAAAATGTTGTCTTTAAATCTCACTGCCCAATTCTGAAGAAGGTGTTTGGCTTGGTCGGCTTCAGGGGAAATACAAGCAAGCGGTCTACAATGCTGTTTGCAATCCAAAAAATGTGGAGCTTTTCGCAAGTGCTGGGAAAGCCGCACAGCCCCAAGCGGGCAGCTGTCTCCCGCCGGTGCTCAGAGCCAGTGCATGCGACTGCGCATCGGCTGGGCTCACGGGCACCGCTAGCAGGGGTCCCCGGCTCTGCCACCCTACCAGGTCCCCAAAACCTGCCAGTGGTGTCCGGCAAAGCCTTCCTCTCCCACAGGACTGGCTCGGCCTGGCCCACTTGGCGAGCCCAGCATGCATGTGTGGCAAAACCTGCCCAACCTGCACCCGTGCAGGGAGGTCCCTGCCGGGATGGTTTTGGGTTGGAACGCACAGCACCTGTGGATGCCCAGGGAGCTAGGGGATGCCTCCATCCCCGCCACGGCGGGAGATGCCCCGCAACCCGCTCGCCTGTCACCACTGCCCCATGAAAACTTGCAGAGGGCTGAGCGCTGGCAGCATCTGTTTCCAATCAGGGGCTGAAAATACTCCTGGCGTGGATGTTTCCATGCAGAGCTGCGAAGTGGGTGAAGTCATCCTCACGCCCAGTGGCACCACTGGTGGCTGCTGGATTCCATGCAGCCACGGGGAGGCCGCTGGCTGCCTGAGCTGGGAGCTGCCAGGAGTGGCATCCCGTGGCGGCCGCACGGGGATGTTGGAGGTGCAGCGCTGTTGGTGCTTTCAGCCCCGCTACCCAAAGCATATACCCTGGCTATATATAGGCAGGAGGGAAGTGCCAACTGTGCCTTGCTCCAGGCAGGAGGAATGCCGGGCACCGGGGGGGGGGGGGCTCATCCATCTCCTCTCCGTTTCAGGCCTGGTGCTTTTCGACAGCGTGAGCACTGACGCCAACGTGACGGCTGGCGGCCTGCCCTGCGGTCCCCTGGGGAATTGTACAGGTAACACGGGGTGGCTCATCCCCCCGCGAGTGCCTGTGGCCAGGGCAGTGAAATCACAGCATGCCACTCGCTGGGCTGGCAAGGCCTGCCTGACCCCGTGGGGTGCCCCTGGGTGCCAGCTCAGCTCCCTGCGCTCCTGCAAATATCTGCCGCGGGGAACCCGACCCAGCTGCTGGCAGTGCACTCCATGTGCCTGGCTCCTAACCCAGGACTCCTGCCAGGTGTTATTTATTTGGCTCTGTTCCCCAGGACAGTGCTGCTCATCTCCTGGATATAGCCCTGTGGGGGAGAGAAAGGAGAATACGGAAGATATTTTGTCTAGCGAAACTGCAGCGTCCTCCATGGCGCTTTCCAGAGCAAGGGAGAGGCGAGGAAAAACCCTGCCGGGGGTGGGCGAACAACCTTGCAATGCAGGGGAAATGTCTGGGATTTTTAACACCTCGGATGTTTTTGGGTGCTGTTGCAGGCAGTGTGTCGCAGCTACGGCGGCGGGGCCACTTCTCCCGGTGCCCGGAGGAGTACTGGCACTACTGCATCAAAGGGCGATGCCGCTTCCTTGTGGCTGAGCAGGCGCCGGCATGCGTGTGAGCAAGGCGGGCTGGGGGGGGGGAAAACACTTTTGGTGTGGGGGGGGTGCCTGGCAGGTTTTTGGCACCCTCACTCTCCCTGCCCCCCCTGCTCTTTGCAGGTGTGAGCGGGGCTACACAGGCGCCCGGTGTGAGAGGGTGGACATCTTCTACCTGCGAGGTGACCGGGGCCAGATTGTCGTCATCTCGCTCATTGCAGCCGGGGCCACGCTCATCATCCTTGTCGTCTGTGCCTGCCTCTGCAGTCAGTAGGTGCCATGTGGGGGAGCCCAAGCCTGGCTGGGGTGTGCAGGGGGGCAAATCCCGCGGCACTGGGGCATATTTCAGTGTGAGCCGCTTGGCTCATGTGGGAGACTTTCTTTTTTTTTAAAAATACTACTTTTTTTTTTCCCCCCAAGTCACTACCAGAAGCAACGTCGGAAGAGAAAGGAGAAAGAAATGGAGACGCTGAATAAGCCTGCACCTGCCAAAAGCGAGGATGTGCTGGAGACGGACGTCACATGAGGGTGTGCGGGGCCGGAGGGGTGGCTGATGCCAGGTGCCTGGGGGTGCTGGTGCTGACAGCGGCCCCTCTCCCCACAGCAGCTTCTGGTACCCGCAGGCGGGTCCCACACAGTGGCGCTGCCTGGCACCATGGGCAAGGACTACAGCTCACGGTGGCTCTAATAAAGGGGTAATGGAAAGCGTGGTGATGTCCATGTGTTGGTGGCCATGCGGCGAGGGGAGCAGTGAGACCATGGCGTCGGCGGGAGGTGCGGCTCGTGGGGCACTCTGCACCCAGCAACCGGTCCTGGGGGTGATGGGGCTGCTCGAAGGACACTGACGCAGAGGGGCCTTGCTCAGGGTGAAGGGGAGTGTGGAGATCCTGGGGGCTCCTTTGCCCCCCGTGTCGG
Source organism: Apteryx mantelli (assembly GCF_036417845.1). Classification (NCBI taxonomy): domain Eukaryota; kingdom Metazoa; phylum Chordata; class Aves; order Apterygiformes; family Apterygidae; genus Apteryx; species Apteryx mantelli. The sequence goes on from NC_089982.1 coordinate 4,547,400, forward strand.
GGATCGGGGGCTGCCCGGGCCCTGCAGTGTCCCCCGCGGCCACCAGGCGGCGCCGCCGTGTGGGGGCGAGCAGTGCTGCAGACGCTGAGGGGCGGCAGCTGTGCAGCGGCCCCGGGCCGGGCGGTACCGCAACTGGTGGGCTGGCCTGGACCGGGACGGGCAGTGGTGGTCCCGGTGGTGGCGGTGGCAGCAGGAGCAGCGGCAGGTGCCGGTGGGGAATGGGGTGCTGTGGAGGACCGGAGCTGGGCTGCAGTGGGGAGAACCAGGTCACTTTGTCTGCTGGGGGTCTCTGATTCAGGGGCAGCGGGAGATCCGGGGCAGCCCGGGTCTGTCCAGAGGCAGTGGGGGGTGGAGGCCTGGCCCGGCCCCCGCCGGGGCTGGCGAGACCCGGGAGCCGCTGCTGCCAGGAGCACTGGGCCGGGCCGGGGGAGCTGCAGGGCTGCTAACAGCAGGGCCTGGGGCCTGGTCCCGGAGCAGCGGGTGAGGCCGGGACGGTGGGGCCACGGCAGTGGTGGGGCCCAGCTGGGGAGGACAGGACTGGGGGCCCTGGTCCAGCAGGGCTGTGAGTGTTCCCGGGATGCCTCTGCCCTTCCTCTCTCTGTCTGCCCATCTCGCAGGGGCCTGGAGCAGCGGGGCTGGGGCTGCCGGGACGGATCGAGCCAGACAGAGCTGCGGAGCTGCTGCCAGGAGCCGGAGCCACTGCTGGGGCTGAGACCCTGAGCCAAAGCCGCCGGCTGCTGCCCTGCGCCACGGGCTGGGGCCGCTCCGGTGTGGTGGCCCGCGGGAGCAACCCAGCCGGGAAGCAGCCGCTGCCCCGGGCCAGGGGGGTCACCGGGTCCCGCTGGGGCAGCCCTGAGCCCCTGTGTGGGGAAGGGGCCGCAAGTGACCAGCACAGTGGCCTTGGACTGGTGACAAGAGCGTGAACGTTGATGTGGCGAGCGACGCGCGCACAGATATTGATGTGGGGGCATTGGACCAGTGCATGAATATTGAACCAAGTGCATGAATACTGGACCAGCGATGAGCGCACGAACATTGAACCAGGTGAGCAAGGAGCTCGGGAACATTCACTGCATGGTGACTAATGAGCTTATGTTCATGTCATCAGTGCTGACTAATTGGGTATTTAGTAGTGAAAGTATTGGATAGGTGTCAACCGATTAGTTTATCTATGTTGAATCCCTGTGACTAACTGAGCACTCAGTGTGGAGCCATTGGCTTATACTCGATTGACTTATACTCGATACTGACTCACTGCTCAATAGTGATTCAATACCTATAAGCTCATTGGTTCTTTAGTAGTGGAAGTAGTGTGTAAATGTTGACTGATTAGTTTCTATATGTTGCATCACTGTTGATAATTGAACTAATTGAGCAATTAGCTTATAAATATTGAATTGATATTGACTCACTGGTCAGTACTGATTCAATACCTCTAAGCTAATTGGTTAATTAGTGTTGAAAGCATGGGATAAAAGTTGAATAAATACTGGACCTGGAAGAGGGTGTTTTCCCCCCAAAAAACCGCTTTCACGCCAGAAATCATCTCAGACGTGAGGTTCAGCCTGGTGCGTGCCAGCCTCCCTGCCCTTGAGGTGCTTGCAGATGGACCCCCCCGCCCTGTTTTGGGAGGGTCCACATGCCCTGCCCCCCCAACCATCCTCCCAAGGATCCACACACCCTGTTCCCCCCCCCATCCTCAGCCCTCTTCCTCCCCTCACACCAAAAAGGGCCCCCTCAGCCTCTGCTTTGCGGCTGGAAACAGCCAAACTCACCTCCATTTCTGAGCCCCAAAATGCAGGACTTAGTCTCCATTTTCAGCCACAGAAAGAGCCCACTAAGCCTCCACTTGGGGGCCCAAAAACACAGCACTTAGCCACCCTTCTGGATCTCAAAATGCAGGACTCAAGAACAGGTGAATGTGCTTGAAAACAAGGACTAAGCTTCCATTTGTGGCCCCCCAAAACCACAGCACTTAGCCTCTGTTTGTAGTCCCCAAAACAGCCGACCTCACCTCTGTTTCCAAGTCCCAAAAATGCAGGACTTGTGAGTCCCCATTTCTGGACCCTAAAACATACAATTTGGTGTCTGCTTTGAATATTAAAAACGGCCAACTAAGCCTCCATTTCAGGCCCCAGAAACATAGGCCTTAGTCGCTGTTGGCAACCACAAAACCAGCCAACTAAGCCTCCCTTTCTGAAGCCTCAAAGTGGCTGACCCAACCTGTGTTTGTGGCCCCAGAAATGCAGGACTTGGCCACTATTTTTCGCTCAGAAACACAGAACTTAGTTGCTGTTTTCAGACACGAAAGCAGCCCACTGAGCCCCCATTTCAGAGCTCAAAAACATATCCCCAAGACTCCGTTTCTGGCCCCCAAACCTCACGCCTTACCCTTCCTGCCTGCCTGCCCCCGGCCCCGGCCCCAAAGCCCCCATGTTGCCCCGACCCTCCCTGGCCTGTGTGCGGGGTCAGGGCAGCAGCCCCAGCCCGGGTGGCTCTGGGCTGTGCTTGGGAGCTGGGCCAGGGCGGCCCCATGGGGAGGGTGGGCAGGTGGGGGGTGCCAGGCTCCAGCCCCTTGGGCTTTATTGCCCACGCAGGGGCACTGCTCACCCCCAGGCACCTCCCAGTGCCCCCAGTGCCCCCCGCAGCCCCCACTTGCACCTCGGTCCCTCTGCTCCCCCCAGGGCCCCTCTCAACCCCAGTCCCACACCATCACCCCGCTAACCACAGTGCTCCCAGTGCCCCACTGACCCTGGTGTCCCCAGGCACCTCCCAGTGCCCCCAGTGCCCCCCAGTATCCCCAGGCACTTCCCAGTGCCCCCCAGTATCCCCAGGCCACTCCCAGGGCCCCTGTCCCCCCCAGGACACCCTCACCCTGGTCTCTCTGCTCCCTTGTGTCCCTGGGCAGCGCCGCGCCAGGGCCATGTCCTGGGGGTGGCAGGGCTGGGGCCGGCGCGAGACCCCCACAGAGCCTCACATGCCCGGCGCGTTCTCTGCACAGACTCAGCTTTATTGCCCTCCTGCACCAGGCTGCACGCTTGCGGCGATGCGCCGCCGCACCCTCTTCAACCCCAGGAACAGGGCACGCAGGTGCAGGGCGACCTTGCACACATGGAAAAGAGCACCGGGCCCTGTCACGGGGACGCTGAGGGAGGAACCTCGCCACTGCCGCGACAGCATCAGCCAGGGCCTGTGGAGATGCCAGCTGCCCTGTGCGGGCAGGTGGGAGCGGCACTGTGGCTCTGCCAGCGCCGCGGGGCTTCCTGTGGCTCTGCGGGGCACTCAGGGGCTCTTACGTTGCAGATGGCTGGGGCCAGGTCCCGGAGGTACAGCACCAGGCTGGGAAACACCGCCTCCACCTCTCTGCTGAAGAATGACCTCCTCCCCGAGGCGGAGGAGGCCAGGGCGCTGTAGAGGGCGAAGGCCGAGTAGCGCAGCACCTCTTCCTCCTGTGACGAGAAAGCCTGCTGGGCTGGCTGCTAGTGAAGGTGCTGCACACGAACCGCTCGGCCCCAGCGGGGGATGGCGGCCCCGCCACGGCTCCTGCCTGCCAACAGCAGAGCGAACAGCTCCACTTACCGCCCCCCAGAACGCCCGGCGGCACCTGGCCATCTCTTCAAAGGCAGAGCCCACGGCCCTCGCCTCCAGCGGCCCCAGCACCTTTGCCAGTGCCAGCAGGCTCTCGGCAGCCACCTCCATGCTGGCTGCGTCCTCCAGGCCCCCGAGCAGCACTGCCACCACGGCTGCCCCATGCCTCCGCAGCTCCAGAGCCACGGGCGCACGAGCTGCTCACTGCTCCTGCCTCTCACTGCTGCTCTCCACTGTAGCACAAAGGGCCGAAGCGTTGAGTGTCAGAGGCCCCAGCAGTCCCGCCAGGGAGCCGAACTGCTCGCAGAGGTGGAGCAAGAGAGGCAGGCAAAAAGGTCACCAGCAGCCCCACGGCTGCTTGTCCTCTCCCGGCCGCAGCTTCTCCTGGCCCCTGAGCCGCAGCCAAGCTGGGGGCGAATGAGGGGCTGCCCCACAGCCCTGGGAGACCCAAAACCCAGCACCCGCCCACACAGAGCTCCCTGTGCACGGGGTCCCCGCTCACCCTGCGCTCGCGTCCCTCTTCATAAGCGCCCAGCACCTGGACGCACACCTGCAGGGCCTTCTCCTGCTCACATGCATGCGCTGAGGCGAGCCAGCGCCGCAGGACCTGGCACGGGCGGACCTATCTCACCATGGGTGTCCTTCCACCCGACACCCCTCGCTGGACCCCTCCCTTCCTGGCCCTGCCACCTCCGTGGTCCCGATCTCTCCAGGTGCCCCAGCCCTGGGTGAGGAGCACTTCCCGTGGGGACCTCCCTGCTCTGGGCTCTCGCCGCAAGCAGCATTGACTTGTGCAGTGCCCCTCGCTCACAACTGCAGCTGGGGAGAAGCTCTGCAGGACACTGCGAGCTGCCTGCAAGGAAGCTGTGGCTGATGGGAAAAGCTTGGATGCAAAATTAGGGCAAGGAGGCCTGAAACTAGGACCATTTCCTTCTCCGCCAGTGTGGGTGTTGCACCTAGTTACAGGGAAGCTCCCCTCCTTGGACAAGCCCCGAGGGTGCGATCCCCATGGCTCTGCCCCACTCTGGCAGCAGCGATGCTTTCCCCACTGCCCCAGGGACCCTCACCTGCACCACATCCTCGAAGCAGACGGGGGCTGGCTCTGCCCGGAGAAGGGCTGCCATGAGCTGGCCCAGTGCTCGCAGGAATGGTGCCTGCACACCCTGACACCAGAAAGGGGGGCTGAGGCTGGGCACCCCGTGGAGACACCAGCTCAGCCAGCGGCTGCTGGAGTGCAGGGTTCCTGGAGCTGGGCCCCTGTTGAGGGGTGGCCCAGAAGGGCTGGCACCTACCGGTGTGCATGAAGCAGCTGCTGCCGCCTTCCCTCCCACGTCCGTCTGCTCCGGGCGATGAAGGGGCCTGACGCCCTGGCAGCACTGAGCCAGGAGGCTGCAGTTTTGCTCCCTGCTCAGATGGGGCTTCAGCTTGCTGCCAGGAGAAAAAAGGGAGAGAAGGCAGAGAGGTGGCTTACTAGCACTCTCCAGAGCGAGTCAGAGGACGACTGCCTTTGTCCCCATCGACAGCCCCAAATCCAACGCCCGCAGCCCCAGCCACGCCAGACAGCTGCGCTGGGACATGCAGTGACTCCCACAGCCCCGGCACAGACCCTACCTCAACTGCTCCATGGCCACGAGGGCCCAGGAGTGCACCGGAGACTCCTGGGGCTCCTCCTGAATCACCTCCTGCAGGGCACAGGCAGACACGCGCAAAGTGGGCAGTGGGCAGGGGTGCAGGAGAGCCCTCCTGCCCACCCTGGCCATGGGCTCTGCTGCCAGACCCCACAGGCACCGGCACCACCACCCCCATGGCTCCTGCAAAGGCCTCGCAGGATGAGGCAGCAGCTCCCCGGCACCTGGACGCTCTGCGCTCCCCCGCCATGGCTCCAAGCACCAGCACCCACGTGCCCCAACGGCTGGGGACATGGCTCGGGGCCCTCGGGAGCTCGCACACCGCCCCGGGAGACCATCGCGCCTCTGTGCAAACCCGCCCAATGGCAGAGCCCAAAGCTCCCCTGGGCGACGGCCCCGGCTCCGGGCACTCACCAGCAGGGTCTGCAGCAGCTCCCGCTTGCGGCAGAGCTCAAACCTGGGGCCAGCACCCGCAGCCTGGATGGCAAGCCTGATCTCAGCGATGCTCTGCACCAGGGAGAGCTTCAGCTGCGCGCCCTGATCCCAGGCGACAAAAACACACTTTGAGCTCTTCCGAGGGTGGGAAGAGCAGTGGGGCTGGGGGGAATCTGCCTCCAAGCACAGCACGGGGAGGACACTGCGCCCTCCGGGAGCCCTGCGGATCCCAGCTCGGCACCTGCGCCCCAGCAAGGAAACCTTTCTCTCCTCCTGGGAAGGAGCCTCCCACGGGGAGGGAAGCAGCTGCCCCAGCTGCCGGTCAGAAAGACCCCGCAGACCCCGGCCCAGGGCAGCAGGGCGAGCAGCGCTGGCGCAGCTGCGATGGGAGAGGTGTGCACGGGAAGGGCGAGGAGAGGCTGCAGCTGGTGGCCCCCGGCCGGCTCTGCCCTGCGCCCCCGAGCACCCACCTGGCAACCCCCTCGGTAGAGCAGCAGGACATTTCCCACCACGTCTCTCTCGACACGGGCAAGCAGCTGCTCCCTGGGGGCGCACAGCGCCATCCAGCCGTAAGTCACCATCAGCACAGCGTGAGTAGCGTGGGTCCTCACTGTGTTGCTCTGCCGGGGGTCACTGGAGAAGCACCGAGACGTCAGCCTGCAGCCTCGTTGTGCCTGGGAATCCGTGCACTCCTGAGGCAGGAGCTGCCCTGCGCCCGACCGGCGGCTCAGCTCCCTGCGCATCTCCCGGCAGCTCCCCACAGCGACACCCCAGGCCCTTTACCTTCTGGTGTTTCAAAGTCCCCGTGAATTCCTTCATCGAGGAGCCCCCCTGCCCTTGGCCAGGGCCAGGGCCTTTTGCACATCCAAGTGGCCCCAGAGACTGTTGGGGCAGAGCTCCCACTCCCAACAGCCCATCTCCCCACCCACCCCTCCTGCAACCTGCCTCTCGCTCTTCCCCTAACGCGCCACTCGAGCCACCCGGGCTCGGCACATGCCAGAAGCAGGCAGTGCCACGGCACGGGGCCTCTGCCCCAGCCTTCAGCTGCCTTTATGCTCAGCCGTGCCCCACATGCAGAGAGCGGCTCCTCTGAGCAGGCAGCACCCATGGCTGGGGCCGGGGCCGGGTGCTCAGGATGTGCCTGCACTGCTCAGTGCCCAAACAGGGAGCCCCCAGGTTCCTCCCACCACTGTTGTGACCCCTGCCTCATTTGCCCCATCCAGCTGGGACCCCTGCACAGATGCTGTACCTTCAGCAGAAGGCTCTCCCACTCAGCCATGTCCAGGGAGCTGGTGGTTGTTCTTGCAAAGCCCAAGGAAGCAAAGCCCTCGCTGTTATCCCAGCGAGCACCACGGGAGAGCCTGGGGGGCTCCTTTGTGATCTGACGCCCCAAAGCCTCAGGCCACTGGGCTCGCAAGCGCCCACAAACCCGGCACCGTTCCCTGCCGCCAGCTTGGGCAGTTGAAGGCATCTTGCTGCCCCCTCCACCCCCAGCCTCTCCCTCCCGCCAGCACTTTACCTGCCAGGTGCTGCAGCAGTAGGGGGATCTCTGTGGCCCAGCTCACCCCCACAGCTCCTTGGCTCGTGCTGGGCAGCACCTGCAGCAGCTGCAGGGCTGCAGCTCCACAGCCACCGCTCGTGTGTGGAGCCACTGCTGCCACCACCTAGGCCAGGGCAGGAGAGAGATGGGCTCATGCCTGCCCCAGGAGCTGCAGCTGCCCCACAGGCAGGCAGGCAGCCAGGGAGATCAGCACTGCCCTGGCTGGCAGCAGGCAGCCCACAGCTTTGCCCAGGCACTGCCATTCCCCAAGAGGAGCAGGAGCCCCCGATGGGCAGGGAGGCTCAGGCACCCTCCAACATGCTCCTGCCTCCTCCTGGGGGCGCCCGGCACCGGCCTCAATGCCATCTCTCCCACTCTTGCCCTGGCCACAAAAGCTCTTTCCCTGGGGTCCCGCTACTCACCAGCAGGTGAGCCAGCAGGGCCTGGAGAGCCAGCAGAGCGGCTGCGGGCAGAAAGAAAGGCTGCACGAGACACCCAGCCCTGCCGGGCCCTGCCTGTGCCACGTCCCACACCCTGCGTGGGGCTGAAGGGGAACCCAGCCACACCACCTCTGTGCTGGCCCTGCTGGGCTCCCGTGCTGAACAGCCACTGGTGAAGGCAGTCCTGGTACAGCAGGAACCAGCCCCCGGGCCACTGGCGAGAGCTGGGCGCAGCAGTGCCAGGCGGCTCCACCAGAGAAGGGATGCACAGGGCAGAGCCCTTGCACCCAACACCTGGCACCGCTCTGCTCTGTGCTGCCCCAGGCCTCCTGCGTGGGGCTGGCAGGGAACACAGGGACACCTGCTGCCCTGTGCCCACCCAGCCAGTACAGCGCACGAGGACCTTCTGCTCCCCACCTTGCTCCACAGACTCCAGGGCCTCGGGTGCCGCCTCTTCTTCCTCACGCTCTGCTCTCTTGGCCGGGGTGCACAGACAGAAGCAGAGAGGGACCAGCATGCCCGTGTACTCGGCTGGCACCACATACTGCAGCAGCCTTGGCCACAGGAGCTGCAGGCAAGAACCAGCCCATTCGGCACACCAGCATTTCCTCCTCTCCATCCCACTTCCCCTGTCATTGCCGCGTCTCCAGCACCAGCCCAGCCCCTTGGCCTCACTCCTTCCCTAACTCAGCAGCTCCGGTCTTGCCCTGCCTTCCTCCTCCACCTTCTCTCCCTCTTGCCCGCCATGCTTTGAGCCCCTTTCCCCCTCCCGTCGCCTGCCTGGCTGGTGAGAGCGGCCGGCACAGCTCACCCCCAGGGGCAGTTCGCCTCCCCGCTGCAAGGGGACGCAGAAGCTGTACAGCCCCACCAACCCCTGCAGCTCCTCTACGGGATGCAGGCAAGACACGCGCCCAGCAGTGCTCCAGGCAGCCGCAGCTCACGCTGCACGAACAAGTCCGGCCCCACAGAGCTCAGCCCCGGCTCTTCTCGGCTGCTTTGGTGGCTGAGGTGAGGGGTCCCTGTGCACAGGCGGAGGACGACTCACTTTGGCCAGTGCTGCAGCAGAGACATCCAGCGTGCCCAGGATGTGGGTGCACAGGCGCTGAACAGCCCTTTCTTCCTGGGCTTCCACCATGCAAAGGTTTCCCGTTGCCTGCGAGACAGAGGCGGGAAACATCCGTCACTGCCCCTTCCCAGACCCACGGTGCACACGACGGGGAGGCTGCTCCCACCACGGTACCCCAGTGGCCGTGCTGCACTGGGCTCCCCACTGTCAGGGACGCCCGCAACAGCATGGCACGGCCAGGGCATGGGACGCAGCCCCAGCGCTGCGCTCTGCCCTTACCAGTCTGCCCGAGGCCCGGCTGAACTCGCTGAACAGGTGCCCCACCACATCCCATGCCGAGCAGCCCGGGGTGCTGGAGCGCAGCAGCTCCCTGATGAAATGCAGCACTGCCCTCCTCACCTGCAGGCACAGGAGGCTGCAGTCACGACCCGGCCCAAAGCCCCAGGGCAGCTGCCTTTGTCGTGCTGCAGCCCCTCTGCCCGGCCCAGCACCACGAGGCTGCAGCAGCAGCCCTCGGTCCGTGACCGCCACCAGCCTCCAGCCCCAGGCCCTGCCTTGGCCTACGGCTATGGCCTCACCAGGCTCTGCCCGGGGAAAGGGCTGCTCTGCCCCCGTCGCGCCACTGGCCCTGCCCAAACCAGCTCACCTGGGCCGTGGGGTCGTGGCACACGGACTGTGCTAGCTTCGCAAACAGGGGCAGCGTCAGGGGCTGCAGGAGACAAGGAGAGGCAGGCGCTGAGGTCGAGCCCCCGTTTCCGCAGGGATTTGTCACAGCTCCCAGCTTTCCATACATGAGCGGGACAGAAAAGCAGGGCCAAACTGCACATCAGGGGAAGCAGCAGCATCCTGGGGGGACGCCGTTTCTCAGACCCAGGTTACTGACCATCGGAGTGGACCAGAGCTTGCAGCACTGCCACGGCTGCCACGTGATCGGCCTTGCTCCCGTTCCTCAGCTTGTAATATAGGAACATGATCGTCTCTTCCAGGCAAAATCGCGCTGCAGGGAAGAAATCATGCTCGGCGTTAGTGACCAGCATCTTCCCACGCAGGCAGGTTTGCGAGAGAGCTGCCGGCACACGGTGGTGCGGCGCCGGCTCTCCTCTCCTTACCTTGCAGCACCATGCAGCGGCACAGCTCTGCTCTGTGCTCTGGGCTGGGCGGCTCGATCTCGTTGCAGAGCTGTGGGAACAAGGCGCATTTCAGAGAAAGCCGGATCAGTGGCAAGAGGGACAGCAAAGAAACTGTGCTATCGGCGCCCGTCTCGCGGGCAGCTCTGGGCACGGACAGAATCACAGAATCACAGAATCACTGAGGTTGGAAGGGACCTCTGGAGATCAACTAGTCCAACCCCCCTGCTCAAGCAGGGTCACCTAGAGCACATTGCACAGGATTGCATCCAGGCGGCTTTTGAATATCTCCAGAGAAGGAGACTCCACCACCTCTCGGGGCAACCTGTTCCAGTGCTCTGTCACCCTCACAGTGAAAAAGTTTTTCCTCATGTTAAGATGGAAGTGTCTGTGTTTCAGTTTGTGCCCATTGCCTCGCGTCCTGTCGCTTGGCACCACTGAAAAGAGTCTGGCCCCATCCTCTCGACACCCTCCCTTCAGATACTTGTACACGTTGATAAGATCTCCTCTCAGCCTTCTCTTCTCCAAGCTAAACAGGCCAAGCTCTCTCAGCCTTTCCTCATAAGAGAGATGCTCCAGTCCCCTAATCATCTTTATAGCCCTTCGCTGGACTTGCTCCAATAGTGCCACATCCCTCTTGTACTGGGGAGCCCAGAACTGGACGCAGTACTCCAGATGTGGCCTCACCAGGGCTGAGTAGAGGGGGAGAATCACTTCCCTCGACCTGCTGGCAACACTCTTTCTGATGCACCCCAGGATACCATTGGCCTTCTTGGCCACAAGGGCACATTGCTGCCTCATACTTAACTTGGTGTCCACCAGCACTCCCAGGTCCTTCTCAGCAGAGCTGCTTTCCAGCAGGTCAACCCCCAACCTGTACTGGTGCATGGGGTTATTCCTCCCTAGGTGCAGGACCCTGCACTTCCCTTTGTTGAATTTCATGAGGTTCCTCTCTGCCCACCTCTCCAGCCCGTCCAAGTCTCTTTGAATGGCAGCACAGCCCTCTGGGGTATCAGCCACTCCTCCCAGTTTTGTATCATCAGCAAACTTGCTGAGGGTGCACTCTGTGCCTTCATCCAGGTCATTGATGAAGAAGTTGAACAAGACTGGACCCAGTACTGACCCCTGGGGGACACCGCTAGCTACAGGCCTCCAACTAGACTCTGTGCCACTGATCACAACTCTCTGAGCTCTGCCATTCAGCCAGTTCTCAATCCACCTCTCTGTCCACTCATCTAACCCACACTTCCTGAGCTTGTCTATGAGGATGCTATGGGAGACAGTGTCAAAAGCCTTGCTGAAGTCTAGGTAGACAACATCCACTGCTCTCCCCTCATCTACCCAGCCAGTCATTCCAGCATAGAAGGCTATCAGATTGGTTAGGCATGATTTCCCCTTGGTGAAGCCATGCTGACTACTCCTGATCACCTTCTTTTCCTCCACATGCGTGGAGATGGCTTCCAGGATGAGCTGCTCCATCACCTTTCCAGGGATGGAGATGAGGCTGACTGGCCTGTAGTTCCCTGGGTCCTCCTTCTTGCCCTTTTTGAAGACTGGGGTGACATTGGCTTTCTTCCAGTCCTCGGGCACCTCTCCTGTTCTCCATGACCTTTCAAAGATGATGGAGAGTGGCTTAGCAATAACATCCGCCAGCTCCCTCAGCACTCGTGGGTGCATCCCATCAGGGCCTATGGATTTGTGGGTGTCAAGTTTGCTTAAATGATCTCTAACCCACTCCTCCTCCACCAAGGGAAAGTCTTCCTCTCTCCAGACTTTCTCTCTTGCCTCCAGGGTCTGGGGCTCCTGAGGGCTGGCCTGAGCAGTAAAGACTGAAGCAAAGAAGGCATTCAGTAACTCTGCCTTCTCTGCATCCTTCGTCACCAGGGCACCCACTCCATTCAGCAAAGGGCCCACATTTTCCCTAGTCTTCCTCTTGCTGCTGATGTATTTGAAGAAGCCCTTCTTGTTGTCCTTGACATCTCTAGCCAGATTTAATTCCAAACGGGCCTTAGCCTTCCTCGTCGCATCCCTGCATACTCTGACAACATTCCTATATTCCTCCCAAGTGGCCTGTCCCCCTTTCCACTTTCTGTATACTTCCTTCTTCTGGTTGAGTTTTGCCAGGAGCTCCTTGCTCATCCATGCAGGTCTCCTACCTCCTTTGCTTGACTTCCTACTCATAGGGATGCACCGCTCTTGAGCCTGGAGGAAGTGATGTTTGAATATTAACCAACTCTCTTGAACACTCCTTCCTTCCAGGGCCCTCACCCATGGGATTCCTCCAAGTAGGTCCCTGAAGAGGACAAAGTTTGCTCTCTTGAAGTCGAGGGTTGCGATCCTACTTGGTGCCCTGCTGCCTCCTCGCAGGATCCTGAACTCCACCATCTCATGGTCACTGCAGCCAAGGCAGCCCCCAACCTTCACATCTTCCACCAGTCCTTCTTTGTTTGTTAGTACGAGGTCCAGCAGCACACCTCTCCTTGTTGGCTCCTCCACCACCTGGGTCAAGAAGTTGTCACCAATGCTCTGCAGGAATCTCCAGGACTGTTTGTGCCTAGCTGTGTTGTCTTTCCAGCAGATATCGGGGTGGTTGAAGTCCCCCATGAGAACCAGGGCCTGGGATTGTGAGGCTACTTCCAGCTGTCTGTAGAAGGCCTCATCCACTTCCTCATCCTGATCAGGTGGCCTGTAGTAAACACCCACAACAGTGTCACCTCTATTAGCCTGCCCTTTGATCCTTACCCATAAGCTCTCGACTCGCTCTTCATCCACCCCTAGGCACAGCTCAATACATTCCAGTTGCTCTCTCACATAAAGAGCAACTCCACCACCTCGCTTTCCTGGCCTGTCTTTCCTAAAAAGTACGTAGCTATCCATGACAGCACTCCAGTCATGCGAGCTATCCCACCATGTCTCTGTAATGGCAATGAGATCATGGCCCTGCGACCGCACACATATCTCTAGTTCTTCCTGTTTGTTCCCCAAGCTGCGCGCATTGGTGTACAGGCATTTCAGGGAGGTGATCGAGCATGCAGGTTTCCCAGGAGGGGTAAAAGAGGGTCCTCCGTAGCCACATCCCATGCGCACTTCCCTGGCTGCATTCACCTGTTGGAGGCATCCTGACTTGAGCAGTCTTTTGCCAATTACCCTGGCACTATAACTCTCCCCTTCCCCCATCTTTCCTAGTTTAAAGCCCTCCTTACCAGGTTGGCCAACCTGTTGGCAAAGACCCGCGTGCCCCGCCTCGTGCGGTGGATCCCATCTCTCGCCATCAGTTGTCGATCTTCAAACAGGGTCCCATGGTCATAGAAACCAAAACCCTGTTGCCAACAGCAGCGGCACAGCCAGTCGTTAACCTGGAAAGTCCGTCTCCTCCTCCTCTCATCCATCCCCCTCACTGGCAGGATTGAGGAGAAGATGACCTGGGCTCCCAGACCCTTGAACACCATCCCCAGAGCTCTGAAATCCTGCTTGATGGTCTCCAGTTTGCCCTTGGTGTCATTGGCGCCCACGTGGAAGAGCAGCAGTGGGTAATAGTCCGAAGAATGGAAGAGCCTAGGCAGTCTTTGCATGATGTTCGCTGTCTCACAAACAAGGAGACTGCCGAATCTCTTCGCTGCCTGGCGAACAAGCAGACCGCTGTGCCTCTTCACTGCCTCGCAGAATGACGAACCACTGTGTCTCTTCGCTGCCTCGCAGAATGAGGAACCACTGTGGATGTTCGCTGTCTCACAAACAAGGAGACTGCCTAATCTGTCCATTGCCTGGCGAACAAGCAAACCGCGTCGTCTCTTCGCTGCCTGGCGAACAAGCAGACCGCTGTGTCTCTTCGCTGCCTCGCAGAATGAGTGACCACTGTGGATGTTCGCTGTCTCACAAACAAGGAGACTGCCTAATCTGTCCATTGCCTGGCGAACAAGCAAACCGCTTCGTCTCTTCGCTGCCTCACGAACAAGCAGACCGCTGTGTCTCTTCGCTGCCTCGCAGAATGAGTGACCACTGTGGATGTTCGCTGTCTCACAAACAAGGAGACTGCCTAATCTGTCCATTGCCTGGCGAACAAGCAAACCGCTTCGTCTCTTCGCTGCCTCACGAACAAGCAGACCGCTGTGTCTCTTCGCTGCCTCGCAGAATGAGGAACCACTGTGGATGTTCGCAGTCTCACAAACAAGGAGACTGCCTAATCTGTTCGCTGCCTGGCGAACAACCAGACCGCTGCGTCTCTTGGCTGCCTCGTAGAATGAGTGACCACTGTGGATCACAGAATCACAGAATTGCTGAGGTTGGAAGGGACCTCTGGAGATCAACTAGTCCAACCCCCCTGCTCAAGCAGGGTCACCTAGAGCACATTGCACAGGATTGCATCCAGGTGCGTTTTGAATATCTCCAGAGAAGGAGACTCCACCACCTCTCTGGGCAACCTGTTCCAGTGCTCTGTCACCCTCACAGTGAAAAAGTTTTTCCTCGTGTTCAGATGGAAGTGTCTGTGTTTCAGTTTGTGCCCATTGCCTCGCGTCCTGTCGCTCGGCACCACTGAAAAGAGTCTGGTCCCATCCTCTCGACACCCTCCCTTCAGATACTTGTACACGTTGATAAGATCTCCTCTCAGCCTTTTCTTCTCCAAGCTAAACAGGCCAAGCTCTCTCAGTCTTTCCTCATAAGAGAGATGCTCCAGTCCCCTAATCATCTTTATAGCCCTTCGCTGGACTTGCTCCAGTAGTGCCACATCCCTCTTGTACTGGGGAGCCCAGAACTGGACGCAGTACTCCAGATGTGGCCTCACCAGGGCTGAGTTGAGGGGGAGGATCACCTCCCTCGACCTGCTGGCAACACTCTTCCTGATGCACCCCAGGATACCATTGGCCTTCTTGGCCACAAGGGCACATTGCTGCCTCATGCTTAACTTGGTGTCCACCAGCACTCCCAGGTCCTTCTCCGCAGAGCTGCTTTCCAGCAGGTCAACCCCCAACCTGTACTGGTGCATGGGGTTATTCCTCCCCAGGTGCAGGACCCTGCACTTGCCTTTGTTGAACTTCATGAGGTTCCTCTCTGCCCACCTCTCCAGCCTGTCCAAGTCTCTTTGAATGGCAGCACAGCCCTCTGGCGTATCAGCCACTCCTCCCAGTTTTGTATCGTCAGCCAACTTGTTGAGGGTGCACTCTGTCCCTTCATCCAGGTCGTTGATGAAGAAGTTGAACAAGACTGGACCCAGTACTGACCCCTGGGGGACACCGCTAGCTACAGGCCTCCAACTAGACTCTGTGCCACTGATCACAACTCTCTGAGCTCTGCCATTCAGCCAGTTCTCAATCCACCTCTCTGTCCACTCATCTAACCCACACTTCCTGAGCTTGTCTATGAGGATGCTATGGGAGACAGTGTCAAAAGCCTTGCTGAAGTCTAGGTAGACAACATCCACTGCTCTCCCCTCATCTATCCAGCCAGTCATTCCAGCATAGAAGGCTATCAGATTGGTTAGGCATGATTTCCCCTTGGTGAAGCCACGCTGACTACTCCTGATCACCTTCTTTTCCTCCACATGCCTGGAGATGGCTTCCAGGATGAGCTGCTCCATCACCTTTGCAGGGATGGAGATGAGGCTGACTGGCCTGTAGTTCCCTGGGTCCTCCTTCTTGCCCTTTTTGAAGACTGGGGTGACGTTGGCTTTCTTCCAGTCCTCAGGCACCTCTCCTGTCCTCCATGACCTTTCAAAGATGATGGAGAGTGGCTTAGCAATAATGTCCGCCAGCTCCCTCAGCACTCGTGGGTGCATCCCATCAGGGCCCATGGATTTGTGGGTGTCAAGTTTGCTTAAATGATCTCTAACCCACTCCTCCTCCACCAAGGGAAAGTCTTCCTCTCTCCAGACTTTCTCTCTTGCCTCCAGGGTCTGGGGTTCCTGAGGGCTGGCCTGAGCAGTAAAGACTGAAGCAAAGAAGGCATTCAGTAACTCTGCCTTCTCTGTATCCTTCGTCACCAGGGCACCCACCCCATTCAGCAAAGGGCCCACATTTTCCCTAGTCTTCCTCTTGCTGCTGATGTATTTGAAGAAGCCCTTCTTGCTCTCCTTGACATGCCTTGCCAGATTTAATTCCAAACGGGCCTTAGCCTTCCTCGTCGCATCCCTGCATACTCTGACAACATCCCTATATTCCTCCCAAGTGGCCTGTCCCCCTTTCCACTTTCTGTAGACTTCCTTCTTCTGGTTGAGTTTTGCCAGGAGCTCCTTGCTCATCCATGCAGGTCTCCTGCCTCCTTTGCTTGACTTCCTACTCATAGGGATGCACCGCTCTTGAGCCTGGAGGAAGTGATGTTTGAATATTAACCAACTCTCTTGAACACTCCTTCCTTCCAGGGCCCTCACCCATGGGATTCCTCCAAGTAGGTCCCTGAAGAGGACAAAGTTTGCTCTCTTGAAGTCGAGGGTTGCGATCCTACTTGGTGCCCTGCTGCCTCCTCGCAGGATCCTGAACTCCACCATCTCATGGTCACTGCAGCCAAGGCAGCCCCCAACCTTCACATCTTCCACCAGTCCTTCTTTGTTTGTTAGTACGAGGTCCAGCAGCACACCTCTCCTTGTTGGCTCCTCCACCACCTGGGTCAAGAAGTTGTCACCAATGCTCTGCAGGAATCTCCAGGACTGTTTGTGCCTAGCTGTGTTGTCTTTCCAGCAGATATCGGGGTGGTTGAAGTCCCCCATGAGAACCAGGGCCTGGGATTGTGAGGCTACTTCCAGCTGTCTGTAGAAGGCCTCATCCACTTCCTCATCCTGATCAGGTGGCCTGTAGTAAACACCCACAACAGTGTCACCTCTATTAGCCTGCCCTTTGATCCTTACCCATAAGCTCTCGACTCGCTCTTCATCCACCCCTAGGCACAGCTCAATACATTCCAGTTGCTCTCTCACATAAAGAGCAACTCCACCACCTCGCTTTCCTGGCCTGTCTTTCCTAAAAAGTACGTAGCTATCCATGACAGCACTCCAGTCATGCGAGCTATCCCACCATGTCTCTGTAATGGCAATGAGATCATGGCCCTGCGACCGCACACACATCTCTAGTTCTTCCTGTTTGTTCCCCATGCTGCGTGCATTGGTGTACAGGCATTTCAGGGAGGTGATCGAGCATGCAGGTTTCCCAGGAGGGATACAAGAGGGTCCTCCATAGCCACATCCCATGCGCACTTCCCTGGCTGCATTCACCTGTTGGAGGCATCCTGACTTGAGCAGTCTTTTGCCAATTACCCTGGCACTATAACTCTCCCCTTCCCCCATCTTTCCTAGTTTAAAGCCCTCCTTACCAGGTTGGCCAACCTGTTGGCAAAGACCCGCGTGCCCCGCCTCGTGAGGTGGATCCCATCTCTCGCCATCAGTTGTCGATCTTCAAACAGGGTCCCATGGTCATAGAAACCAAAACCCTGTTGCCAACAGCAGCGGCACAGCCAGTCGTTAACCTGGAAAGTCCGTCTCCTCCTCCTCTCATCCATCCCCCTCACTGGCAGGATTGAGGAGAAGAAGACCTGGGCTCCCAGACCCTTGAACACCATCCCCAGAGCTCTGAAATCCTGCTTGATGGTCTCCAGTTTGCCCTTGGTGTCATTCGCGCCCACATGGAAGAGCAGCAGTGGGTAATAGTCCGAAGAATGGACGAGCCTTGGCAGTCTTTGCATGACATCTCTCACACGAGCCCCCGGCAGGCCACAAACCTCTCTAGACAAGAGGTCAGGTCGGCAGATAGATGCCTCCGTCCCCTGTAGCAGGGAGTCCCCCACAACAATCACCCGCCGCTTTTTCCAGGTGTTCCGGTAGGGCACAGGGTCTGTTGTCCCGGTTACTTCCCTGGCAGCCATGCCCATCTCCTCCTCATCCTGGAGGGCACTAAACCTGTTCTTCAGCTTCAGGTCTTCAGGAGGAGTAGGAGCCTTTCTCCTCCCACGAGCAGTGACCAGTTTCCAGCCTTCTTCTATGATGTTATGATGTACCGTTTCACACGGCACAGAGCCCTCTGGCAACTCCACTGCTGCAGGGGGTTGGGACTCCTGGACCCACGGCCAAAGCCCAGAGCCCCAGGCACGTGCAGAGCTGTGCAGCAGCCGAGGTGGCCCAGGAACCCCAGGCCAGCGACGCGGCGCTAGGCCTTATCTGCTGGTGCACAGCGGCGGTGATGGCCAGAAGCTTGGCCCGGGGCACGCAGGTCTGAACATCCGCCATGGCCCCCAGGAAATAGCTGAGACCCTGCAAGGGAGTGTGCAAGGGAGAGGGCAGCCGTCACCGCCATCCGCCCAGAAAGGGAGAAACTGGCATCGCTGGGAGGCGCCACGGCCTCAGCCCACTTGCAGGGAAACCCCAGCCCCGCACGGGGCTTCTGGCTCGTGCTTCCCGCAGAGCGGTGCCGCCAGGTCTCTCCTCCACGCAGCCCCGCCAGGACGGCCTTTCCTGACATGCCGCCCCCCTCGCACCTCTCCCCGTCACAGGGGCTGGACGCGGCCCTGGGCTCGAGGGCAGGGCTCCTCACACACCCCCAGCCCTGGGAGGCGGCGCAGCCTTCCCTGCTGAGCCGCTCGCCCCAGCCACTCGCTGCTCCCTCCCAGCCCTCCCGCCGTGCTGCTTTCTTCCAGCAAGAGCCCGGGAAGCCTCAGGTCCCCATTCCCCCAATCCTGCTCGAAGGAACCCAGCTCCTCCCGGCATCCCAGAGCTCCCCAACGCCTTGCGGCCCCCCCCCCCCCCAGCCCCCGGCTGCACCGTGCCCCACACTACGCCTCACCGTGGTCACTGCAGAGGGGTCCTGGACTTCCCAGTACTGGTGCAGCAGCCAGAGGAGCTTCTCCCAGATGTGCTCGTGGTGCTCCTCCGCGTGCAGGAGGACACCCATCATGGCACCCATCACCCTGAGCACAGCCTGCTTGACCTGCCGAGGGATGGCGACATGCTGCGTCGAGGCCTCAGGGTCTCTCCAGCGCTCACCTCCCCCAGACACCAGCCTGCCCTTCCCGCACGGGTGCTTTCCCTTCCCCATCGCCCCTGGTGAGAAGGACTCGCTCGCCAGCACAGGGAGCATCTCCTCCCGCCACCCCCAGCCCACCCACCAAAAGGCCCTGGCATTCGGATGCTTCCCGGCAGGCAGTCCCCAGCCCCCAGGCTCCCGGCTCGGGGCCGCCATGGGGAGCACCCATCCTGCCTGCTCGCCCACACTGCTCGCCCCAGCACGCGGCTCCCACGCCTCCTTTAAGCTCAGGACAAGCTCGCCAGGGCACAGTCGTGAGATCTGCCTTCAGGGACTGGTTGTGCTGCGGTCTGAGATGCCTGAATTGAAATGCTGCCTTGTTTCTTCCCATTTCCACCCCAGAGGCAGTGAACAGACGCAGAGGTTTGATTCTTTGCTAGGCAGAGAACAGACACAGCGGTTTCTTAGTTTGCGAGGCGGTGAACAGAAGCAGCATTTAGTTTGTTTCGAGGCAGTGAACAGATGTGTTGCTTAGTTAGTTCGTGATGCAGCGAACCGATGCAGGGGTTAGCTTGTTTGAGATGCAGTGAACAGATGCAGCAGCTTTCCTTTTTGTGAGGCAGTGAATAGACACAGTGGTTTGCTTGTTTGCGAGGCAGCGAACAGACACAGCTGATAGTTTGCAAGGCAGTGAACAGTGGCAGCGGTCAGTTAGCTTGCAAGGCAGTGAACAGATGCAGGGGTTTGCTTGTTTGCGAGGCACCGAACAGATGCAGCAGTTTGCTTTTTTGCGAGGCAGCCAAAGAATGCAACAATTTTCTTGTTTCTGAGGCAGCGAACAGATGCAGGGGTTTGCTAATTTGCAAGGTAGTGAATGGACACAGCGGTCTGCTTTTTTGCAATGCAGTGAACAGATGCAGTGGTTAGTTTGCGAGGCAGCGAGCAGAAGCAGTGGATATTTAGTTTGCGAGGAAGCGAACAGATGCAGTGGGTAGTTAGTTTGCGAGGCAGAGAACAGACGCAGCTCTTTGCTTGTTTGTGAGGCAGCAAACAGAAGCAGCGGTTTGATTCTTTGCTAGGCAGAGAATAGACGCAGTGGTTTCTTAGTCTGCGAGGCGGTGAACAGAAGCAGCATTTAGTTTGTTTTGAGGTAGTGAACAGACATGTTGCTTAGTTAGTTCATGATGCAGCGAACTGACGCAGGGGTTAGCTTGTTTGCGATGCAGTGAACAGATGCAGCAGC
Organism: Apteryx mantelli; assembly: GCF_036417845.1. Lineage (NCBI taxonomy): Eukaryota > Metazoa > Chordata > Aves > Apterygiformes > Apterygidae > Apteryx > Apteryx mantelli. The sequence continues at coordinate 4,567,409 of NC_089982.1, forward strand.
TTTCCTTTTTGCGAGGCAGTGAATGGACAGAGCGGTTTGCTTCTTTCCAAGGCAGGGAATGGATGCAGTGGTTAGTTAGTTTGCAAGGTAGCGAACAGAAGCAGCGGTTTGCTAGTCTGTGGGGCAATGAACGGACGAAGCGGTTTGGTGGTTTGGGAGAAAGTACACAGACACAGTGATATCCTTGTTTGCGAGGCAGTGAACACATGCAGCGGTTTCCTAGTGTATGAATCAGCGAAAAGGTGTAGTGGTTTGATTCTTTGCGAGGCAGGGAACGGTGCAGCGACTTGCTTCTTTGCGAGGCAGTGAACAGGCGCAGCAGTTGGTTGGTTAGTTTGCGAGGCAGCGCACTGAGGCAGCGGTTTGCTTCTACGCGAGGCCGGGAAGGGATGCAGTGGTTAGTTTGCCAGATAACAAACATAGGCAGTGGTTAGTTAGTTGGGGAGGCAGTGAGCAGAGGTAGTGCTTGGTTAGTTCATTTGCGAGGCAGTGCGCAGACGCAGAGGTTTGCTTCTTTGCGAGATAGCGAATGGATGCAGCAGTTAACTTGTTTGCCAGGCAGTGAAAAAAACGCAGCGCTTTGCTTCTTTGCGAGGTAGGGAAAAAGACGCATTGGCTGGTTAGCGTGTAAGCTAGCGAACATAGGCAGTGGTTAGTTTGTTGGGGAGGCAGTGAGCAGACGAAGCAGCTTCGTTCGCTGCCTCGCACACAAGCAAACCGCTGCGTCTCTTCGCTGCCTCGTAAATCAGCAAGCCGCTTCGTCTGCTCACTGCCTCCCCAGCTAACCACTGCCTATGTTCCTCAGCTCACACGCTAACCAAGCAATGCGTCACTTGGCTGCCTCGCAGAATAACTCCCCGCGGCATCTCTGCCCTGCCTCGCACAAAAAAGAACCGCTGCATCTGTTCGCTGCCTCGCAAACAAGGAAACCGCTGCATCCATTCACTGCCTCACCAACTAGCAAACCGCTGCGCCTGTTCGCTGCCTTGCAAACTAAGAAACCACTGCGTCTGCTCAGTGCGTTGCAAACTGTGGTCCGTTCGCTGCCTCGCAAACCAGCAAACCGCTGCGTCTCTTCGCTTTATCGGAAAGAAGCAAAAAGCTGTGCCTGTTCGCTGCCTCGCAAACTGGAAAACCGCTAATTGTCATCGCTGCCTCGCAGACAAGCAAACCGCTGCGTCTGTGCGCTGCCTCGCAAATTAGCAAGCCGCTTCGTCTGCTCACACCTCGCAAACTAGCTTCCCAACCCCCGCGTCTGCTCGCTGCCTCCCCAACCTGCTAACCACTGCGTGTGTTTGCTCTCTCCACCGCTCCACTGCTCTTGCGTTTCTTTCAAAGCAAAGGAGCCCCATCGCTCCACTCATTGCCACCTTTGCTTTTGAGGGCGGCACGGACACTGTCCCATCAGGGCCTCCAGCGGCACGCGTCGCCAAAAGAGAGTGCTCCCAATGCCAAAGCCGTAGCACTCGCCCCAGAATCCAACAAGGAGAGCCTCTAGAAGCGCTCCCGGAGGAAAAGGCACGGGTCAAGGCCCTCAAGCACACAGGGCCCAGAAGGCCGGCCAAAAAGCCGCCAGGCTCCTTGCAGCAGCTGGGTGCTCAGCAGCACTGCCTGGACGCCAGCTGCTCGTAGCACCGCATCTCGAGCCAACGGGGGGCTGCCCACTGCCACCCAAAACACAGGCGAAAAGCAGCGCCTTGGCAGTGGCAGGCCTGCCAGCCCCCAACTCCACCACAGCCAGCCCACGCCTGCCTACACATGGCGTGCTCTCTCCTTGCCCTGCTGCAGCACCGCCGTGGCACACCACAGCGGCAAGGCGCCAGAACTTCCCGACACTGCAGCTGGAAGCAAGAGCGCCCTGGGCCGCGCGTGCCTTGCAGCCCGCTGGCGCCTCGGCTTTCCTCCTCAAAGGCACTGCTTGCCTCAGGACATTGTCCACCCAAAGGCATCAGCCCCTGCACAGTCCTCTCCCAGCTCCCAACCACCCCACCTCCAAACAGCCTCTCTCCACAAGGCCTTCCCTCGGCCAAAGAGCTGCCAGCAAGCAAAGCCCTAGCCTGCAGCGAGCATCTGCCATGACCTCTTGCTCCCTCCGCAAACACTGCTGCCCACAAAAGCTCTCCCTAGGCAAAGCAAACGAGAAGGAAGCAGGCAAAAAGCCTGCTTGGGACGCCTCTCAGAGCAAGCAGAAACACTCCCTGCCCTTCAGGCAGCATCCTGTCTGCGCAGCCTGGCAAGAGCTTTGCAGCACAAGGCCTCACCCTCAGCGGACAGAGAGCAGCAGAGGGCCAGCATCCCTGCCTCACCCTTCCAGGGCAGCCTGGGCGCGGCGAGCCAAGGCAGAGCCTCACCTGCCCCGCCTCCCCATCGCCCCATCCTGCCGGCACTCCCCAGCTCTCTCCAGCCACCTCCTCCCGCATGCGCAGCACCAAGGCACTGGGGCCGCTGCCCCTCCCCTCCACAGCCAACCCCACCACTGTGACATGCCGCAGCCCCGCCCCGTGCCTCATAGAGCCTTGCCAGCCAACACGTGCCTGTGCCTCAGCGACACGCAGGGGCCACGACCAGACATGGCAGCAGCCAGGCCACCCCCTGGCGCCACAAAACACACCCAGCGCAACTCTCCGCACCGTCCTTTCCCTTCTAGGCCCCCCAAGGCCGTGCAACAGCCAGTTCCTCTCAACTGCCAGGCTCAGCCCTGCTCAGAGTCGCTGCCCACCTCGACGAAGCACACCCACAGTGCTCTCACAGGGGCTCATCAGGCCTCCTCTTGCCTCTCTCCTTTGCCTCTCGCAAGGGGCCTGCCTCCTCAGGGGCCCTCGGGGCGTTCAGGGGTGCAGGCCCAAGCCCTTGGCACCATTCGCCCTCTCGCGGGCCTTGCTCCAGGGGCTCACCAACGATGCCGTGGCGCCAGCCACACACCCTCACCGGCACGAGGCCGGTGCACGTGTCTTAGACAAGATGCCTTCCAAAGAGGAAAACGGGCCCAGGCTTCCGCTGCTCTTCCTAGGAAACCGCTCCCTCCATTTACTGCCTCGCAATCTAGCAAACCACGGCCTCTCCTCGCTGCCTCCCCAACTAACTAACCACTGCGTATATGTTCCCTGCCTCGCACACTAACTAACCAAGATGACGCAGCAAAGAGATGCGGCACTTTGCGAGGCAGTGAACGGACGCAGCGCTTTGCTTCTTTGCGAGGCAGCGAACAGGCGCAGCGGTTGGTTAGTTAGTTTGCGAGGCAGCGCACTGAGGCAGCGGTTTGCTTCTACGCGAGGCAGCGAACGGATGCAGCGGTTAGTTTGCCAGATAACAAACACAGGCAGTGGTTAGTTAGTTGGGGAGGCAGTGAGCAGAGGTAGTGCTTGGTTAGTTCGTTTGCGAGGCAGTGCGCAGACGCAGAGGTTTGCTTCTTTGCGAGATAGCGAATGGATGCAGCAGTTAACTTGTTTGCCAGGCAGTGAAAAAACGCAGCGCTTTGCTTCTTTGCGAGGTAGGGAAAGAGACGCATTGGCTGGTTAGCGTGTAAGCTAGCGAACATAGGCAGTGGTTAGTTTGTTGGGGAGGCAGTGAGCAGACGAAGCAGCTTCGTTCGCTGCCTCGCACACAAGCAAACCGCTGCGTCTCTTCGCTGCCTCGTAAATCAGCAAGCCGCTTCGTCTGCTCACTGCCTCCCCAGCTAACCACTGCCTATGTTCCTCAGCTCACACGCTAACCAAGCAATGCGTCACTTGGCTGCCTCGCAGAATAACTCCCCGCGGCATCTCTGCCCTGCCTCGCACAAAAAAGAACCGCTGCATCTGTTCGCTGCCTCGCAAACAAGGAAACCGCTGCATCCATTCACTGCCTCACCAACTAGCAAACCGCTGCGCCTGTTCGCTGCCTTGCAAACTAAGAAACCACTGCGTCTGCTCAGTGCGTTGCAAACTGTGGTCCGTTCGCTGCCTCGCAAACCAGCAAACCGCTGCGTCTCTTCGCTTTATCGGAAAGAAGCAAAAAGCTGTGCCTGTTCGCTGCCTCGCAAACTGGAAAACCGCTAATTGTCATCGCTGCCTCGCAGACAAGCAAACCGCTGCGTCTGTGCGCTGCCTCGCAAATTAGCAAGCCGCTTCGTCTGCTCACACCTCGCAAACTAGCTTCCCAACCCCCGCGTCTGCTCGCTGCCTCCCCAACCTGCTAACCACTGCGTGTGTTTGCTCTCTCCACCGCTCCACTGCTCTTGCGTTTCTTTCAAAGCAAAGGAGCCCCATCGCTCCACTCATTGCCACCTTTGCTTTTGAGGGCGGCACGGACACTGTCCCATCAGGGCCTCCAGCGGCACGCGTCGCCAAAAGAGAGTGCTCCCAATGCCAAAGCCGTAGCACTCGCCCCAGAATCCAACAAGGAGAGCCTCTAGAAGCGCTCCCGGAGGAAAAGGCACGGGTCAAGGCCCTCAAGCACACAGGGCCCAGAAGGCCGGCCAAAAAGCCGCCAGGCTCCTTGCAGCAGCTGGGTGCTCAGCAGCACTGCCTGGACGCCAGCTGCTCGTAGCACCGCATCTCGAGCCAACGGGGGGCTGCCCACTGCCACCCAAAACACAGGCGAAAAGCAGCGCCTTGGCAGTGGCAGGCCTGCCAGCCCCCAACTCCACCACAGCCAGCCCACGCCTGCCTACACATGGCGTGCTCTCTCCTTGCCCTGCTGCAGCACCGCCGTGGCACACCACAGCGGCAAGGCGCCAGAACTTCCCGACACTGCAGCTGGAAGCAAGAGCGCCCTGGGCCACGCGTGCCTTGCAGCCCGCTGGCGCCTCGGCTTTCCTCCTCAAAGGCACTGCTTGCCTCAGGACATTGTCCACCCAAAGGCATCAGCCCCTGCACAGTCCTCTCCCAGCTCCCAACCACCCCACCTCCAAACAGCCTCTCTCCACAAGGCCTTCCCTCGGCCAAAGAGCTGCCAGCAAGCAAAGCCCTAGCCTGCAGCGAGCATCTGCCATGACCTCTTGCTCCCTCCGCAAACACTGCTGCCCACAAAAGCTCTCCCTAGGCAAAGCAAACGAGAAGGAAGCAGGCAAAAAGCCTGCTTGGGACGCCTCTCAGAGCAAGCAGAAACACTCCCTGCCCTTCAGGCAGCATCCTGTCTGCGCAGCCTGGCAAGAGCTTTGCAGCACAAGGCCTCACCCTCAGCGGACAGAGAGCAGCAGAGGGCCAGCATCCCTGCCTCACCCTTCCAGGGCAGCCTGGGCGCGGCGAGCCAAGGCAGAGCCTCACCTGCCCCGCCTCCCCATCGCCCCATCCTGCCGGCACTCCCCAGCTCTCTCCAGCCACCTCCTCCCGCATGCGCAGCACCAAGGCACTGGGGCCGCTGCCCCTCCCCTCCACAGCCAACCCCACCACTGTGACATGCCGCAGCCCCGCCCCGTGCCTCATAGAGCCTTGCCAGCCAACACGTGCCTGTGCCTCAGCGACACGCAGGGGCCACAACCAGACATGGCAGCAGCCAGGCCACCCCCTGGCGCCACAAAACACACCCAGCGCAACTCTCCGCACCTTCCTTTCCCTTCTAGGCCCCCCAAGGCCGTGCAACAGCCAGTTCCTCTCAACTGCCAGGCTCAGCCTTGCTCAGAGTCGCTGCCCACCTCGACGAAGCACACCCACAGTGCTCTCACAGGGGCTCATCAGGCCTCCTCTTGCCTCTCTCCTTTGCCTCTCACAAGGGGCCTGCCTCCTCAGGGGCCCTCGGGGCGTTCAGGGGTGCAGGCCCAAGCCCTTGGCACCATTTGCCCTCTCGCGGGCCTTGCTCCAGGGGCTCACCAACGATGCCGTGGCGCCAGCCACACACCCTCACCAGCACGAGGCCGGTGCACGTGTCTTAGACAAGATGCCTTCCAAAGAGGAAAACGGGCCCAGGCTTCCGCTGCTCTTCCTAGGAAACCGCTCCCTCCATTTACTGCCTCGCAATCTAGCAAACCACGGCCTCTCCTCGCTGCCTCCCCAACTAACTAACCACTGCGTATATGTTCCCTGCCTCGCACACTAACTAACCAAGATGACGCAGCAAAGAGATGCGGCACTTTGCGAGGCAGTGAACGGACGCAGCGCTTTGCTTCTTTGCGAGGCAGCGAACAGGCGCAGCGGTTGGTTAGTTAGTTTGCGAGGCAGCGCACTGAGGCAGCGGTTTGCTTCTACGCGAGGCAGCGAACGGATGCAGCGGTTAGTTTGCCAGATAACAAACACAGGCAGTGGTTAGTTAGTTGGGGAGGCAGTGAGCAGAGGTAGTGCTTGGTTAGTTCGTTTGCGAGGCAGTGCGCAGACGCAGAGGTTTGCTTCTTTGCGAGATAGCGAATGGATGCAGCAGTTAACTTGTTTGCCAGGCAGTGAAAAAACGCAGCGCTTTGCTTCTTTGCGAGGTAGGGAAAGAGACGCATTGGCTGGTTAGCGTGTAAGCTAGCGAACATAGGCGGTGGTTAGTTTGTTGGGGAGGCAGTGAGCAGACGAAGCAGCTTCGTTCGCTGCCTCGCACACAAGCAAACCGCTGCGTCTCTTCGCTGCCTCGTAAATCAGCAAGCCGCTTCGTCTGCTCACTGCCTCCCCAGCTAACCACTGCCTATGTTCCTCAGCTCACACGCTAACCAAGCAATGCGTCACTTGGCTGCCTCGCAGAATAACTCCCCGCGGCATCTCTGCCCTGCCTCGCACAAAAAAGAACCGCTGCATCTGTTCGCTGCCTCGCAAACAAGGAAACCGCTGCATCCATTCACTGCCTCACCAACTAGCAAACCGCTGCGCCTGTTCGCTGCCTTGCAAACTAAGAAACCACTGCGTCTGCTCAGTGCGTTGCAAACTGTGGTCCGTTCGCTGCCTCGCAAACCAGCAAACCGCTGCGTCTCTTCGCTTTATCGGAAAGAAGCAAAAAGCTGTGCCTGTTCGCTGCCTCGCAAACTGGAAAACCGCTAATTGTCATCGCTGCCTCGCAGACAAGCAAACCGCTGCGTCTGTGCGCTGCCTCGCAAATTAGCAAGCCGCTTCGTCTGCTCACACCTCGCAAACTAGCTTCCCAACCCCCGCGTCTGCTCGCTGCCTCCCCAACCTGCTAACCACTGCGTGTGTTTGCTCTCTCCACCGCTCCACTGCTCTTGCGTTTCTTTCAAAGCAAAGGAGCCCCATCGCTCCACTCATTGCCACCTTTGCTTTTGAGGGCGGCACGGACACTGTCCCATCAGGGCCTCCAGCGGCACGCGTCGCCAAAAGAGAGTGCTCCCAATGCCAAAGCCGTAGCACTCGCCCCAGAATCCAACAAGGAGAGCCTCTAGAAGCGCTCCCGGAGGAAAAGGCACGGGTCAAGGCCCTCAAGCACACAGGGCCCAGAAGGCCGGCCAAAAAGCCGCCAGGCTCCTTGCAGCAGCTGGGTGCTCAGCAGCACTGCCTGGACGCCAGCTGCTCGTAGCACCGCATCTCGAGCCAACGGGGGGCTGCCCACTGCCACCCAAAACACAGGCGAAAAGCAGCGCCTTGGCAGTGGCAGGCCTGCCAGCCCCCAACTCCACCACAGCCAGCCCACGCCTGCCTACACATGGCGTGCTCTCTCCTTGCCCTGCTGCAGCACCGCCGTGGCACACCACAGCGGCAAGGCGCCAGAACTTCCCGACACTGCAGCTGGAAGCAAGAGCGCCCTGGGCCGCGCGTGCCTTGCAGCCCGCTGGCGCCTCGGCTTTCCTCCTCAAAGGCACTGCTTGCCTCAGGACATTGTCCACCCAAAGGCATCAGCCCCTGCACAGTCCTCTCCCAGCTCCCAACCACCCCACCTCCAAACAGCCTCTCTCCACAAGGCCTTCCCTCGGCCAAAGAGCTGCCAGCAAGCAAAGCCCTAGCCTGCAGCGAGCATCTGCCATGACCTCTTGCTCCCTCCGCAAACACTGCTGCCCACAAAAGCTCTCCCTAGGCAAAGCAAACGAGAAGGAAGCAGGCAAAAAGCCTGCTTGGGACGCCTCTCAGAGCAAGCAGAAACACTCCCTGCCCTTCAGGCAGCATCCTGTCTGCGCAGCCTGGCAAGAGCTTTGCAGCACAAGGCCTCACCCTCAGCGGACAGAGAGCAGCAGAGGGCCAGCATCCCTGCCTCACCCTTCCAGGGCAGCCTGGGCGCGGCGAGCCAAGGCAGAGCCTCACCTGCCCCGCCTCCCCATCGCCCCATCCTGCCGGCACTCCCCAGCTCTCTCCAGCCACCTCCTCCCGCATGCGCAGCACCAAGGCACTGGGGCCGCTGCCCCTCCCCTCCACAGCCAACCCCACCACTGTGACATGCCGCAGCCCCGCCCCGTGCCTCATAGAGCCTTGCCAGCCAACACGTGCCTGTGCCTCAGCGACACGCAGGGGCCACGACCAGACATGGCAGCAGCCAGGCCACCCCCTGGCGCCACAAAACACACCCAGCGCAACTCTCCGCACCGTCCTTTCCCTTCTAGGCCCCCCAAGGCCGTGCAACAGCCAGTTCCTCTCAACTGCCAGGCTCAGCCCTGCTCAGAGTCGCTGCCCACCTCGACGAAGCACACCCACAGTGCTCTCACAGGGGCTCATCAGGCCTCCTCTTGCCTCTCTCCTTTGCCTCTCGCAAGGGGCCTGCCTCCTCAGGGGCCCTCGGGGCGTTCAGGGGTGCAGGCCCAAGCCCTTGGCACCATTCGCCCTCTCGCGGGCCTTGCTCCAGGGGCTCACCAACGATGCCGTGGCGCCAGCCACACACCCTCACCGGCACGAGGCCGGTGCACGTGTCTTAGACAAGATGCCTTCCAAAGAGGAAAACGGGCCCAGGCTTCCGCTGCTCTTCCTAGGAAACCGCTCCCTCCATTTACTGCCTCGCAATCTAGCAAACCACGGCCTCTCCTCGCTGCCTCCCCAACTAACTAACCACTGCGTATATGTTCCCTGCCTCGCACACTAACTAACCAAGATGACGCAGCAAAGAGATGCGGCACTTTGCGAGGCAGTGAACGGACGCAGCGCTTTGCTTCTTTGCGAGGCAGCGAACAGGCGCAGCGGTTGGTTAGTTAGTTTGCGAGGCAGCGCACTGAGGCAGCGGTTTGCTTCTACGCGAGGCAGCGAACGGATGCAGCGGTTAGTTTGCCAGATAACAAACACAGGCAGTGGTTAGTTAGTTGGGGAGGCAGTGAGCAGAGGTAGTGCTTGGTTAGTTCGTTTGCGAGGCAGTGCGCAGACGCAGAGGTTTGCTTCTTTGCGAGATAGCGAATGGATGCAGCAGTTAACTTGTTTGCCAGGCAGTGAAAAAACGCAGCGCTTTGCTTCTTTGCGAGGTAGGGAAAGAGACGCATTGGCTGGTTAGCGTGTAAGCTAGCGAACATAGGCGGTGGTTAGTTTGTTGGGGAGGCAGTGAGCAGACGAAGCAGCTTCGTTCGCTGCCTCGCACACAAGCAAACCGCTGCGTCTCTTCGCTGCCTCGTAAATCAGCAAGCCGCTTCGTCTGCTCACTGCCTCCCCAGCTAACCACTGCCTATGTTCCTCAGCTCACACGCTAACCAAGCAATGCGTCACTTGGCTGCCTCGCAGAATAACTCCCCGCGGCATCTCTGCCCTGCCTCGCACAAAAAAGAACCGCTGCATCTGTTCGCTGCCTCGCAAACAAGGAAACCGCTGCATCCATTCACTGCCTCACCAACTAGCAAACCGCTGCGCCTGTTCGCTGCCTTGCAAACTAAGAAACCACTGCGTCTGCTCAGTGCGTTGCAAACTGTGGTCCGTTCGCTGCCTCGCAAACCAGCAAACCGCTGCGTCTCTTCGCTTTATCGGAAAGAAGCAAAAAGCTGTGCCTGTTCGCTGCCTCGCAAACTGGAAAACCGCTAATTGTCATCGCTGCCTCGCAGACAAGCAAACCGCTGCGTCTGTGCGCTGCCTCGCAAATTAGCAAGCCGCTTCGTCTGCTCACACCTCGCAAACTAGCTTCCCAACCCCCGCGTCTGCTCGCTGCCTCCCCAACCTGCTAACCACTGCGTGTGTTTGCTCTCTCCACCGCTCCACTGCTCTTGCGTTTCTTTCAAAGCAAAGGAGCCCCATCGCTCCACTCATTGCCACCTTTGCTTTTGAGGGCGGCACGGACACTGTCCCATCAGGGCCTCCAGCGGCACGCGTCGCCAAAAGAGAGTGCTCCCAATGCCAAAGCCGTAGCACTCGCCCCAGAATCCAACAAGGAGAGCCTCTAGAAGCGCTCCCGGAGGAAAAGGCACGGGTCAAGGCCCTCAAGCACACAGGGCCCAGAAGGCCGGCCAAAAAGCCGCCAGGCTCCTTGCAGCAGCTGGGTGCTCAGCAGCACTGCCTGGACGCCAGCTGCTCGTAGCACCGCATCTCGAGCCAACGGGGGGCTGCCCACTGCCACCCAAAACACAGGCGAAAAGCAGCGCCTTGGCAGTGGCAGGCCTGCCAGCCCCCAACTCCACCACAGCCAGCCCACGCCTGCCTACACATGGCGTGCTCTCTCCTTGCCCTGCTGCAGCACCGCCGTGGCACACCACAGCGGCAAGGCGCCAGAACTTCCCGACACTGCAGCTGGAAGCAAGAGCGCCCTGGGCCACGCGTGCCTTGCAGCCCGCTGGCGCCTCGGCTTTCCTCCTCAAAGGCACTGCTTGCCTCAGGACATTGTCCACCCAAAGGCATCAGCCCCTGCACAGTCCTCTCCCAGCTCCCAACCACCCCACCTCCAAACAGCCTCTCTCCACAAGGCCTTCCCTCGGCCAAAGAGCTGCCAGCAAGCAAAGCCCTAGCCTGCAGCGAGCATCTGCCATGACCTCTTGCTCCCTCCGCAAACACTGCTGCCCACAAAAGCTCTCCCTAGGCAAAGCAAACGAGAAGGAAGCAGGCAAAAAGCCTGCTTGGGACGCCTCTCAGAGCAAGCAGAAACACTCCCTGCCCTTCAGGCAGCATCCTGTCTGCGCAGCCTGGCAAGAGCTTTGCAGCACAAGGCCTCACCCTCAGCGGACAGAGAGCAGCAGAGGGCCAGCATCCCTGCCTCACCCTTCCAGGGCAGCCTGGGCGCGGCGAGCCAAGGCAGAGCCTCACCTGCCCCGCCTCCCCATCGCCCCATCCTGCCGGCACTCCCCAGCTCTCTCCAGCCACCTCCTCCCGCATGCGCAGCACCAAGGCACTGGGGCCGCTGCCCCTCCCCTCCACAGCCAACCCCACCACTGTGACATGCCGCAGCCCCGCCCCGTGCCTCATAGAGCCTTGCCAGCCAACACGTGCCTGTGCCTCAGCGACACGCAGGGGCCACAACCAGACATGGCAGCAGCCAGGCCACCCCCTGGCGCCACAAAACACACCCAGCGCAACTCTCCGCACCTTCCTTTCCCTTCTAGGCCCCCCAAGGCCGTGCAACAGCCAGTTCCTCTCAACTGCCAGGCTCAGCCTTGCTCAGAGTCGCTGCCCACCTCGACGAAGCACACCCACAGTGCTCTCACAGGGGCTCATCAGGCCTCCTCTTGCCTCTCTCCTTTGCCTCTCACAAGGGGCCTGCCTCCTCAGGGGCCCTCGGGGCGTTCAGGGGTGCAGGCCCAAGCCCTTGGCACCATTTGCCCTCTCGCGGGCCTTGCTCCAGGGGCTCACCAACGATGCCGTGGCGCCAGCCACACACCCTCACCAGCACGAGGCCGGTGCACGTGTCTTAGACAAGATGCCTTCCAAAGAGGAAAACGGGCCCAGGCTTCCGCTGCTCTTCCTAGGAAACCGCTCCCTCCATTTACTGCCTCGCAATCTAGCAAACCACGGCCTCTCCTCGCTGCCTCCCCAACTAACCACTGCGTATATGTTCCCTGCCTCGCACACTAACTAACCAAGATGACGCAGCAAAGAGATGCGGCACTTTGCGAGGCAGTGAACGGACGCAGCGCTTTGCTTCTTTGCGAGGCAGCGAACAGGCGCAGCGGTTGGTTAGTTAGTTTGCGAGGCAGCGCACTGAGGCAGCGGTTTGCTTCTACGCGAGGCAGCGAACGGATGCAGCGGTTAGTTTGCCAGATAACAAACACAGGCAGTGGTTAGTTAGTTGGGGAGGCAGTGAGCAGAGGTAGTGCTTGGTTAGTTCGTTTGCGAGGCAGTGCGCAGACGCAGAGGTTTGCTTCTTTGCGAGATAGCGAATGGATGCAGCAGTTAACTTGTTTGCCAGGCAGTGAAAAAACGCAGCGCTTTGCTTCTTTGCGAGGTAGGGAAAGAGACGCATTGGCTGGTTAGCGTGTAAGCTAGCGAACATAGGCGGTGGTTAGTTTGTTGGGGAGGCAGTGAGCAGACGAAGCAGCTTCGTTCGCTGCCTCGCACACAAGCAAACCGCTGCGTCTCTTCGCTGCCTCGTAAATCAGCAAGCCGCTTCGTCTGCTCACTGCCTCCCCAGCTAACCACTGCCTATGTTCCTCAGCTCACACGCTAACCAAGCAATGCGTCACTTGGCTGCCTCGCAGAATAACTCCCCGCGGCATCTCTGCCCTGCCTCGCACAAAAAAGAACCGCTGCATCTGTTCGCTGCCTCGCAAACAAGGAAACCGCTGCATCCATTCACTGCCTCACCAACTAGCAAACCGCTGCGCCTGTTCGCTGCCTTGCAAACTAAGAAACCACTGCGTCTGCTCAGTGCGTTGCAAACTGTGGTCCGTTCGCTGCCTCGCAAACCAGCAAACCGCTGCGTCTCTTCGCTTTATCGGAAAGAAGCAAAAAGCTGTGCCTGTTCGCTGCCTCGCAAACTGGAAAACCGCTAATTGTCATCGCTGCCTCGCAGACAAGCAAACCGCTGCGTCTGTGCGCTGCCTCGCAAATTAGCAAGCCGCTTCGTCTGCTCACACCTCGCAAACTAGCTTCCCAACCCCCGCGTCTGCTCGCTGCCTCCCCAACCTGCTAACCACTGCGTGTGTTTGCTCTCTCCACCGCTCCACTGCTCTTGCGTTTCTTTCAAAGCAAAGGAGCCCCATCGCTCCACTCATTGCCACCTTTGCTTTTGAGGGCGGCACGGACACTGTCCCATCAGGGCCTCCAGCGGCACGCGTCGCCAAAAGAGAGTGCTCCCAATGCCAAAGCCGTAGCACTCGCCCCAGAATCCAACAAGGAGAGCCTCTAGAAGCGCTCCCGGAGGAAAAGGCACGGGTCAAGGCCCTCAAGCACACAGGGCCCAGAAGGCCGGCCAAAAAGCCGCCAGGCTCCTTGCAGCAGCTGGGTGCTCAGCAGCACTGCCTGGACGCCAGCTGCTCGTAGCACCGCATCTCGAGCCAACGGGGGGCTGCCCACTGCCACCCAAAACACAGGCGAAAAGCAGCGCCTTGGCAGTGGCAGGCCTGCCAGCCCCCAACTCCACCACAGCCAGCCCACGCCTGCCTACACATGGCGTGCTCTCTCCTTGCCCTGCTGCAGCACCGCCGTGGCACACCACAGCGGCAAGGCGCCAGAACTTCCCGACACTGCAGCTGGAAGCAAGAGCGCCCTGGGCCGCGCGTGCCTTGCAGCCCGCTGGCGCCTCGGCTTTCCTCCTCAAAGGCACTGCTTGCCTCAGGACATTGTCCACCCAAAGGCATCAGCCCCTGCACAGTCCTCTCCCAGCTCCCAACCACCCCACCTCCAAACAGCCTCTCTCCACAAGGCCTTCCCTCGGCCAAAGAGCTGCCAGCAAGCAAAGCCCTAGCCTGCAGCGAGCATCTGCCATGACCTCTTGCTCCCTCCGCAAACACTGCTGCCCACAAAAGCTCTCCCTAGGCAAAGCAAACGAGAAGGAAGCAGGCAAAAAGCCTGCTTGGGACGCCTCTCAGAGCAAGCAGAAACACTCCCTGCCCTTCAGGCAGCATCCTGTCTGCGCAGCCTGGCAAGAGCTTTGCAGCACAAGGCCTCACCCTCAGCGGACAGAGAGCAGCAGAGGGCCAGCATCCCTGCCTCACCCTTCCAGGGCAGCCTGGGCGCGGCGAGCCAAGGCAGAGCCTCACCTGCCCCGCCTCCCCATCGCCCCATCCTGCCGGCACTCCCCAGCTCTCTCCAGCCACCTCCTCCCGCATGCGCAGCACCAAGGCACTGGGGCCGCTGCCCCTCCCCTCCACAGCCAACCCCACCACTGTGACATGCCGCAGCCCCGCCCCGTGCCTCATAGAGCCTTGCCAGCCAACACGTGCCTGTGCCTCAGCGACACGCAGGGGCCACGACCAGACATGGCAGCAGCCAGGCCACCCCCTGGCGCCACAAAACACACCCAGCGCAACTCTCCGCACCTTCCTTTCCCTTCTAGGCCCCCCAAGGCCGTGCAACAGCCAGTTCCTCTCAACTGCCAGGCTCAGCCCTGCTCAGAGTCGCTGCCCACCTCGACGAAGCACACCCACAGTGCTCTCACAGGGGCTCATCAGGCCTCCTCTTGCCTCTCTCCTTTGCCTCTCGCAAGGGGCCTGCCTCCTCAGGGGCCCTCGGGGCGTTCAGGGGTGCAGGCCCAAGCCCTTGGCACCATTTGCCCTCTCGCGGGCCTTGCTCCAGGGGCTCACCAACGATGCCGTGGCGCCAGCCACACACCCTCACCAGCACGAGGCCGGTGCACGTGTCTTAGACAAGATGCCTTCCAAAGAGGAAAACGGGCCCAGGCTTCCGCTGCTCTTCCTAGGAAACCGCTCCCTCCATTTACTGCCTCGCAATCTAGCAAACCACGGCCTCTCCTCGCTGCCTCCCCAACTAACTAACCACTGCGTATATGTTCCCTGCCTCGCACACTAACTAACCAAGATGACGCAGCAAAGAGATGCGGCACTTTGCGAGGCAGTGAACGGACGCAGCGCTTTGCTTCTTTGCGAGGCAGCGAACAGGCGCAGCGGTTGGTTAGTTAGTTTGCGAGGCAGCGCACTGAGGCAGCGGTTTGCTTCTACGCGAGGCAGCGAACGGATGCAGCGGTTAGTTTGCCAGATAACAAACACAGGCAGTGGTTAGTTAGTTGGGGAGGCAGTGAGCAGAGGTAGTGCTTGGTTAGTTCGTTTGCGAGGCAGTGCGCAGACGCAGAGGTTTGCTTCTTTGCGAGATAGCGAATGGATGCAGCAGTTAACTTGTTTGCCAGGCAGTGAAAAAACGCAGCGCTTTGCTTCTTTGCGAGGTAGGGAAAGAGACGCATTGGCTGGTTAGCGTGTAAGCTAGCGAACATAGGCGGTGGTTAGTTTGTTGGGGAGGCAGTGAGCAGACGAAGCAGCTTCGTTCGCTGCCTCGCACACAAGCAAACCGCTGCGTCTCTTCGCTGCCTCGTAAATCAGCAAGCCGCTTCGTCTGCTCACTGCCTCCCCAGCTAACCACTGCCTATGTTCCTCAGCTCACACGCTAACCAAGCAATGCGTCACTTGGCTGCCTCGCAGAATAACTCCCCGCGGCATCTCTGCCCTGCCTCGCACAAAAAAGAACCGCTGCATCTGTTCGCTGCCTCGCAAACAAGGAAACCGCTGCATCCATTCACTGCCTCACCAACTAGCAAACCGCTGCGCCTGTTCGCTGCCTTGCAAACTAAGAAACCACTGCGTCTGCTCAGTGCGTTGCAAACTGTGGTCCGTTCGCTGCCTCGCAAACCAGCAAACCGCTGCGTCTCTTCGCTTTATCGGAAAGAAGCAAAAAGCTGTGCCTGTTCGCTGCCTCGCAAACTGGAAAACCGCTAATTGTCATCGCTGCCTCGCAGACAAGCAAACCGCTGCGTCTGTGCGCTGCCTCGCAAATTAGCAAGCCGCTTCGTCTGCTCACACCTCGCAAACTAGCTTCCCAACCCCCGCGTCTGCTCGCTGCCTCCCCAACCTGCTAACCACTGCGTGTGTTTGCTCTCTCCACCGCTCCACTGCTCTTGCGTTTCTTTCAAAGCAAAGGAGCCCCATCGCTCCACTCATTGCCACCTTTGCTTTTGAGGGCGGCACGGACACTGTCCCATCAGGGCCTCCAGCGGCACGCGTCGCCAAAAGAGAGTGCTCCCAATGCCAAAGCCGTAGCACTCGCCCCAGAATCCAACAAGGAGAGCCTCTAGAAGCGCTCCCGGAGGAAAAGGCACGGGTCAAGGCCCTCAAGCACACAGGGCCCAGAAGGCCGGCCAAAAAGCCGCCAGGCTCCTTGCAGCAGCTGGGTGCTCAGCAGCACTGCCTGGACGCCAGCTGCTCGTAGCACCGCATCTCGAGCCAACGGGGGGCTGCCCACTGCCACCCAAAACACAGGCGAAAAGCAGCGCCTTGGCAGTGGCAGGCCTGCCAGCCCCCAACTCCACCACAGCCAGCCCACGCCTGCCTACACATGGCGTGCTCTCTCCTTGCCCTGCTGCAGCACCGCCGTGGCACACCACAGCGGCAAGGCGCCAGAACTTCCCGACACTGCAGCTGGAAGCAAGAGCGCCCTGGGCCGCGCGTGCCTTGCAGCCCGCTGGCGCCTCGGCTTTCCTCCTCAAAGGCACTGCTTGCCTCAGGACATTGTCCACCCAAAGGCATCAGCCCCTGCACAGTCCTCTCCCAGCTCCCAACCACCCCACCTCCAAACAGCCTCTCTCCACAAGGCCTTCCCTCGGCCAAAGAGCTGCCAGCAAGCAAAGCCCTAGCCTGCAGCGAGCATCTGCCATGACCTCTTGCTCCCTCCGCAAACACTGCTGCCCACAAAAGCTCTCCCTAGGCAAAGCAAACGAGAAGGAAGCAGGCAAAAAGCCTGCTTGGGACGCCTCTCAGAGCAAGCAGAAACACTCCCTGCCCTTCAGGCAGCATCCTGTCCGCGCAGCCTGGCAAGAGCTTTGCAGCACAAGGCCTCACCCTCAGCGGACAGAGAGCAGCAGAGGGCCAGCATCCCTGCCTCACCCTTCCAGGGCAGCCTGGGCGCGGCGAGCCAAGGCAGAGCCTCACCTGCCCCGCCTCCCCATCGCCCCATCCTGCCGGCACTCCCCAGCTCTCTCCAGCCACCTCCTCCCGCATGCGCAGCACCAAGGCACTGGGGCCGCTGCCCCTCCCCTCCACAGCCAACCCCACCACTGTGACATGCCGCAGCCCCGCCCCGTGCCTCATAGAGCCTTGCCAGCCAACACGTGCCTGTGCCTCAGCGACACGCAGGGGCCACGACCAGACATGGCAGCAGCCAGGCCACCCCCTGGCGCCACAAAACACACCCAGCGCAACTCTCCGCACCGTCCTTTCCCTTCTAGGCCCCCCAAGGCCGTGCAACAGCCAGTTCCTCTCAACTGCCAGGCTCAGCCCTGCTCAGAGTCGCTGCCCACCTCGACGAAGCACACCCACAGTGCTCTCACAGGGGCTCATCAGGCCTCCTCTTGCCTCTCTCCTTTGCCTCTCGCAAGGGGCCTGCCTCCTCAGGGGCCCTCGGGGCGTTCAGGGGTGCAGGCCCAAGCCCTTGGCACCATTCGCCCTCTCGCGGGCCTTGCTCCAGGGGCTCACCAACGATGCCGTGGCGCCAGCCACACACCCTCACCGGCACGAGGCCGGTGCACGTGTCTTAGACAAGATGCCTTCCAAAGAGGAAAACGGGCCCAGGCTTCCGCTGCTCTTCCTAGGAAACCGCTCCCTCCATTTACTGCCTCGCAATCTAGCAAACCACGGCCTCTCCTCGCTGCCTCCCCAACTAACTAACCACTGCGTATATGTTCCCTGCCTCGCACACTAACTAACCAAGATGACGCAGCAAAGAGATGCGGCACTTTGCGAGGCAGTGAACGGACGCAGCGCTTTGCTTCTTTGCGAGGCAGCGAACAGGCGCAGCGGTTGGTTAGTTAGTTTGCGAGGCAGCGCACTGAGGCAGCGGTTTGCTTCTACGCGAGGCAGCGAACGGATGCAGCGGTTAGTTTGCCAGATAACAAACACAGGCAGTGGTTAGTTAGTTGGGGAGGCAGTGAGCAGAGGTAGTGCTTGGTTAGTTCGTTTGCGAGGCAGTGCGCAGACGCAGAGGTTTGCTTCTTTGCGAGATAGCGAATGGATGCAGCAGTTAACTTGTTTGCCAGGCAGTGAAAAAACGCAGCGCTTTGCTTCTTTGCGAGGTAGGGAAAGAGACGCATTGGCTGGTTAGCGTGTAAGCTAGCGAACATAGGCGGTGGTTAGTTTGTTGGGGAGGCAGTGAGCAGACGAAGCAGCTTCGTTCGCTGCCTCGCACACAAGCAAACCGCTGCGTCTCTTCGCTGCCTCGTAAATCAGCAAGCCGCTTCGTCTGCTCACTGCCTCCCCAGCTAACCACTGCCTATGTTCCTCAGCTCACACGCTAACCAAGCAATGCGTCACTTGGCTGCCTCGCAGAATAACTCCCCGCGGCATCTCTGCCCTGCCTCGCACAAAAAAGAACCGCTGCATCTGTTCGCTGCCTCGCAAACAAGGAAACCGCTGCATCCATTCACTGCCTCACCAACTAGCAAACCGCTGCGCCTGTTCGCTGCCTTGCAAACTAAGAAACCACTGCGTCTGCTCAGTGCGTTGCAAACTGTGGTCCGTTCGCTGCCTCGCAAACCAGCAAACCGCTGCGTCTCTTCGCTTTATCGGAAAGAAGCAAAAAGCTGTGCCTGTTCGCTGCCTCGCAAACTGGAAAACCGCTAATTGTCATCGCTGCCTCGCAGACAAGCAAACCGCTGCGTCTGTGCGCTGCCTCGCAAATTAGCAAGCCGCTTCGTCTGCTCACACCTCGCAAACTAGCTTCCCAACCCCCGCGTCTGCTCGCTGCCTCCCCAACCTGCTAACCACTGCGTGTGTTTGCTCTCTCCACCGCTCCACTGCTCTTGCGTTTCTTTCAAAGCAAAGGAGCCCCATCGCTCCACTCATTGCCACCTTTGCTTTTGAGGGCGGCACGGACACTGTCCCATCAGGGCCTCCAGCGGCACGCGTCGCCAAAAGAGAGTGCTCCCAATGCCAAAGCCGTAGCACTCGCCCCAGAATCCAACAAGGAGAGCCTCTAGAAGCGCTCCCGGAGGAAAAGGCACGGGTCAAGGCCCTCAAGCACACAGGGCCCAGAAGGCCGGCCAAAAAGCCGCCAGGCTCCTTGCAGCAGCTGGGTGCTCAGCAGCACTGCCTGGACGCCAGCTGCTCGTAGCACCGCATCTCGAGCCAACGGGGGGCTGCCCACTGCCACCCAAAACACAGGCGAAAAGCAGCGCCTTGGCAGTGGCAGGCCTGCCAGCCCCCAACTCCACCACAGCCAGCCCACGCCTGCCTACACATGGCGTGCTCTCTCCTTGCCCTGCTGCAGCACCGCCGTGGCACACCACAGCGGCAAGGCGCCAGAACTTCCCGACACTGCAGCTGGAAGCAAGAGCGCCCTGGGCCGCGCGTGCCTTGCAGCCCGCTGGCGCCTCGGCTTTCCTCCTCAAAGGCACTGCTTGCCTCAGGACATTGTCCACCCAAAGGCATCAGCCCCTGCACAGTCCTCTCCCAGCTCCCAACCACCCCACCTCCAAACAGCCTCTCTCCACAAGGCCTTCCCTCGGCCAAAGAGCTGCCAGCAAGCAAAGCCCTAGCCTGCAGCGAGCATCTGCCATGACCTCTTGCTCCCTCCGCAAACACTGCTGCCCACAAAAGCTCTCCCTAGGCAAAGCAAACGAGAAGGAAGCAGGCAAAAAGCCTGCTTGGGACGCCTCTCAGAGCAAGCAGAAACACTCCCTGCCCTTCAGGCAGCATCCTGTCTGCGCAGCCTGGCAAGAGCTTTGCAGCACAAGGCCTCACCCTCAGCGGACAGAGAGCAGCAGAGGGCCAGCATCCCTGCCTCACCCTTCCAGGGCAGCCTGGGCGCGGCGAGCCAAGGCAGAGCCTCACCTGCCCCGCCTCCCCATCGCCCCATCCTGCCGGCACTCCCCAGCTCTCTCCAGCCACCTCCTCCCGCATGCGCAGCACCAAGGCACTGGGGCCGCTGCCCCTCCCCTCCACAGCCAACCCCACCACTGTGACATGCCGCAGCCCCGCCCCGTGCCTCATAGAGCCTTGCCAGCCAACACGTGCCTGTGCCTCAGCGACACGCAGGGGCCACGACCAGACATGGCAGCAGCCAGGCCACCCCCTGGCGCCACAAAACACACCCAGCGCAACTCTCCGCACCTTCCTTTCCCTTCTAGGCCCCCCAAGGCCGTGCAACAGCCAGTTCCTCTCAACTGCCAGGCTCAGCCCTGCTCAGAGTCGCTGCCCACCTCGACGAAGCACACCCACAGTGCTCTCACAGGGGCTCATCAGGCCTCCTCTTGCCTCTCTCCTTTGCCTCTCGCAAGGGGCCTGCCTCCTCAGGGGCCCTCGGGGCGTTCAGGGGTGCAGGCCCAAGCCCTTGGCACCATTCGCCCTCTCGCGGGCCTTGCTCCAGGGGCTCACCAACGATGCCGTGGCGCCAGCCACACACCCTCACCAGCACGAGGCCGGTGCACGTGTCTTAGACAAGATGCCTTCCAAAGAGGAAAACGGGCCCAGGCTTCCGCTGCTCTTCCTAGGAAACCGCTCCCTCCATTTACTGCCTCGCAATCTAGCAAACCACGGCCTCTCCTCGCTGCCTCCCCAACTAACTAACCACTGCGTATATGTTCCCTGCCTCGCACACTAACTAACCAAGATGACGCAGCAAAGAGATGCGGCACTTTGCGAGGCAGTGAACGGACGCAGCGCTTTGCTTCTTTGCGAGGCAGCGAACAGGCGCAGCGGTTGGTTAGTTAGTTTGCGAGGCAGCGCACTGAGGCAGCGGTTTGCTTCTACGCGAGGCAGCGAACGGATGCAGCGGTTAGTTTGCCAGATAACAAACACAGGCAGTGGTTAGTTAGTTGGGGAGGCAGTGAGCAGAGGTAGTGCTTGGTTAGTTCGTTTGCGAGGCAGTGCGCAGACGCAGAGGTTTGCTTCTTTGCGAGATAGCGAATGGATGCAGCAGTTAACTTGTTTGCCAGGCAGTGAAAAAAACGCAGCGCTTTGCTTCTTTGCGAGGTAGGGAAAGAGACGCATTGGCTGGTTAGCGTGTAAGCTAGCGAACATAGGCGGTGGTTAGTTTGTTGGGGAGGCAGTGAGCAGACGAAGCAGCTTCGTTCGCTGCCTCGCACACAAGCAAACCGCTGCGTCTCTTCGCTGCCTCGTAAATCAGCAAGCCGCTTCGTCTGCTCACTGCCTCCCCAGCTAACCACTGCCTATGTTCCTCAGCTCACACGCTAACCAAGCAATGCGTCACTTGGCTGCCTCGCAGAATAACTCCCCGTGGCATCTCTGCCCTGCCTCGCACAAAAAAGAACCGCTGCATCTGTTCGCTGCCTCGCAAACAAGGAAACCGCTGCATCCATTCACTGCCTCACCAACTAGCAAACCGCTGCGCCTGTTCGCTGCCTTGCAAACTAAGAAACCACTGCGTCTGCTCAGTGCGTTGCAAACTGTGGTCCGTTCGCTGCCTCGCAAACCAGCAAACCGCTGCGTCTCTTCGCTTTATCGGAAAGAAGCAAAAAGCTGTGCCTGTTCGCTGCCTCGCAAACTGGAAAACCGCTAATTGTCATCGCTGCCTCGCAGACAAGCAAACCGCTGCGTCTGTGCGCTGCCTCGCAAATTAGCAAGCCGCTTCGTCTGCTCACACCTCGCAAACTAGCTTCCCAACCCCCGCGTCTGCTCGCTGCCTCCCCAACCTGCTAACCACTGCGTGTGTTTGCTCTCTCCACCGCTCCACTGCTCTTGCGTTTCTTTCAAAGCAAAGGAGCCCCATCGCTCCACTCATTGCCACCTTTGCTTTTGAGGGCGGCACGGACACTGTCCCATCAGGGCCTCCAGCGGCACGCGTCGCCAAAAGAGAGTGCTCCCAATGCCAAAGCCGTAGCACTCGCCCCAGAATCCAACAAGGAGAGCCTCTAGAAGCGCTCCCGGAGGAAAAGGCACGGGTCAAGGCCCTCAAGCACACAGGGCCCAGAAGGCCGGCCAAAAAGCCGCCAGGCTCCTTGCAGCAGCTGGGTGCTCAGCAGCACTGCCTGGACGCCAGCTGCTCGTAGCACCGCATCTCGAGCCAACGGGGGGCTGCCCACTGCCACCCAAAACACAGGCGAAAAGCAGCGCCTTGGCAGTGGCAGGCCTGCCAGCCCCCAACTCCACCACAGCCAGCCCACGCCTGCCTACACATGGCGTGCTCTCTCCTTGCCCTGCTGCAGCACCGCCGTGGCACACCACAGCGGCAAGGCGCCAGAACTTCCCGACACTGCAGCTGGAAGCAAGAGCGCCCTGGGCCGCGCGTGCCTTGCAGCCCGCTGGCGCCTCGGCTTTCCTCCTCAAAGGCACTGCTTGCCTCAGGACATTGTCCACCCAAAGGCATCAGCCCCTGCACAGTCCTCTCCCAGCTCCCAACCACCCCACCTCCAAACAGCCTCTCTCCACAAGGCCTTCCCTCGGCCAAAGAGCTGCCAGCAAGCAAAGCCCTAGCCTGCAGCGAGCATCTGCCATGACCTCTTGCTCCCTCCGCAAACACTGCTGCCCACAAAAGCTCTCCCTAGGCAAAGCAAACGAGAAGGAAGCAGGCAAAAAGCCTGCTTGGGACGCCTCTCAGAGCAAGCAGAAACACTCCCTGCCCTTCAGGCAGCATCCTGTCCGCGCAGCCTGGCAAGAGCTTTGCAGCACAAGGCCTCACCCTCAGCGGACAGAGAGCAGCAGAGGGCCAGCATCCCTGCCTCACCCTTCCAGGGCAGCCTGGGCGCGGCGAGCCAAGGCAGAGCCTCACCTGCCCCGCCTCCCCATCGCCCCATCCTGCCGGCACTCCCCAGCTCTCTCCAGCCACCTCCTCCCGCATGCGCAGCACCAAGGCACTGGGGCCGCTGCCCCTCCCCTCCACAGCCAACCCCACCACTGTGACATGCCGCAGCCCCGCCCCGTGCCTCATAGAGCCTTGCCAGCCAACACGTGCCTGTGCCTCAGCGACACGCAGGGGCCACGACCAGACATGGCAGCAGCCAGGCCACCCCCTGGCGCCACAAAACACACCCAGCGCAACTCTCCGCACCGTCCTTTCCCTTCTAGGCCCCCCAAGGCCGTGCAACAGCCAGTTCCTCTCAACTGCCAGGCTCAGCCCTGCTCAGAGTCGCTGCCCACCTCGACGAAGCACACCCACAGTGCTCTCACAGGGGCTCATCAGGCCTCCTCTTGCCTCTCTCCTTTGCCTCTCGCAAGGGGCCTGCCTCCTCAGGGGCCCTCGGGGCGTTCAGGGGTGCAGGCCCAAGCCCTTGGCACCATTCGCCCTCTCGCGGGCCTTGCTCCAGGGGCTCACCAACGATGCCGTGGCGCCAGCCACACACCCTCACCAGCACGAGGCCGGTGCACGTGTCTTAGACAAGATGCCTTCCAAAGAGGAAAACGGGCCCAGGCTTCCGCTGCTCTTCCTAGGAAACCGCTCCCTCCATTTACTGCCTCGCAATCTAGCAAACCACGGCCTCTCCTCGCTGCCTCCCCAACTAACTAACCACTGCGTATATGTTCCCTGCCTCGCACACTAACTAACCAAGATGACGCAGCAAAGAGATGCGGCACTTTGCGAGGCAGTGAACGGACGCAGCGCTTTGCTTCTTTGCGAGGCAGCGAACAGGCGCAGCGGTTGGTTAGTTAGTTTGCGAGGCAGCGCACTGAGGCAGCGGTTTGCTTCTACGCGAGGCAGCGAACGGATGCAGCGGTTAGTTTGCCAGATAACAAACACAGGCAGTGGTTAGTTAGTTGGGGAGGCAGTGAGCAGAGGTAGTGCTTGGTTAGTTCGTTTGCGAGGCAGTGCGCAGACGCAGAGGTTTGCTTCTTTGCGAGATAGCGAATGGATGCAGCAGTTAACTTGTTTGCCAGGCAGTGAAAAAACGCAGCGCTTTGCTTCTTTGCGAGGTAGGGAAAGAGACGCATTGGCTGGTTAGCGTGTAAGCTAGCGAACATAGGCGGTGGTTAGTTTGTTGGGGAGGCAGTGAGCAGACGAAGCAGCTTCGTTCGCTGCCTCGCACACAAGCAAACCGCTGCGTCTCTTCGCTGCCTCGTAAATCAGCAAGCCGCTTCGTCTGCTCACTGCCTCCCCAGCTAACCACTGCCTATGTTCCTCAGCTCACACGCTAACCAAGCAATGCGTCACTTGGCTGCCTCGCAGAATAACTCCCCGCGGCATCTCTGCCCTGCCTCGCACAAAAAAGAACCGCTGCATCTGTTCGCTGCCTCGCAAACAAGGAAACCGCTGCATCCATTCACTGCCTCACCAACTAGCAAACCGCTGCGCCTGTTCGCTGCCTTGCAAACTAAGAAACCACTGCGTCTGCTCAGTGCGTTGCAAACTGTGGTCCGTTCGCTGCCTCGCAAACCAGCAAACCGCTGCGTCTCTTCGCTTTATCGGAAAGAAGCAAAAAGCTGTGCCTGTTCGCTGCCTCGCAAACTGGAAAACCGCTAATTGTCATCGCTGCCTCGCAGACAAGCAAACCGCTGCGTCTGTGCGCTGCCTCGCAAATTAGCAAGCCGCTTCGTCTGCTCACACCTCGCAAACTAGCTTCCCAACCCCCGCGTCTGCTCGCTGCCTCCCCAACCTGCTAACCACTGCGTGTGTTTGCTCTCTCCACCGCTCCACTGCTCTTGCGTTTCTTTCAAAGCAAAGGAGCCCCATCGCTCCACTCATTGCCACCTTTGCTTTTGAGGGCGGCACGGACACTGTCCCATCAGGGCCTCCAGCGGCACGCGTCGCCAAAAGAGAGTGCTCCCAATGCCAAAGCCGTAGCACTCGCCCCAGAATCCAACAAGGAGAGCCTCTAGAAGCGCTCCCGGAGGAAAAGGCACGGGTCAAGGCCCTCAAGCACACAGGGCCCAGAAGGCCGGCCAAAAAGCCGCCAGGCTCCTTGCAGCAGCTGGGTGCTCAGCAGCACTGCCTGGACGCCAGCTGCTCGTAGCACCGCATCTCGAGCCAACGGGGGGCTGCCCACTGCCACCCAAAACACAGGCGAAAAGCAGCGCCTTGGCAGTGGCAGGCCTGCCAGCCCCCAACTCCACCACAGCCAGCCCACGCCTGCCTACACATGGCGTGCTCTCTCCTTGCCCTGCTGCAGCACCGCCGTGGCACACCACAGCGGCAAGGCGCCAGAACTTCCCGACACTGCAGCTGGAAGCAAGAGCGCCCTGGGCCGCGCGTGCCTTGCAGCCCGCTGGCGCCTCGGCTTTCCTCCTCAAAGGCACTGCTTGCCTCAGGACATTGTCCACCCAAAGGCATCAGCCCCTGCACAGTCCTCTCCCAGCTCCCAACCACCCCACCTCCAAACAGCCTCTCTCCACAAGGCCTTCCCTCGGCCAAAGAGCTGCCAGCAAGCAAAGCCCTAGCCTGCAGCGAGCATCTGCCATGACCTCTTGCTCCCTCCGCAAACACTGCTGCCCACAAAAGCTCTCCCTAGGCAAAGCAAACGAGAAGGAAGCAGGCAAAAAGCCTGCTTGGGACGCCTCTCAGAGCAAGCAGAAACACTCCCTGCCCTTCAGGCAGCATCCTGTCCGCGCAGCCTGGCAAGAGCTTTGCAGCACAAGGCCTCACCCTCAGCGGACAGAGAGCAGCAGAGGGCCAGCATCCCTGCCTCACCCTTCCAGGGCAGCCTGGGCGCGGCGAGCCAAGGCAGAGCCTCACCTGCCCCGCCTCCCCATCGCCCCATCCTGCCGGCACTCCCCAGCTCTCTCCAGCCACCTCCTCCCGCATGCGCAGCACCAAGGCACTGGGGCCGCTGCCCCTCCCCTCCACAGCCAACCCCACCACTGTGACATGCCGCAGCCCCGCCCCGTGCCTCATAGAGCCTTGCCAGCCAACACGTGCCTGTGCCTCAGCGACACGCAGGGGCCACGACCAGACATGGCAGCAGCCAGGCCACCCCCTGGCGCCACAAAACACACCCAGCGCAACTCTCCGCACCGTCCTTTCCCTTCTAGGCCCCCCAAGGCCGTGCAACAGCCAGTTCCTCTCAACTGCCAGGCTCAGCCCTGCTCAGAGTCGCTGCCCACCTCGACGAAGCACACCCACAGTGCTCTCACAGGGGCTCATCAGGCCTCCTCTTGCCTCTCTCCTTTGCCTCTCGCAAGGGGCCTGCCTCCTCAGGGGCCCTCGGGGCGTTCAGGGGTGCAGGCCCAAGCCCTTGGCACCATTCGCCCTCTCGCGGGCCTTGCTCCAGGGGCTCACCAACGATGCCGTGGCGCCAGCCACACACCCTCACCAGCACGAGGCCGGTGCACGTGTCTTAGACAAGATGCCTTCCAAAGAGGAAAACGGGCCCAGGCTTCCGCTGCTCTTCCTAGGAAACCGCTCCCTCCATTTACTGCCTCGCAATCTAGCAAACCACGGCCTCTCCTCGCTGCCTCCCCAACTAACTAACCACTGCGTATATGTTCCCTGCCTCGCACACTAACTAACCAAGATGACGCAGCAAAGAGATGCGGCACTTTGCGAGGCAGTGAACGGACGCAGCGCTTTGCTTCTTTGCGAGGCAGCGAACAGGCGCAGCGGTTGGTTAGTTAGTTTGCGAGGCAGCGCACTGAGGCAGCGGTTTGCTTCTACGCGAGGCAGCGAACGGATGCAGCGGTTAGTTTGCCAGATAACAAACACAGGCAGTGGTTAGTTAGTTGGGGAGGCAGTGAGCAGAGGTAGTGCTTGGTTAGTTCGTTTGCGAGGCAGTGCGCAGACGCAGAGGTTTGCTTCTTTGCGAGATAGCGAATGGATGCAGCAGTTAACTTGTTTGCCAGGCAGTGAAAAAACGCAGCGCTTTGCTTCTTTGCGAGGTAGGGAAAGAGACGCATTGGCTGGTTAGCGTGTAAGCTAGCGAACATAGGCGGTGGTTAGTTTGTTGGGGAGGCAGTGAGCAGACGAAGCAGCTTCGTTCGCTGCCTCGCACACAAGCAAACCGCTGCGTCTCTTCGCTGCCTCGTAAATCAGCAAGCCGCTTCGTCTGCTCACTGCCTCCCCAGCTAACCACTGCCTATGTTCCTCAGCTCACACGCTAACCAAGCAATGCGTCACTTGGCTGCCTCGCAGAATAACTCCCCGCGGCATCTCTGCCCTGCCTCGCACAAAAAAGAACCGCTGCATCTGTTCGCTGCCTCGCAAACAAGGAAACCGCTGCATCCATTCACTGCCTCACCAACTAGCAAACCGCTGCGCCTGTTCGCTGCCTTGCAAACTAAGAAACCACTGCATCTGCTCAGTGCGTTGCAAACTGTGGTCCGTTCGCTGCCTCGCAAACCAGCAAACCGCTGCGTCTCTTCGCTTTATCGGAAAGAAGCAAAAAGCTGTGCCTGTTCGCTGCCTCGCAAACTGGAAAACCGCTAATTGTCATCGCTGCCTCGCAGACAAGCAAACCGCTGCGTCTGTGCGCTGCCTCGCAAATTAGCAAGCCGCTTCGTCTGCTCACACCTCGCAAACTAGCTTCCCAACCCCCGCGTCTGCTCGCTGCCTCCCCAACCTGCTAACCACTGCGTGTGTTTGCTCTCTCCACCGCTCCACTGCTCTTGCGTTTCTTTCAAAGCAAAGGAGCCCCATCGCTCCACTCATTGCCACCTTTGCTTTTGAGGGCGGCACGGACACTGTCCCATCAGGGCCTCCAGCGGCACGCGTCGCCAAAAGAGAGTGCTCCCAATGCCAAAGCCGTAGCACTCGCCCCAGAATCCAACAAGGAGAGCCTCTAGAAGCGCTCCCGGAGGAAAAGGCACGGGTCAAGGCCCTCAAGCACACAGGGCCCAGAAGGCCGGCCAAAAAGCCGCCAGGCTCCTTGCAGCAGCTGGGTGCTCAGCAGCACTGCCTGGACGCCAGCTGCTCGTAGCACCGCATCTCGAGCCAACGGGGGGCTGCCCACTGCCACCCAAAACACAGGCGAAAAGCAGCGCCTTGGCAGTGGCAGGCCTGCCAGCCCCCAACTCCACCACAGCCAGCCCACGCCTGCCTACACATGGCGTGCTCTCTCCTTGCCCTGCTGCAGCACCGCCGTGGCACACCACAGCGGCAAGGCGCCAGAACTTCCCGACACTGCAGCTGGAAGCAAGAGCGCCCTGGGCCGCGCGTGCCTTGCAGCCCGCTGGCGCCTCGGCTTTCCTCCTCAAAGGCACTGCTTGCCTCAGGACATTGTCCACCCAAAGGCATCAGCCCCTGCACAGTCCTCTCCCAGCTCCCAACCACCCCACCTCCAAACAGCCTCTCTCCACAAGGCCTTCCCTCGGCCAAAGAGCTGCCAGCAAGCAAAGCCCTAGCCTGCAGCGAGCATCTGCCATGACCTCTTGCTCCCTCCGCAAACACTGCTGCCCACAAAAGCTCTCCCTAGGCAAAGCAAACGAGAAGGAAGGAGGCAAAAAGCCTGCTTGGGACGCCTCTCAGAGCAAGCAGAAACACTCCCTGCCCTTCAGGCAGCATCCTGTCCGCGCAGCCTGGCAAGAGCTTTGCAGCACAAGGCCTCACCCTCAGCGGACAGAGAGCAGCAGAGGGCCAGCATCCCTGCCTCACCCTTCCAGGGCAGCCTGGGCGCGGCGAGCCAAGGCAGAGCCTCACCTGCCCCGCCTCCCCATCGCCCCATCCTGCCGGCACTCCCCAGCTCTCTCCAGCCACCTCCTCCCGCATGCGCAGCACCAAGGCACTGGGGCCGCTGCCCCTCCCCTCCACAGCCAACCCCACCACTGTGACATGCCGCAGCCCCGCCCCGTGCCTCATAGAGCCTTGCCAGCCAACACGTGCCTGTGCCTCAGCGACACGCAGGGGCCACGACCAGACATGGCAGCAGCCAGGCCACCCCCTGGCGCCACAAAACACACCCAGCGCAACTCTCCGCACCGTCCTTTCCCTTCTAGGCCCCCCAAGGCCGTGCAACAGCCAGTTCCTCTCAACTGCCAGGCTCAGCCCTGCTCAGAGTCGCTGCCCACCTCGACGAAGCACACCCACAGTGCTCTCACAGGGGCTCATCAGGCCTCCTCTTGCCTCTCTCCTTTGCCTCTCGCAAGGGGCCTGCCTCCTCAGGGGCCCTCGGGGCGTTCAGGGGTGCAGGCCCAAGCCCTTGGCACCATTCGCCCTCTCGCGGGCCTTGCTCCAGGGGCTCACCAACGATGCCGTGGCGCCAGCCACACACCCTCACCAGCACGAGGCCGGTGCACGTGTCTTAGACAAGATGCCTTCCAAAGAGGAAAACGGGCCCAGGCTTCCGCTGCTCTTCCTAGGAAACTGCTCCCTCCATTTACTGCCTCGCAATCTAGCAAACCACGGCCTCTCCTCGCTGCCTCCCCAACTAACTAACCACTGCGTATATGTTCCCTGCCTCGCACACTAACTAACTAAGATGACGCAGCAAAGAGATGCGGCACTTTGCGAGGCAGTGAACGGACGCAGCGCTTTGCTTCTTTGCGAGGCAGCGAACAGGCGCAGCGGTTGGTTAGTTAGTTTGCGAGGCAGCGCACTGAGGCAGCGGTTTGCTTCTACGCGAGGCAGCGAACGGATGCAGCGGTTAGTTTGCCAGATAACAAACACAGGCAGTGGTTAGTTAGTTGGGGAGGCAGTGAGCAGAGGTAGTGCTTGGTTAGTTCGTTTGCGAGGCAGTGCGCAGACGCAGAGGTTTGCTTCTTTGCGAGATAGCGAATGGATGCAGCAGTTAACTTGTTTGCCAGGCAGTGAAAAAACGCAGCGCTTTGCTTCTTTGCGAGGTAGGGAAAGAGACGCATTGGCTGGTTAGCGTGTAAGCTAGCGAACATAGGCAGTGGTTAGTTTGTTGGGGAGGCAGTGAGCAGACGAAGCAGCTTCGTTCGCTGCCTCGCACACAAGCAAACCGCTGCGTCTCTTCGCTGCCTCGTAAATCAGCAAGCCGCTTCGTCTGCTCACTGCCTCCCCAGCTAACCACTGCCTATGTTCCTCAGCTCACACGCTAACCAAGCAATGCGTCACTTGGCTGCCTCGCAGAATAACTCCCCGCGGCATCTCTGCCCTGCCTCGCACAAAAAAGAACCGCTGCATCTGTTCGCTGCCTCGCAAACAAGGAAACCGCTGCATCCATTCACTGCCTCACCAACTAGCAAACCGCTGCGCCTGTTCGCTGCCTTGCAAACTAAGAAACCACTGCGTCTGCTCAGTGCGTTGCAAACTGTGGTCCGTTCGCTGCCTCGCAAACCAGCAAACCGCTGCGTCTCTTCGCTTTATCGGAAAGAAGCAAAAAGCTGTGCCTGTTCGCTGCCTCGCAAACTGGAAAACCGCTAATTGTCATCGCTGCCTCGCAGACAAGCAAACCGCTGCGTCTGTGCGCTGCCTCGCAAATTAGCAAGCCGCTTCGTCTGCTCACACCTCGCAAACTAGCTTCCCAACCCCCGCGTCTGCTCGCTGCCTCCCCAACCTGCTAACCACTGCGTGTGTTTGCTCTCTCCACCGCTCCACTGCTCTTGCGTTTCTTTCAAAGCAAAGGAGCCCCATCGCTCCACTCATTGCCACCTTTGCTTTTGAGGGCGGCACGGACACTGTCCCATCAGGGCCTCCAGCGGCACGCGTCGCCAAAAGAGAGTGCTCCCAATGCCAAAGCCGTAGCACTCGCCCCAGAATCCAACAAGGAGAGCCTCTAGAAGCGCTCCCGGAGGAAAAGGCACGGGTCAAGGCCCTCAAGCACACAGGGCCCAGAAGGCCGGCCAAAAAGCCGCCAGGCTCCTTGCAGCAGCTGGGTGCTCAGCAGCACTGCCTGGACGCCAGCTGCTCGTAGCACCGCATCTCGAGCCAACGGGGGGCTGCCCACTGCCACCCAAAACACAGGCGAAAAGCAGCGCCTTGGCAGTGGCAGGCCTGCCAGCCCCCAACTCCACCACAGCCAGCCCACGCCTGCCTACACATGGCGTGCTCTCTCCTTGCCCTGCTGCAGCACCGCCGTGGCACACCACAGCGGCAAGGCGCCAGAACTTCCCGACACTGCAGCTGGAAGCAAGAGCGCCCTGGGCCGCGCGTGCCTTGCAGCCCGCTGGCGCCTCGGCTTTCCTCCTCAAAGGCACTGCTTGCCTCAGGACATTGTCCACCCAAAGGCATCAGCCCCTGCACAGTCCTCTCCCAGCTCCCAACCACCCCACCTCCAAACAGCCTCTCTCCACAAGGCCTTCCCTCGGCCAAAGAGCTGCCAGCAAGCAAAGCCCTAGCCTGCAGCGAGCATCTGCCATGACCTCTTGCTCCCTCCGCAAACACTGCTGCCCACAAAAGCTCTCCCTAGGCAAAGCAAACGAGAAGGAAGCAGGCAAAAAGCCTGCTTGGGACGCCTCTCAGAGCAAGCAGAAACACTCCCTGCCCTTCAGGCAGCATCCTGTCCGCGCAGCCTGGCAAGAGCTTTGCAGCACAAGGCCTCACCCTCAGCGGACAGAGAGCAGCAGAGGGCCAGCATCCCTGCCTCACCCTTCCAGGGCAGCCTGGGCGCGGCGAGCCAAGGCAGAGCCTCACCTGCCCCGCCTCCCCATCGCCCCATCCTGCCGGCACTCCCCAGCTCTCTCCAGCCACCTCCTCCCTCATGCGCAGCACCAAGGCACTGGGGCCGCTGCCCCTCCCCTCCACAGCCAACCCCACCACTGTGACATGCCGCAGCCCCGCCCCGTGCCTCATAGAGCCTTGCCAGCCAACACGTGCCTGTGCCTCAGCGACACGCAGGGGCCACGACCAGACATGGCAGCAGCCAGGCCACCCCCTGGCGCCACAAAACACACCCAGCGCAACTCTCCGCACCGTCCTTTCCCTTCTAGGCCCCCCAAGGCCGTGCAACAGCCAGTTCCTCTCAACTGCCAGGCTCAGCCCTGCTCAGAGTCGCTGCCCACCTCGACGAAGCACACCCACAGTGCTCTCACAGGGGCTCATCAGGCCTCCTCTTGCCTCTCTCCTTTGCCTCTCGCAAGGGGCCTGCCTCCTCAGGGGCCCTCGGGGCGTTCAGGGGTGCAGGCCCAAGCCCTTGGCACCATTCGCCCTCTCGCGGGCCTTGCTCCAGGGGCTCACCAACGATGCCGTGGCGCCAGCCACACACCCTCACCAGCACGAGGCCGGTGCACGTGTCTTAGACAAGATGCCTTCCAAAGAGGAAAACGGGCCCAGGCTTCCGCTGCTCTTCCTAGGAAACCGCTCCCTCCATTTACTGCCTCGCAATCTAGCAAACCACGGCCTCTCCTCGCTGCCTCCCCAACTAACTAACCACTGCGTATATGTTCCCTGCCTCGCACACTAACTAACCAAGATGACGCAGCAAAGAGATGCGGCACTTTGCGAGGCAGTGAACGGACGCAGCGCTTTGCTTCTTTGCGAGGCAGCGAACAGGCGCAGCGGTTGGTTAGTTAGTTTGCGAGGCAGCGCACTGAGGCAGCGGTTTGCTTCTACGCGAGGCAGCGAACGGATGCAGCGGTTAGTTTGCCAGATAACAAACACAGGCAGTGGTTAGTTAGTTGGGGAGGCAGTGAGCAGAGGTAGTGCTTGGTTAGTTCGTTTGCGAGGCAGTGCGCAGACGCAGAGGTTTGCTTCTTTGCGAGATAGCGAATGGATGCAGCAGTTAACTTGTTTGCCAGGCAGTGAAAAAACGCAGCGCTTTGCTTCTTTGCGAGGTAGGGAAAGAGACGCATTGGCTGGTTAGCGTGTAAGCTAGCGAACATAGGCAGTGGTTAGTTTGTTGGGGAGGCAGTGAGCAGACGAAGCAGCTTCGTTCGCTGCCTCGCACACAAGCAAACCGCTGCGTCTCTTCGCTGCCTCGTAAATCAGCAAGCCGCTTCGTCTGCTCACTGCCTCCCCAGCTAACCACTGCCTATGTTCCTCAGCTCACACGCTAACCAAGCAATGCGTCACTTGGCTGCCTCGCAGAATAACTCCCCGCGGCATCTCTGCCCTGCCTCGCACAAAAAAGAACCGCTGCATCTGTTCGCTGCCTCGCAAACAAGGAAACCGCTGCATCCATTCACTGCCTCACCAACTAGCAAACCGCTGCGCCTGTTCGCTGCCTTGCAAACTAAGAAACCACTGCGTCTGCTCAGTGCGTTGCAAACTGTGGTCCGTTCGCTGCCTCGCAAACCAGCAAACCGCTGCGTCTCTTCGCTTTATCGGAAAGAAGCAAAAAGCTGTGCCTGTTCGCTGCCTCGCAAACTGGAAAACCGCTAATTGTCATCGCTGCCTCGCAGACAAGCAAACCGCTGCGTCTGTGCGCTGCCTCGCAAATTAGCAAGCCGCTTCGTCTGCTCACACCTCGCAAACTAGCTTCCCAACCCCCGCGTCTGCTCGCTGCCTCCCCAACCTGCTAACCACTGCGTGTGTTTGCTCTCTCCACCGCTCCACTGCTCTTGCGTTTCTTTCAAAGCAAAGGAGCCCCATCGCTCCACTCATTGCCACCTTTGCTTTTGAGGGCGGCACGGACACTGTCCCATCAGGGCCTCCAGCGGCACGCGTCGCCAAAAGAGAGTGCTCCCAATGCCAAAGCCGTAGCACTCGCCCCAGAATCCAACAAGGAGAGCCTCTAGAAGCGCTCCCGGAGGAAAAGGCACGGGTCAAGGCCCTCAAGCACACAGGGCCCAGAAGGCCGGCCAAAAAGCCGCCAGGCTCCTTGCAGCAGCTGGGTGCTCAGCAGCACTGCCTGGACGCCAGCTGCTCGTAGCACCGCATCTCGAGCCAACGGGGGGCTGCCCACTGCCACCCAAAACACAGGCGAAAAGCAGCGCCTTGGCAGTGGCAGGCCTGCCAGCCCCCAACTCCACCACAGCCAGCCCACGCCTGCCTACACATGGCGTGCTCTCTCCTTGCCCTGCTGCAGCACCGCCGTGGCACACCACAGTGGCAAGGCGCCAGAACTTCCCGACACTGCAGCTGGAAGCAAGAGCGCCCTGGGCCGCGCGTGCCTTGCAGCCCGCTGGCGCCTCGGCTTTCCTCCTCAAAGGCACTGCTTGCCTCAGGACATTGTCCACCCAAAGGCATCAGCCCCTGCACAGTCCTCTCCCAGCTCCCAACCACCCCACCTCCAAACAGCCTCTCTCCACAAGGCCTTCCCTCGGCCAAAGAGCTGCCAGCAAGCAAAGCCCTAGCCTGCAGCGAGCATCTGCCATGACCTCTTGCTCCCTCCGCAAACACTGCTGCCCACAAAAGCTCTCCCTAGGCAAAGCAAACGAGAAGGAAGCAGGCAAAAAGCCTGCTTGGGACGCCTCTCAGAGCAAGCAGAAACACTCCCTGCCCTTCAGGCAGCATCCTGTCCGCGCAGCCTGGCAAGAGCTTTGCAGCACAAGGCCTCACCCTCAGCGGACAGAGAGCAGCAGAGGGCCAGCATCCCTGCCTCACCCTTCCAGGGCAGCCTGGGCGCGGCGAGCCAAGGCAGAGCCTCACCTGCCCCGCCTCCCCATCGCCCCATCCTGCCGGCACTCCCCAGCTCTCTCCAGCCACCTCCTCCCGCATGCGCAGCACCAAGGCACTGGGGCCGCTGCCCCTCCCCTCCACAGCCAACCCCACCACTGTGACATGCCGCAGCCCCGCCCCGTGCCTCATAGAGCCTTGCCAGCCAACACGTGCCTGTGCCTCAGCGACACGCAGGGGCCACGACCAGACATGGCAGCAGCCAGGCCACCCCCTGGCGCCACAAAACACACCCAGCGCAACTCTCCGCACCGTCCTTTCCCTTCTAGGCCCCCCAAGGCCGTGCAACAGCCAGTTCCTCTCAACTGCCAGGCTCAGCCCTGCTCAGAGTCGCTGCCCACCTCGACGAAGCACACCCACAGTGCTCTCACAGGGGCTCATCAGGCCTCCTCTTGCCTCTCTCCTTTGCCTCTCGCAAGGGGCCTGCCTCCTCAGGGGCCCTCGGGGCGTTCAGGGGTGCAGGCCCAAGCCCTTGGCACCATTCGCCCTCTCGCGGGCCTTGCTCCAGGGGCTCACCAACGATGCCGTGGCGCCAGCCACACACCCTCACCAGCACGAGGCCGGTGCACGTGTCTTAGACAAGATGCCTTCCAAAGAGGAAAACGGGCCCAGGCTTCCGCTGCTCTTCCTAGGAAACCGCTCCCTCCATTTACTGCCTCGCAATCTAGCAAACCACGGCCTCTCCTCGCTGCCTCCCCAACTAACTAACCACTGCGTATATGTTCCCTGCCTCGCACACTAACTAACCAAGATGACGCAGCAAAGAGATGCGGCACTTTGCGAGGCAGTGAACGGACGCAGCGCTTTGCTTCTTTGCGAGGCAGCGAACAGGCGCAGCGGTTGGTTAGTTAGTTTGCGAGGCAGCGCACTGAGGCAGCGGTTTGCTTCTACGCGAGGCAGCGAACGGATGCAGCGGTTAGTTTGCCAGATAACAAACACAGGCAGTGGTTAGTTAGTTGGGGAGGCAGTGAGCAGAGGTAGTGCTTGGTTAGTTCGTTTGCGAGGCAGTGCGCAGACGCAGAGGTTTGCTTCTTTGCGAGATAGCGAATGGATGCAGCAGTTAACTTGTTTGCCAGGCAGTGAAAAAACGCAGCGCTTTGCTTCTTTGCGAGGTAGGGAAAGAGACGCATTGGCTGGTTAGCGTGTAAGCTAGCGAACATAGGCAGTGGTTAGTTTGTTGGGGAGGCAGTGAGCAGACGAAGCAGCTTCGTTCGCTGCCTCGCACACAAGCAAACCGCTGCGTCTCTTCGCTGCCTCGTAAATCAGCAAGCCGCTTCGTCTGCTCACTGCCTCCCCAGCTAACCACTGCCTATGTTCCTCAGCTCACACGCTAACCAAGCAATGCGTCACTTGGCTGCCTCGCAGAATAACTCCCCGCGGCATCTCTGCCCTGCCTCGCACAAAAAAGAACCGCTGCATCTGTTCGCTGCCTCGCAAACAAGGAAACCGCTGCATCCATTCACTGCCTCACCAACTAGCAAACCGCTGCGCCTGTTCGCTGCCTTGCAAACTAAGAAACCACTGCGTCTGCTCAGTGCGTTGCAAACTGTGGTCCGTTCGCTGCCTCGCAAACCAGCAAACCGCTGCGTCTCTTCGCTTTATCGGAAAGAAGCAAAAAGCTGTGCCTGTTCGCTGCCTCGCAAACTGGAAAACCGCTAATTGTCATCGCTGCCTCGCAGACAAGCAAACCGCTGCGTCTGTGCGCTGCCTCGCAAATTAGCAAGCCGCTTCGTCTGCTCACACCTCGCAAACTAGCTTCCCAACCCCCGCGTCTGCTCGCTGCCTCCCCAACCTGCTAACCACTGCGTGTGTTTGCTCTCTCCACCGCTCCACTGCTCTTGCGTTTCTTTCAAAGCAAAGGAGCCCCATCGCTCCACTCATTGCCACCTTTGCTTTTGAGGGCGGCACGGACACTGTCCCATCAGGGCCTCCAGCGGCACGCGTCGCCAAAAGAGAGTGCTCCCAATGCCAAAGCCGTAGCACTCGCCCCAGAATCCAACAAGGAGAGCCTCTAGAAGCGCTCCCAGAGGAAAAGGCACGGGTCAAGGCCCTCAAGCACACAGGGCCCAGAAGGCCGGCCAAAAAGCCGCCAGGCTCCTTGCAGCAGCTGGGTGCTCAGCAGCACTGCCTGGACGCCAGCTGCTCGTAGCACCGCATCTCGAGCCAACGGGGGGCTGCCCACTGCCACCCAAAACACAGGCGAAAAGCAGCGCCTTGGCAGTGGCAGGCCTGCCAGCCCCCAACTCCACCACAGCCAGCCCACGCCTGCCTACACATGGCGTGCTCTCTCCTTGCCCTGCTGCAGCACCGCCGTGGCACACCACAGCGGCAAGGCGCCAGAACTTCCCGACACTGCAGCTGGAAGCAAGAGCGCCCTGGGCCGCGCGTGCCTTGCAGCCCGCTGGCGCCTCGGCTTTCCTCCTCAAAGGCACTGCTTGCCTCAGGACATTGTCCACCCAAAGGCATCAGCCCCTGCACAGTCCTCTCCCAGCTCCCAACCACCCCACCTCCAAACAGCCTCTCTCCACAAGGCCTTCCCTCGGCCAAAGAGCTGCCAGCAAGCAAAGCCCTAGCCTGCAGCGAGCATCTGCCATGACCTCTTGCTCCCTCCGCAAACACTGCTGCCCACAAAAGCTCTCCCTAGGCAAAGCAAACGAGAAGGAAGGAGGCAAAAAGCCTGCTTGGGACGCCTCTCAGAGCAAGCAGAAACACTCCCTGCCCTTCAGGCAGCATCCTGTCTGCGCAGCCTGGCAAGAGCTTTGCAGCACAAGGCCTCACCCTCAGCGGACAGAGAGCAGCAGAGGGCCAGCATCCCTGCCTCACCCTTCCAGGGCAGCCTGGGCGCGGCGAGCCAAGGCAGAGCCTCACCTGCCCCGCCTCCCCATCGCCCCATCCTGCCGGCACTCCCCAGCTCTCTCCAGCCACCTCCTCCCGCATGCGCAGCACCAAGGCACTGGGGCCGCTGCCCCTCCCCTCCACAGCCAACCCCACCACTGTGACATGCCGCAGCCCCGCCCCGTGCCTCATAGAGCCTTGCCAGCCAACACGTGCCTGTGCCTCAGCGACACGCAGGGGCCACGACCAGACATGGCAGCAGCCAGGCCACCCCCTGGCGCCACAAAACACACCCAGCGCAACTCTCCGCACCGTCCTTTCCCTTCTAGGCCCCCCAAGGCCGTGCAACAGCCAGTTCCTCTCAACTGCCAGGCTCAGCCCTGCTCAGAGTCGCTGCCCACCTCGACGAAGCACACCCACAGTGCTCTCACAGGGGCTCATCAGGCCTCCTCTTGCCTCTCTCCTTTGCCTCTCGCAAGGGGCCTGCCTCCTCAGGGGCCCTCGGGGCGTTCAGGGGTGCAGGCCCAAGCCCTTGGCACCATTCGCCCTCTCGCGGGCCTTGCTCCAGGGGCTCACCAACGATGCCGTGGCGCCAGCCACACACCCTCACCAGCACGAGGCCGGTGCACGTGTCTTAGACAAGATGCCTTCCAAAGAGGAAAACGGGCCCAGGCTTCCGCTGCTCTTCCTAGGAAACCGCTCCCTCCATTTACTGCCTCGCAATCTAGCAAACCACGGCCTCTCCTCGCTGCCTCCCCAACTAACTAACCACTGCGTATATGTTCCCTGCCTCGCACACTAACTAACCAAGATGACGCAGCAAAGAGATGCGGCACTTTGCGAGGCAGTGAACGGACGCAGCGCTTTGCTTCTTTGCGAGGCAGCGAACAGGCGCAGCGGTTGGTTAGTTAGTTTGCGAGGCAGCGCACTGAGGCAGCGGTTTGCTTCTACGCGAGGCAGCGAACGGATGCAGCGGTTAGTTTGCCAGATAACAAACACAGGCAGTGGTTAGTTAGTTGGGGAGGCAGTGAGCAGAGGTAGTGCTTGGTTAGTTCGTTTGCGAGGCAGTGCGCAGACGCAGAGGTTTGCTTCTTTGCGAGATAGCGAATGGATGCAGCAGTTAACTTGTTTGCCAGGCAGTGAAAAAACGCAGCGCTTTGCTTCTTTGCGAGGTAGGGAAAGAGACGCATTGGCTGGTTAGCGTGTAAGCTAGCGAACATAGGCGGTGGTTAGTTTGTTGGGGAGGCAGTGAGCAGACGAAGCAGCTTCGTTCGCTGCCTCGCACACAAGCAAACCGCTGCGTCTCTTCGCTGCCTCGTAAATCAGCAAGCCGCTTCGTCTGCTCACTGCCTCCCCAGCTAACCACTGCCTATGTTCCTCAGCTCACACGCTAACCAAGCAATGCGTCACTTGGCTGCCTCGCAGAATAACTCCCCGCGGCATCTCTGCCCTGCCTCGCACAAAAAAGAACCGCTGCATCTGTTCGCTGCCTCGCAAACAAGGAAACCGCTGCATCCATTCACTGCCTCACCAACTAGCAAACCGCTGCGCCTGTTCGCTGCCTTGCAAACTAAGAAACCACTGCGTCTGCTCAGTGCGTTGCAAACTGTGGTCCGTTCGCTGCCTCGCAAACCAGCAAACCGCTGCGTCTCTTCGCTTTATCGGAAAGAAGCAAAAAGCTGTGCCTGTTCGCTGCCTCGCAAACTGGAAAACCGCTAATTGTCATCGCTGCCTCGCAGACAAGCAAACCGCTGCGTCTGTGCGCTGCCTCGCAAATTAGCAAGCCGCTTCGTCTGCTCACACCTCGCAAACTAGCTTCCCAACCCCCGCGTCTGCTCGCTGCCTCCCCAACCTGCTAACCACTGCGTGTGTTTGCTCTCTCCACCGCTCCACTGCTCTTGCGTTTCTTTCAAAGCAAAGGAGCCCCATCGCTCCACTCATTGCCACCTTTGCTTTTGAGGGCGGCACGGACACTGTCCCATCAGGGCCTCCAGCGGCACGCGTCGCCAAAAGAGAGTGCTCCCAATGCCAAAGCCGTAGCACTCGCCCCAGAATCCAACAAGGAGAGCCTCTAGAAGCGCTCCCGGAGGAAAAGGCACGGGTCAAGGCCCTCAAGCACACAGGGCCCAGAAGGCCGGCCAAAAAGCCGCCAGGCTCCTTGCAGCAGCTGGGTGCTCAGCAGCACTGCCTGGACGCCAGCTGCTCGTAGCACCGCATCTCGAGCCAACGGGGGGCTGCCCACTGCCACCCAAAACACAGG
This sequence comes from Apteryx mantelli, assembly GCF_036417845.1. Classification (NCBI taxonomy): domain Eukaryota; kingdom Metazoa; phylum Chordata; class Aves; order Apterygiformes; family Apterygidae; genus Apteryx; species Apteryx mantelli. Next base: position 4,606,724 of record NC_089982.1, read on the forward strand.
CGAAAAGCAGCGCCTTGGCAGTGGCAGGCCTGCCAGCCCCCAACTCCACCACAGCCAGCCCACGCCTGCCTACACATGGCGTGCTCTCTCCTTGCCCTGCTGCAGCACCGCCGTGGCACACCACAGCGGCAAGGCGCCAGAACTTCCCGACACTGCAGCTGGAAGCAAGAGCGCCCTGGGCCGCGCGTGCCTTGCAGCCCGCTGGCGCCTCGGCTTTCCTCCTCAAAGGCACTGCTTGCCTCAGGACATTGTCCACCCAAAGGCATCAGCCCCTGCACAGTCCTCTCCCAGCTCCCAACCACCCCACCTCCAAACAGCCTCTCTCCACAAGGCCTTCCCTCGGCCAAAGAGCTGCCAGCAAGCAAAGCCCTAGCCTGCAGCGAGCATCTGCCATGACCTCTTGCTCCCTCCGCAAACACTGCTGCCCACAAAAGCTCTCCCTAGGCAAAGCAAACGAGAAGGAAGCAGGCAAAAAGCCTGCTTGGGACGCCTCTCAGAGCAAGCAGAAACACTCCCTGCCCTTCAGGCAGCATCCTGTCCGCGCAGCCTGGCAAGAGCTTTGCAGCACAAGGCCTCACCCTCAGCGGACAGAGAGCAGCAGAGGGCCAGCATCCCTGCCTCACCCTTCCAGGGCAGCCTGGGCGCGGCGAGCCAAGGCAGAGCCTCACCTGCCCCGCCTCCCCATCGCCCCATCCTGCCGGCACTCCCCAGCTCTCTCCAGCCACCTCCTCCCGCATGCGCAGCACCAAGGCACTGGGGCCGCTGCCCCTCCCCTCCACAGCCAACCCCACCACTGTGACATGCCGCAGCCCCGCCCCGTGCCTCATAGAGCCTTGCCAGCCAACACGTGCCTGTGCCTCAGCGACACGCAGGGGCCACGACCAGACATGGCAGCAGCCAGGCCACCCCCTGGCGCCACAAAACACACCCAGCGCAACTCTCCGCACCGTCCTTTCCCTTCTAGGCCCCCCAAGGCCGTGCAACAGCCAGTTCCTCTCAACTGCCAGGCTCAGCCCTGCTCAGAGTCGCTGCCCACCTCGACGAAGCACACCCACAGTGCTCTCACAGGGGCTCATCAGGCCTCCTCTTGCCTCTCTCCTTTGCCTCTCGCAAGGGGCCTGCCTCCTCAGGGGCCCTCGGGGCGTTCAGGGGTGCAGGCCCAAGCCCTTGGCACCATTCGCCCTCTCGCGGGCCTTGCTCCAGGGGCTCACCAACGATGCCGTGGCGCCAGCCACACACCCTCACCGGCACGAGGCCGGTGCACGTGTCTTAGACAAGATGCCTTCCAAAGAGGAAAACGGGCCCAGGCTTCCGCTGCTCTTCCTAGGAAACCGCTCCCTCCATTTACTGCCTCGCAATCTAGCAAACCACGGCCTCTCCTCGCTGCCTCCCCAACTAACTAACCACTGCGTATATGTTCCCTGCCTCGCACACTAACTAACCAAGATGACGCAGCAAAGAGATGCGGCACTTTGCGAGGCAGTGAACGGACGCAGCGCTTTGCTTCTTTGCGAGGCAGCGAACAGGCGCAGCGGTTGGTTAGTTAGTTTGCGAGGCAGCGCACTGAGGCAGCGGTTTGCTTCTACGCGAGGCAGCGAACGGATGCAGCGGTTAGTTTGCCAGATAACAAACACAGGCAGTGGTTAGTTAGTTGGGGAGGCAGTGAGCAGAGGTAGTGCTTGGTTAGTTCGTTTGCGAGGCAGTGCGCAGACGCAGAGGTTTGCTTCTTTGCGAGATAGCGAATGGATGCAGCAGTTAACTTGTTTGCCAGGCAGTGAAAAAACGCAGCGCTTTGCTTCTTTGCGAGGTAGGGAAAGAGACGCATTGGCTGGTTAGCGTGTAAGCTAGCGAACATAGGCGGTGGTTAGTTTGTTGGGGAGGCAGTGAGCAGACGAAGCAGCTTCGTTCGCTGCCTCGCACACAAGCAAACCGCTGCGTCTCTTCGCTGCCTCGTAAATCAGCAAGCCGCTTCGTCTGCTCACTGCCTCCCCAGCTAACCACTGCCTATGTTCCTCAGCTCACACGCTAACCAAGCAATGCGTCACTTGGCTGCCTCGCAGAATAACTCCCCGCGGCATCTCTGCCCTGCCTCGCACAAAAAAGAACCGCTGCATCTGTTCGCTGCCTCGCAAACAAGGAAACCGCTGCATCCATTCACTGCCTCACCAACTAGCAAACCGCTGCGCCTGTTCGCTGCCTTGCAAACTAAGAAACCACTGCGTCTGCTCAGTGCGTTGCAAACTGTGGTCCGTTCGCTGCCTCGCAAACCAGCAAACCGCTGCGTCTCTTCGCTTTATCGGAAAGAAGCAAAAAGCTGTGCCTGTTCGCTGCCTCGCAAACTGGAAAACCGCTAATTGTCATCGCTGCCTCGCAGACAAGCAAACCGCTGCGTCTGTGCGCTGCCTCGCAAATTAGCAAGCCGCTTCGTCTGCTCACACCTCGCAAACTAGCTTCCCAACCCCCGCGTCTGCTCGCTGCCTCCCCAACCTGCTAACCACTGCGTGTGTTTGCTCTCTCCACCGCTCCACTGCTCTTGCGTTTCTTTCAAAGCAAAGGAGCCCCATCGCTCCACTCATTGCCACCTTTGCTTTTGAGGGCGGCACGGACACTGTCCCATCAGGGCCTCCAGCGGCACGCGTCGCCAAAAGAGAGTGCTCCCAATGCCAAAGCCGTAGCACTCGCCCCAGAATCCAACAAGGAGAGCCTCTAGAAGCGCTCCCGGAGGAAAAGGCACGGGTCAAGGCCCTCAAGCACACAGGGCCCAGAAGGCCGGCCAAAAAGCCGCCAGGCTCCTTGCAGCAGCTGGGTGCTCAGCAGCACTGCCTGGACGCCAGCTGCTCGTAGCACCGCATCTCGAGCCAACGGGGGGCTGCCCACTGCCACCCAAAACACAGGCGAAAAGCAGCGCCTTGGCAGTGGCAGGCCTGCCAGCCCCCAACTCCACCACAGCCAGCCCACGCCTGCCTACACATGGCGTGCTCTCTCCTTGCCCTGCTGCAGCACCGCCGTGGCACACCACAGCGGCAAGGCGCCAGAACTTCCCGACACTGCAGCTGGAAGCAAGAGCGCCCTGGGCCGCGCGTGCCTTGCAGCCCGCTGGCGCCTCGGCTTTCCTCCTCAAAGGCACTGCTTGCCTCAGGACATTGTCCACCCAAAGGCATCAGCCCCTGCACAGTCCTCTCCCAGCTCCCAACCACCCCACCTCCAAACAGCCTCTCTCCACAAGGCCTTCCCTCGGCCAAAGAGCTGCCAGCAAGCAAAGCCCTAGCCTGCAGCGAGCATCTGCCATGACCTCTTGCTCCCTCCGCAAACACTGCTGCCCACAAAAGCTCTCCCTAGGCAAAGCAAACGAGAAGGAAGGAGGCAAAAAGCCTGCTTGGGACGCCTCTCAGAGCAAGCAGAAACACTCCCTGCCCTTCAGGCAGCATCCTGTCTGCGCAGCCTGGCAAGAGCTTTGCAGCACAAGGCCTCACCCTCAGCGGACAGAGAGCAGCAGAGGGCCAGCATCCCTGCCTCACCCTTCCAGGGCAGCCTGGGCGCGGCGAGCCAAGGCAGAGCCTCACCTGCCCCGCCTCCCCATCGCCCCATCCTGCCGGCACTCCCCAGCTCTCTCCAGCCACCTCCTCCCGCATGCGCAGCACCAAGGCACTGGGGCCGCTGCCCCTCCCCTCCACAGCCAACCCCACCACTGTGACATGCCGCAGCCCCGCCCCGTGCCTCATAGAGCCTTGCCAGCCAACACGTGCCTGTGCCTCAGCGACACGCAGGGGCCACGACCAGACATGGCAGCAGCCAGGCCACCCCCTGGCGCCACAAAACACACCCAGCGCAACTCTCCGCACCTTCCTTTCCCTTCTAGGCCCCCCAAGGCCGTGCAACAGCCAGTTCCTCTCAACTGCCAGGCTCAGCCCTGCTCAGAGTCGCTGCCCACCTCGACGAAGCACACCCACAGTGCTCTCACAGGGGCTCATCAGGCCTCCTCTTGCCTCTCTCCTTTGCCTCTCGCAAGGGGCCTGCCTCCTCAGGGGCCCTCGGGGCGTTCAGGGGTGCAGGCCCAAGCCCTTGGCACCATTCGCCCTCTCGCGGGCCTTGCTCCAGGGGCTCACCAACGATGCCGTGGCGCCAGCCACACACCCTCACCAGCACGAGGCCGGTGCACGTGTCTTAGACAAGATGCCTTCCAAAGAGGAAAACGGGCCCAGGCTTCCGCTGCTCTTCCTAGGAAACCGCTCCCTCCATTTACTGCCTCGCAATCTAGCAAACCACGGCCTCTCCTCGCTGCCTCCCCAACTAACTAACCACTGCGTATATGTTCCCTGCCTCGCACACTAACTAACCAAGATGACGCAGCAAAGAGATGCGGCACTTTGCGAGGCAGTGAACGGACGCAGCGCTTTGCTTCTTTGCGAGGCAGCGAACAGGCGCAGCGGTTGGTTAGTTAGTTTGCGAGGCAGCGCACTGAGGCAGCGGTTTGCTTCTACGCGAGGCAGCGAACGGATGCAGCGGTTAGTTTGCCAGATAACAAACACAGGCAGTGGTTAGTTAGTTGGGGAGGCAGTGAGCAGAGGTAGTGCTTGGTTAGTTCGTTTGCGAGGCAGTGCGCAGACGCAGAGGTTTGCTTCTTTGCGAGATAGCGAATGGATGCAGCAGTTAACTTGTTTGCCAGGCAGTGAAAAAAACGCAGCGCTTTGCTTCTTTGCGAGGTAGGGAAAGAGACGCATTGGCTGGTTAGCGTGTAAGCTAGCGAACATAGGCGGTGGTTAGTTTGTTGGGGAGGCAGTGAGCAGACGAAGCAGCTTCGTTCGCTGCCTCGCACACAAGCAAACCGCTGCGTCTCTTCGCTGCCTCGTAAATCAGCAAGCCGCTTCGTCTGCTCACTGCCTCCCCAGCTAACCACTGCCTATGTTCCTCAGCTCACACGCTAACCAAGCAATGCGTCACTTGGCTGCCTCGCAGAATAACTCCCCGTGGCATCTCTGCCCTGCCTCGCACAAAAAAGAACCGCTGCATCTGTTCGCTGCCTCGCAAACAAGGAAACCGCTGCATCCATTCACTGCCTCACCAACTAGCAAACCGCTGCGCCTGTTCGCTGCCTTGCAAACTAAGAAACCACTGCGTCTGCTCAGTGCGTTGCAAACTGTGGTCCGTTCGCTGCCTCGCAAACCAGCAAACCGCTGCGTCTCTTCGCTTTATCGGAAAGAAGCAAAAAGCTGTGCCTGTTCGCTGCCTCGCAAACTGGAAAACCGCTAATTGTCATCGCTGCCTCGCAGACAAGCAAACCGCTGCGTCTGTGCGCTGCCTCGCAAATTAGCAAGCCGCTTCGTCTGCTCACACCTCGCAAACTAGCTTCCCAACCCCCGCGTCTGCTCGCTGCCTCCCCAACCTGCTAACCACTGCGTGTGTTTGCTCTCTCCACCGCTCCACTGCTCTTGCGTTTCTTTCAAAGCAAAGGAGCCCCATCGCTCCACTCATTGCCACCTTTGCTTTTGAGGGCGGCACGGACACTGTCCCATCAGGGCCTCCAGCGGCACGCGTCGCCAAAAGAGAGTGCTCCCAATGCCAAAGCCGTAGCACTCGCCCCAGAATCCAACAAGGAGAGCCTCTAGAAGCGCTCCCGGAGGAAAAGGCACGGGTCAAGGCCCTCAAGCACACAGGGCCCAGAAGGCCGGCCAAAAAGCCGCCAGGCTCCTTGCAGCAGCTGGGTGCTCAGCAGCACTGCCTGGACGCCAGCTGCTCGTAGCACCGCATCTCGAGCCAACGGGGGGCTGCCCACTGCCACCCAAAACACAGGCGAAAAGCAGCGCCTTGGCAGTGGCAGGCCTGCCAGCCCCCAACTCCACCACAGCCAGCCCACGCCTGCCTACACATGGCGTGCTCTCTCCTTGCCCTGCTGCAGCACCGCCGTGGCACACCACAGCGGCAAGGCGCCAGAACTTCCCGACACTGCAGCTGGAAGCAAGAGCGCCCTGGGCCGCGCGTGCCTTGCAGCCCGCTGGCGCCTCGGCTTTCCTCCTCAAAGGCACTGCTTGCCTCAGGACATTGTCCACCCAAAGGCATCAGCCCCTGCACAGTCCTCTCCCAGCTCCCAACCACCCCACCTCCAAACAGCCTCTCTCCACAAGGCCTTCCCTCGGCCAAAGAGCTGCCAGCAAGCAAAGCCCTAGCCTGCAGCGAGCATCTGCCATGACCTCTTGCTCCCTCCGCAAACACTGCTGCCCACAAAAGCTCTCCCTAGGCAAAGCAAACGAGAAGGAAGCAGGCAAAAAGCCTGCTTGGGACGCCTCTCAGAGCAAGCAGAAACACTCCCTGCCCTTCAGGCAGCATCCTGTCCGCGCAGCCTGGCAAGAGCTTTGCAGCACAAGGCCTCACCCTCAGCGGACAGAGAGCAGCAGAGGGCCAGCATCCCTGCCTCACCCTTCCAGGGCAGCCTGGGCGCGGCGAGCCAAGGCAGAGCCTCACCTGCCCCGCCTCCCCATCGCCCCATCCTGCCGGCACTCCCCAGCTCTCTCCAGCCACCTCCTCCCGCATGCGCAGCACCAAGGCACTGGGGCCGCTGCCCCTCCCCTCCACAGCCAACCCCACCACTGTGACATGCCGCAGCCCCGCCCCGTGCCTCATAGAGCCTTGCCAGCCAACACGTGCCTGTGCCTCAGCGACACGCAGGGGCCACGACCAGACATGGCAGCAGCCAGGCCACCCCCTGGCGCCACAAAACACACCCAGCGCAACTCTCCGCACCGTCCTTTCCCTTCTAGGCCCCCCAAGGCCGTGCAACAGCCAGTTCCTCTCAACTGCCAGGCTCAGCCCTGCTCAGAGTCGCTGCCCACCTCGACGAAGCACACCCACAGTGCTCTCACAGGGGCTCATCAGGCCTCCTCTTGCCTCTCTCCTTTGCCTCTCGCAAGGGGCCTGCCTCCTCAGGGGCCCTCGGGGCGTTCAGGGGTGCAGGCCCAAGCCCTTGGCACCATTCGCCCTCTCGCGGGCCTTGCTCCAGGGGCTCACCAACGATGCCGTGGCGCCAGCCACACACCCTCACCAGCACGAGGCCGGTGCACGTGTCTTAGACAAGATGCCTTCCAAAGAGGAAAACGGGCCCAGGCTTCCGCTGCTCTTCCTAGGAAACCGCTCCCTCCATTTACTGCCTCGCAATCTAGCAAACCACGGCCTCTCCTCGCTGCCTCCCCAACTAACTAACCACTGCGTATATGTTCCCTGCCTCGCACACTAACTAACCAAGATGACGCAGCAAAGAGATGCGGCACTTTGCGAGGCAGTGAACGGACGCAGCGCTTTGCTTCTTTGCGAGGCAGCGAACAGGCGCAGCGGTTGGTTAGTTAGTTTGCGAGGCAGCGCACTGAGGCAGCGGTTTGCTTCTACGCGAGGCAGCGAACGGATGCAGCGGTTAGTTTGCCAGATAACAAACACAGGCAGTGGTTAGTTAGTTGGGGAGGCAGTGAGCAGAGGTAGTGCTTGGTTAGTTCGTTTGCGAGGCAGTGCGCAGACGCAGAGGTTTGCTTCTTTGCGAGATAGCGAATGGATGCAGCAGTTAACTTGTTTGCCAGGCAGTGAAAAAACGCAGCGCTTTGCTTCTTTGCGAGGTAGGGAAAGAGACGCATTGGCTGGTTAGCGTGTAAGCTAGCGAACATAGGCGGTGGTTAGTTTGTTGGGGAGGCAGTGAGCAGACGAAGCAGCTTCGTTCGCTGCCTCGCACACAAGCAAACCGCTGCGTCTCTTCGCTGCCTCGTAAATCAGCAAGCCGCTTCGTCTGCTCACTGCCTCCCCAGCTAACCACTGCCTATGTTCCTCAGCTCACACGCTAACCAAGCAATGCGTCACTTGGCTGCCTCGCAGAATAACTCCCCGCGGCATCTCTGCCCTGCCTCGCACAAAAAAGAACCGCTGCATCTGTTCGCTGCCTCGCAAACAAGGAAACCGCTGCATCCATTCACTGCCTCACCAACTAGCAAACCGCTGCGCCTGTTCGCTGCCTTGCAAACTAAGAAACCACTGCGTCTGCTCAGTGCGTTGCAAACTGTGGTCCGTTCGCTGCCTCGCAAACCAGCAAACCGCTGCGTCTCTTCGCTTTATCGGAAAGAAGCAAAAAGCTGTGCCTGTTCGCTGCCTCGCAAACTGGAAAACCGCTAATTGTCATCGCTGCCTCGCAGACAAGCAAACCGCTGCGTCTGTGCGCTGCCTCGCAAATTAGCAAGCCGCTTCGTCTGCTCACACCTCGCAAACTAGCTTCCCAACCCCCGCGTCTGCTCGCTGCCTCCCCAACCTGCTAACCACTGCGTGTGTTTGCTCTCTCCACCGCTCCACTGCTCTTGCGTTTCTTTCAAAGCAAAGGAGCCCCATCGCTCCACTCATTGCCACCTTTGCTTTTGAGGGCGGCACGGACACTGTCCCATCAGGGCCTCCAGCGGCACGCGTCGCCAAAAGAGAGTGCTCCCAATGCCAAAGCCGTAGCACTCGCCCCAGAATCCAACAAGGAGAGCCTCTAGAAGCGCTCCCGGAGGAAAAGGCACGGGTCAAGGCCCTCAAGCACACAGGGCCCAGAAGGCCGGCCAAAAAGCCGCCAGGCTCCTTGCAGCAGCTGGGTGCTCAGCAGCACTGCCTGGACGCCAGCTGCTCGTAGCACCGCATCTCGAGCCAACGGGGGGCTGCCCACTGCCACCCAAAACACAGGCGAAAAGCAGCGCCTTGGCAGTGGCAGGCCTGCCAGCCCCCAACTCCACCACAGCCAGCCCACGCCTGCCTACACATGGCGTGCTCTCTCCTTGCCCTGCTGCAGCACCGCCGTGGCACACCACAGCGGCAAGGCGCCAGAACTTCCCGACACTGCAGCTGGAAGCAAGAGCGCCCTGGGCCGCGCGTGCCTTGCAGCCCGCTGGCGCCTCGGCTTTCCTCCTCAAAGGCACTGCTTGCCTCAGGACATTGTCCACCCAAAGGCATCAGCCCCTGCACAGTCCTCTCCCAGCTCCCAACCACCCCACCTCCAAACAGCCTCTCTCCACAAGGCCTTCCCTCGGCCAAAGAGCTGCCAGCAAGCAAAGCCCTAGCCTGCAGCGAGCATCTGCCATGACCTCTTGCTCCCTCCGCAAACACTGCTGCCCACAAAAGCTCTCCCTAGGCAAAGCAAACGAGAAGGAAGCAGGCAAAAAGCCTGCTTGGGACGCCTCTCAGAGCAAGCAGAAACACTCCCTGCCCTTCAGGCAGCATCCTGTCCGCGCAGCCTGGCAAGAGCTTTGCAGCACAAGGCCTCACCCTCAGCGGACAGAGAGCAGCAGAGGGCCAGCATCCCTGCCTCACCCTTCCAGGGCAGCCTGGGCGCGGCGAGCCAAGGCAGAGCCTCACCTGCCCCGCCTCCCCATCGCCCCATCCTGCCGGCACTCCCCAGCTCTCTCCAGCCACCTCCTCCCGCATGCGCAGCACCAAGGCACTGGGGCCGCTGCCCCTCCCCTCCACAGCCAACCCCACCACTGTGACATGCCGCAGCCCCGCCCCGTGCCTCATAGAGCCTTGCCAGCCAACACGTGCCTGTGCCTCAGCGACACGCAGGGGCCACGACCAGACATGGCAGCAGCCAGGCCACCCCCTGGCGCCACAAAACACACCCAGCGCAACTCTCCGCACCGTCCTTTCCCTTCTAGGCCCCCCAAGGCCGTGCAACAGCCAGTTCCTCTCAACTGCCAGGCTCAGCCCTGCTCAGAGTCGCTGCCCACCTCGACGAAGCACACCCACAGTGCTCTCACAGGGGCTCATCAGGCCTCCTCTTGCCTCTCTCCTTTGCCTCTCGCAAGGGGCCTGCCTCCTCAGGGGCCCTCGGGGCGTTCAGGGGTGCAGGCCCAAGCCCTTGGCACCATTCGCCCTCTCGCGGGCCTTGCTCCAGGGGCTCACCAACGATGCCGTGGCGCCAGCCACACACCCTCACCAGCACGAGGCCGGTGCACGTGTCTTAGACAAGATGCCTTCCAAAGAGGAAAACGGGCCCAGGCTTCCGCTGCTCTTCCTAGGAAACCGCTCCCTCCATTTACTGCCTCGCAATCTAGCAAACCACGGCCTCTCCTCGCTGCCTCCCCAACTAACTAACCACTGCGTATATGTTCCCTGCCTCGCACACTAACTAACCAAGATGACGCAGCAAAGAGATGCGGCACTTTGCGAGGCAGTGAACGGACGCAGCGCTTTGCTTCTTTGCGAGGCAGCGAACAGGCGCAGCGGTTGGTTAGTTAGTTTGCGAGGCAGCGCACTGAGGCAGCGGTTTGCTTCTACGCGAGGCAGCGAACGGATGCAGCGGTTAGTTTGCCAGATAACAAACACAGGCAGTGGTTAGTTAGTTGGGGAGGCAGTGAGCAGAGGTAGTGCTTGGTTAGTTCGTTTGCGAGGCAGTGCGCAGACGCAGAGGTTTGCTTCTTTGCGAGATAGCGAATGGATGCAGCAGTTAACTTGTTTGCCAGGCAGTGAAAAAACGCAGCGCTTTGCTTCTTTGCGAGGTAGGGAAAGAGACGCATTGGCTGGTTAGCGTGTAAGCTAGCGAACATAGGCGGTGGTTAGTTTGTTGGGGAGGCAGTGAGCAGACGAAGCAGCTTCGTTCGCTGCCTCGCACACAAGCAAACCGCTGCGTCTCTTCGCTGCCTCGTAAATCAGCAAGCCGCTTCGTCTGCTCACTGCCTCCCCAGCTAACCACTGCCTATGTTCCTCAGCTCACACGCTAACCAAGCAATGCGTCACTTGGCTGCCTCGCAGAATAACTCCCCGCGGCATCTCTGCCCTGCCTCGCACAAAAAAGAACCGCTGCATCTGTTCGCTGCCTCGCAAACAAGGAAACCGCTGCATCCATTCACTGCCTCACCAACTAGCAAACCGCTGCGCCTGTTCGCTGCCTTGCAAACTAAGAAACCACTGCATCTGCTCAGTGCGTTGCAAACTGTGGTCCGTTCGCTGCCTCGCAAACCAGCAAACCGCTGCGTCTCTTCGCTTTATCGGAAAGAAGCAAAAAGCTGTGCCTGTTCGCTGCCTCGCAAACTGGAAAACCGCTAATTGTCATCGCTGCCTCGCAGACAAGCAAACCGCTGCGTCTGTGCGCTGCCTCGCAAATTAGCAAGCCGCTTCGTCTGCTCACACCTCGCAAACTAGCTTCCCAACCCCCGCGTCTGCTCGCTGCCTCCCCAACCTGCTAACCACTGCGTGTGTTTGCTCTCTCCACCGCTCCACTGCTCTTGCGTTTCTTTCAAAGCAAAGGAGCCCCATCGCTCCACTCATTGCCACCTTTGCTTTTGAGGGCGGCACGGACACTGTCCCATCAGGGCCTCCAGCGGCACGCGTCGCCAAAAGAGAGTGCTCCCAATGCCAAAGCCGTAGCACTCGCCCCAGAATCCAACAAGGAGAGCCTCTAGAAGCGCTCCCGGAGGAAAAGGCACGGGTCAAGGCCCTCAAGCACACAGGGCCCAGAAGGCCGGCCAAAAAGCCGCCAGGCTCCTTGCAGCAGCTGGGTGCTCAGCAGCACTGCCTGGACGCCAGCTGCTCGTAGCACCGCATCTCGAGCCAACGGGGGGCTGCCCACTGCCACCCAAAACACAGGCGAAAAGCAGCGCCTTGGCAGTGGCAGGCCTGCCAGCCCCCAACTCCACCACAGCCAGCCCACGCCTGCCTACACATGGCGTGCTCTCTCCTTGCCCTGCTGCAGCACCGCCGTGGCACACCACAGCGGCAAGGCGCCAGAACTTCCCGACACTGCAGCTGGAAGCAAGAGCGCCCTGGGCCGCGCGTGCCTTGCAGCCCGCTGGCGCCTCGGCTTTCCTCCTCAAAGGCACTGCTTGCCTCAGGACATTGTCCACCCAAAGGCATCAGCCCCTGCACAGTCCTCTCCCAGCTCCCAACCACCCCACCTCCAAACAGCCTCTCTCCACAAGGCCTTCCCTCGGCCAAAGAGCTGCCAGCAAGCAAAGCCCTAGCCTGCAGCGAGCATCTGCCATGACCTCTTGCTCCCTCCGCAAACACTGCTGCCCACAAAAGCTCTCCCTAGGCAAAGCAAACGAGAAGGAAGGAGGCAAAAAGCCTGCTTGGGACGCCTCTCAGAGCAAGCAGAAACACTCCCTGCCCTTCAGGCAGCATCCTGTCCGCGCAGCCTGGCAAGAGCTTTGCAGCACAAGGCCTCACCCTCAGCGGACAGAGAGCAGCAGAGGGCCAGCATCCCTGCCTCACCCTTCCAGGGCAGCCTGGGCGCGGCGAGCCAAGGCAGAGCCTCACCTGCCCCGCCTCCCCATCGCCCCATCCTGCCGGCACTCCCCAGCTCTCTCCAGCCACCTCCTCCCGCATGCGCAGCACCAAGGCACTGGGGCCGCTGCCCCTCCCCTCCACAGCCAACCCCACCACTGTGACATGCCGCAGCCCCGCCCCGTGCCTCATAGAGCCTTGCCAGCCAACACGTGCCTGTGCCTCAGCGACACGCAGGGGCCACGACCAGACATGGCAGCAGCCAGGCCACCCCCTGGCGCCACAAAACACACCCAGCGCAACTCTCCGCACCGTCCTTTCCCTTCTAGGCCCCCCAAGGCCGTGCAACAGCCAGTTCCTCTCAACTGCCAGGCTCAGCCCTGCTCAGAGTCGCTGCCCACCTCGACGAAGCACACCCACAGTGCTCTCACAGGGGCTCATCAGGCCTCCTCTTGCCTCTCTCCTTTGCCTCTCGCAAGGGGCCTGCCTCCTCAGGGGCCCTCGGGGCGTTCAGGGGTGCAGGCCCAAGCCCTTGGCACCATTCGCCCTCTCGCGGGCCTTGCTCCAGGGGCTCACCAACGATGCCGTGGCGCCAGCCACACACCCTCACCAGCACGAGGCCGGTGCACGTGTCTTAGACAAGATGCCTTCCAAAGAGGAAAACGGGCCCAGGCTTCCGCTGCTCTTCCTAGGAAACTGCTCCCTCCATTTACTGCCTCGCAATCTAGCAAACCACGGCCTCTCCTCGCTGCCTCCCCAACTAACTAACCACTGCGTATATGTTCCCTGCCTCGCACACTAACTAACTAAGATGACGCAGCAAAGAGATGCGGCACTTTGCGAGGCAGTGAACGGACGCAGCGCTTTGCTTCTTTGCGAGGCAGCGAACAGGCGCAGCGGTTGGTTAGTTAGTTTGCGAGGCAGCGCACTGAGGCAGCGGTTTGCTTCTACGCGAGGCAGCGAACGGATGCAGCGGTTAGTTTGCCAGATAACAAACACAGGCAGTGGTTAGTTAGTTGGGGAGGCAGTGAGCAGAGGTAGTGCTTGGTTAGTTCGTTTGCGAGGCAGTGCGCAGACGCAGAGGTTTGCTTCTTTGCGAGATAGCGAATGGATGCAGCAGTTAACTTGTTTGCCAGGCAGTGAAAAAACGCAGCGCTTTGCTTCTTTGCGAGGTAGGGAAAGAGACGCATTGGCTGGTTAGCGTGTAAGCTAGCGAACATAGGCAGTGGTTAGTTTGTTGGGGAGGCAGTGAGCAGACGAAGCAGCTTCGTTCGCTGCCTCGCACACAAGCAAACCGCTGCGTCTCTTCGCTGCCTCGTAAATCAGCAAGCCGCTTCGTCTGCTCACTGCCTCCCCAGCTAACCACTGCCTATGTTCCTCAGCTCACACGCTAACCAAGCAATGCGTCACTTGGCTGCCTCGCAGAATAACTCCCCGCGGCATCTCTGCCCTGCCTCGCACAAAAAAGAACCGCTGCATCTGTTCGCTGCCTCGCAAACAAGGAAACCGCTGCATCCATTCACTGCCTCACCAACTAGCAAACCGCTGCGCCTGTTCGCTGCCTTGCAAACTAAGAAACCACTGCGTCTGCTCAGTGCGTTGCAAACTGTGGTCCGTTCGCTGCCTCGCAAACCAGCAAACCGCTGCGTCTCTTCGCTTTATCGGAAAGAAGCAAAAAGCTGTGCCTGTTCGCTGCCTCGCAAACTGGAAAACCGCTAATTGTCATCGCTGCCTCGCAGACAAGCAAACCGCTGCGTCTGTGCGCTGCCTCGCAAATTAGCAAGCCGCTTCGTCTGCTCACACCTCGCAAACTAGCTTCCCAACCCCCGCGTCTGCTCGCTGCCTCCCCAACCTGCTAACCACTGCGTGTGTTTGCTCTCTCCACCGCTCCACTGCTCTTGCGTTTCTTTCAAAGCAAAGGAGCCCCATCGCTCCACTCATTGCCACCTTTGCTTTTGAGGGCGGCACGGACACTGTCCCATCAGGGCCTCCAGCGGCACGCGTCGCCAAAAGAGAGTGCTCCCAATGCCAAAGCCGTAGCACTCGCCCCAGAATCCAACAAGGAGAGCCTCTAGAAGCGCTCCCGGAGGAAAAGGCACGGGTCAAGGCCCTCAAGCACACAGGGCCCAGAAGGCCGGCCAAAAAGCCGCCAGGCTCCTTGCAGCAGCTGGGTGCTCAGCAGCACTGCCTGGACGCCAGCTGCTCGTAGCACCGCATCTCGAGCCAACGGGGGGCTGCCCACTGCCACCCAAAACACAGGCGAAAAGCAGCGCCTTGGCAGTGGCAGGCCTGCCAGCCCCCAACTCCACCACAGCCAGCCCACGCCTGCCTACACATGGCGTGCTCTCTCCTTGCCCTGCTGCAGCACCGCCGTGGCACACCACAGCGGCAAGGCGCCAGAACTTCCCGACACTGCAGCTGGAAGCAAGAGCGCCCTGGGCCGCGCGTGCCTTGCAGCCCGCTGGCGCCTCGGCTTTCCTCCTCAAAGGCACTGCTTGCCTCAGGACATTGTCCACCCAAAGGCATCAGCCCCTGCACAGTCCTCTCCCAGCTCCCAACCACCCCACCTCCAAACAGCCTCTCTCCACAAGGCCTTCCCTCGGCCAAAGAGCTGCCAGCAAGCAAAGCCCTAGCCTGCAGCGAGCATCTGCCATGACCTCTTGCTCCCTCCGCAAACACTGCTGCCCACAAAAGCTCTCCCTAGGCAAAGCAAACGAGAAGGAAGCAGGCAAAAAGCCTGCTTGGGACGCCTCTCAGAGCAAGCAGAAACACTCCCTGCCCTTCAGGCAGCATCCTGTCCGCGCAGCCTGGCAAGAGCTTTGCAGCACAAGGCCTCACCCTCAGCGGACAGAGAGCAGCAGAGGGCCAGCATCCCTGCCTCACCCTTCCAGGGCAGCCTGGGCGCGGCGAGCCAAGGCAGAGCCTCACCTGCCCCGCCTCCCCATCGCCCCA
The DNA here is from genome assembly GCF_036417845.1 of Apteryx mantelli. Classification (NCBI taxonomy): domain Eukaryota; kingdom Metazoa; phylum Chordata; class Aves; order Apterygiformes; family Apterygidae; genus Apteryx; species Apteryx mantelli. The sequence continues at coordinate 4,621,892 of NC_089982.1, forward strand.
TCCTGCCGGCACTCCCCAGCTCTCTCCAGCCACCTCCTCCCTCATGCGCAGCACCAAGGCACTGGGGCCGCTGCCCCTCCCCTCCACAGCCAACCCCACCACTGTGACATGCCGCAGCCCCGCCCCGTGCCTCATAGAGCCTTGCCAGCCAACACGTGCCTGTGCCTCAGCGACACGCAGGGGCCACGACCAGACATGGCAGCAGCCAGGCCACCCCCTGGCGCCACAAAACACACCCAGCGCAACTCTCCGCACCGTCCTTTCCCTTCTAGGCCCCCCAAGGCCGTGCAACAGCCAGTTCCTCTCAACTGCCAGGCTCAGCCCTGCTCAGAGTCGCTGCCCACCTCGACGAAGCACACCCACAGTGCTCTCACAGGGGCTCATCAGGCCTCCTCTTGCCTCTCTCCTTTGCCTCTCGCAAGGGGCCTGCCTCCTCAGGGGCCCTCGGGGCGTTCAGGGGTGCAGGCCCAAGCCCTTGGCACCATTCGCCCTCTCGCGGGCCTTGCTCCAGGGGCTCACCAACGATGCCGTGGCGCCAGCCACACACCCTCACCAGCACGAGGCCGGTGCACGTGTCTTAGACAAGATGCCTTCCAAAGAGGAAAACGGGCCCAGGCTTCCGCTGCTCTTCCTAGGAAACCGCTCCCTCCATTTACTGCCTCGCAATCTAGCAAACCACGGCCTCTCCTCGCTGCCTCCCCAACTAACTAACCACTGCGTATATGTTCCCTGCCTCGCACACTAACTAACCAAGATGACGCAGCAAAGAGATGCGGCACTTTGCGAGGCAGTGAACGGACGCAGCGCTTTGCTTCTTTGCGAGGCAGCGAACAGGCGCAGCGGTTGGTTAGTTAGTTTGCGAGGCAGCGCACTGAGGCAGCGGTTTGCTTCTACGCGAGGCAGCGAACGGATGCAGCGGTTAGTTTGCCAGATAACAAACACAGGCAGTGGTTAGTTAGTTGGGGAGGCAGTGAGCAGAGGTAGTGCTTGGTTAGTTCGTTTGCGAGGCAGTGCGCAGACGCAGAGGTTTGCTTCTTTGCGAGATAGCGAATGGATGCAGCAGTTAACTTGTTTGCCAGGCAGTGAAAAAACGCAGCGCTTTGCTTCTTTGCGAGGTAGGGAAAGAGACGCATTGGCTGGTTAGCGTGTAAGCTAGCGAACATAGGCAGTGGTTAGTTTGTTGGGGAGGCAGTGAGCAGACGAAGCAGCTTCGTTCGCTGCCTCGCACACAAGCAAACCGCTGCGTCTCTTCGCTGCCTCGTAAATCAGCAAGCCGCTTCGTCTGCTCACTGCCTCCCCAGCTAACCACTGCCTATGTTCCTCAGCTCACACGCTAACCAAGCAATGCGTCACTTGGCTGCCTCGCAGAATAACTCCCCGCGGCATCTCTGCCCTGCCTCGCACAAAAAAGAACCGCTGCATCTGTTCGCTGCCTCGCAAACAAGGAAACCGCTGCATCCATTCACTGCCTCACCAACTAGCAAACCGCTGCGCCTGTTCGCTGCCTTGCAAACTAAGAAACCACTGCGTCTGCTCAGTGCGTTGCAAACTGTGGTCCGTTCGCTGCCTCGCAAACCAGCAAACCGCTGCGTCTCTTCGCTTTATCGGAAAGAAGCAAAAAGCTGTGCCTGTTCGCTGCCTCGCAAACTGGAAAACCGCTAATTGTCATCGCTGCCTCGCAGACAAGCAAACCGCTGCGTCTGTGCGCTGCCTCGCAAATTAGCAAGCCGCTTCGTCTGCTCACACCTCGCAAACTAGCTTCCCAACCCCCGCGTCTGCTCGCTGCCTCCCCAACCTGCTAACCACTGCGTGTGTTTGCTCTCTCCACCGCTCCACTGCTCTTGCGTTTCTTTCAAAGCAAAGGAGCCCCATCGCTCCACTCATTGCCACCTTTGCTTTTGAGGGCGGCACGGACACTGTCCCATCAGGGCCTCCAGCGGCACGCGTCGCCAAAAGAGAGTGCTCCCAATGCCAAAGCCGTAGCACTCGCCCCAGAATCCAACAAGGAGAGCCTCTAGAAGCGCTCCCGGAGGAAAAGGCACGGGTCAAGGCCCTCAAGCACACAGGGCCCAGAAGGCCGGCCAAAAAGCCGCCAGGCTCCTTGCAGCAGCTGGGTGCTCAGCAGCACTGCCTGGACGCCAGCTGCTCGTAGCACCGCATCTCGAGCCAACGGGGGGCTGCCCACTGCCACCCAAAACACAGGCGAAAAGCAGCGCCTTGGCAGTGGCAGGCCTGCCAGCCCCCAACTCCACCACAGCCAGCCCACGCCTGCCTACACATGGCGTGCTCTCTCCTTGCCCTGCTGCAGCACCGCCGTGGCACACCACAGTGGCAAGGCGCCAGAACTTCCCGACACTGCAGCTGGAAGCAAGAGCGCCCTGGGCCGCGCGTGCCTTGCAGCCCGCTGGCGCCTCGGCTTTCCTCCTCAAAGGCACTGCTTGCCTCAGGACATTGTCCACCCAAAGGCATCAGCCCCTGCACAGTCCTCTCCCAGCTCCCAACCACCCCACCTCCAAACAGCCTCTCTCCACAAGGCCTTCCCTCGGCCAAAGAGCTGCCAGCAAGCAAAGCCCTAGCCTGCAGCGAGCATCTGCCATGACCTCTTGCTCCCTCCGCAAACACTGCTGCCCACAAAAGCTCTCCCTAGGCAAAGCAAACGAGAAGGAAGCAGGCAAAAAGCCTGCTTGGGACGCCTCTCAGAGCAAGCAGAAACACTCCCTGCCCTTCAGGCAGCATCCTGTCCGCGCAGCCTGGCAAGAGCTTTGCAGCACAAGGCCTCACCCTCAGCGGACAGAGAGCAGCAGAGGGCCAGCATCCCTGCCTCACCCTTCCAGGGCAGCCTGGGCGCGGCGAGCCAAGGCAGAGCCTCACCTGCCCCGCCTCCCCATCGCCCCATCCTGCCGGCACTCCCCAGCTCTCTCCAGCCACCTCCTCCCGCATGCGCAGCACCAAGGCACTGGGGCCGCTGCCCCTCCCCTCCACAGCCAACCCCACCACTGTGACATGCCGCAGCCCCGCCCCGTGCCTCATAGAGCCTTGCCAGCCAACACGTGCCTGTGCCTCAGCGACACGCAGGGGCCACGACCAGACATGGCAGCAGCCAGGCCACCCCCTGGCGCCACAAAACACACCCAGCGCAACTCTCCGCACCGTCCTTTCCCTTCTAGGCCCCCCAAGGCCGTGCAACAGCCAGTTCCTCTCAACTGCCAGGCTCAGCCCTGCTCAGAGTCGCTGCCCACCTCGACGAAGCACACCCACAGTGCTCTCACAGGGGCTCATCAGGCCTCCTCTTGCCTCTCTCCTTTGCCTCTCGCAAGGGGCCTGCCTCCTCAGGGGCCCTCGGGGCGTTCAGGGGTGCAGGCCCAAGCCCTTGGCACCATTCGCCCTCTCGCGGGCCTTGCTCCAGGGGCTCACCAACGATGCCGTGGCGCCAGCCACACACCCTCACCAGCACGAGGCCGGTGCACGTGTCTTAGACAAGATGCCTTCCAAAGAGGAAAACGGGCCCAGGCTTCCGCTGCTCTTCCTAGGAAACCGCTCCCTCCATTTACTGCCTCGCAATCTAGCAAACCACGGCCTCTCCTCGCTGCCTCCCCAACTAACTAACCACTGCGTATATGTTCCCTGCCTCGCACACTAACTAACCAAGATGACGCAGCAAAGAGATGCGGCACTTTGCGAGGCAGTGAACGGACGCAGCGCTTTGCTTCTTTGCGAGGCAGCGAACAGGCGCAGCGGTTGGTTAGTTAGTTTGCGAGGCAGCGCACTGAGGCAGCGGTTTGCTTCTACGCGAGGCAGCGAACGGATGCAGCGGTTAGTTTGCCAGATAACAAACACAGGCAGTGGTTAGTTAGTTGGGGAGGCAGTGAGCAGAGGTAGTGCTTGGTTAGTTCGTTTGCGAGGCAGTGCGCAGACGCAGAGGTTTGCTTCTTTGCGAGATAGCGAATGGATGCAGCAGTTAACTTGTTTGCCAGGCAGTGAAAAAACGCAGCGCTTTGCTTCTTTGCGAGGTAGGGAAAGAGACGCATTGGCTGGTTAGCGTGTAAGCTAGCGAACATAGGCAGTGGTTAGTTTGTTGGGGAGGCAGTGAGCAGACGAAGCAGCTTCGTTCGCTGCCTCGCACACAAGCAAACCGCTGCGTCTCTTCGCTGCCTCGTAAATCAGCAAGCCGCTTCGTCTGCTCACTGCCTCCCCAGCTAACCACTGCCTATGTTCCTCAGCTCACACGCTAACCAAGCAATGCGTCACTTGGCTGCCTCGCAGAATAACTCCCCGCGGCATCTCTGCCCTGCCTCGCACAAAAAAGAACCGCTGCATCTGTTCGCTGCCTCGCAAACAAGGAAACCGCTGCATCCATTCACTGCCTCACCAACTAGCAAACCGCTGCGCCTGTTCGCTGCCTTGCAAACTAAGAAACCACTGCGTCTGCTCAGTGCGTTGCAAACTGTGGTCCGTTCGCTGCCTCGCAAACCAGCAAACCGCTGCGTCTCTTCGCTTTATCGGAAAGAAGCAAAAAGCTGTGCCTGTTCGCTGCCTCGCAAACTGGAAAACCGCTAATTGTCATCGCTGCCTCGCAGACAAGCAAACCGCTGCGTCTGTGCGCTGCCTCGCAAATTAGCAAGCCGCTTCGTCTGCTCACACCTCGCAAACTAGCTTCCCAACCCCCGCGTCTGCTCGCTGCCTCCCCAACCTGCTAACCACTGCGTGTGTTTGCTCTCTCCACCGCTCCACTGCTCTTGCGTTTCTTTCAAAGCAAAGGAGCCCCATCGCTCCACTCATTGCCACCTTTGCTTTTGAGGGCGGCACGGACACTGTCCCATCAGGGCCTCCAGCGGCACGCGTCGCCAAAAGAGAGTGCTCCCAATGCCAAAGCCGTAGCACTCGCCCCAGAATCCAACAAGGAGAGCCTCTAGAAGCGCTCCCGGAGGAAAAGGCACGGGTCAAGGCCCTCAAGCACACAGGGCCCAGAAGGCCGGCCAAAAAGCCGCCAGGCTCCTTGCAGCAGCTGGGTGCTCAGCAGCACTGCCTGGACGCCAGCTGCTCGTAGCACCGCATCTCGAGCCAACGGGGGGCTGCCCACTGCCACCCAAAACACAGGCGAAAAGCAGCGCCTTGGCAGTGGCAGGCCTGCCAGCCCCCAACTCCACCACAGCCAGCCCACGCCTGCCTACACATGGCGTGCTCTCTCCTTGCCCTGCTGCAGCACCGCCGTGGCACACCACAGCGGCAAGGCGCCAGAACTTCCCGACACTGCAGCTGGAAGCAAGAGCGCCCTGGGCCGCGCGTGCCTTGCAGCCCGCTGGCGCCTCGGCTTTCCTCCTCAAAGGCACTGCTTGCCTCAGGACATTGTCCACCCAAAGGCATCAGCCCCTGCACAGTCCTCTCCCAGCTCCCAACCACCCCACCTCCAAACAGCCTCTCTCCACAAGGCCTTCCCTCGGCCAAAGAGCTGCCAGCAAGCAAAGCCCTAGCCTGCAGCGAGCATCTGCCATGACCTCTTGCTCCCTCCGCAAACACTGCTGCCCACAAAAGCTCTCCCTAGGCAAAGCAAACGAGAAGGAAGGAGGCAAAAAGCCTGCTTGGGACGCCTCTCAGAGCAAGCAGAAACACTCCCTGCCCTTCAGGCAGCATCCTGTCTGCGCAGCCTGGCAAGAGCTTTGCAGCACAAGGCCTCACCCTCAGCGGACAGAGAGCAGCAGAGGGCCAGCATCCCTGCCTCACCCTTCCAGGGCAGCCTGGGCGCGGCGAGCCAAGGCAGAGCCTCACCTGCCCCGCCTCCCCATCGCCCCATCCTGACGGCACTCCCCAGCTCTCTCCAGCCACCTCCTCCCGCATGCGCAGCACCAAGGCACTGGGGCCGCTGCCCCTCCCCTCCACAGCCAACCCCACCACTGTGACATGCCGCAGCCCCGCCCCGTGCCTCATAGAGCCTTGCCAGCCAACACGTGCCTGTGCCTCAGCGACACGCAGGGGCCACGACCAGACATGGCAGCAGCCAGGCCACCCCCTGGCGCCACAAAACACACCCAGCGCAACTCTCCGCACCGTCCTTTCCCTTCTAGGCCCCCCAAGGCCGTGCAACAGCCAGTTCCTCTCAACTGCCAGGCTCAGCCCTGCTCAGAGTCGCTGCCCACCTCGACGAAGCACACCCACAGTGCTCTCACAGGGGCTCATCAGGCCTCCTCTTGCCTCTCTCCTTTGCCTCTCGCAAGGGGCCTGCCTCCTCAGGGGCCCTCGGGGCGTTCAGGGGTGCAGGCCCAAGCCCTTGGCACCATTCGCCCTCTCGCGGGCCTTGCTCCAGGGGCTCACCAACGATGCCGTGGCGCCAGCCACACACCCTCACCAGCACGAGGCCGGTGCACGTGTCTTAGACAAGATGCCTTCCAAAGAGGAAAACGGGCCCAGGCTTCCGCTGCTCTTCCTAGGAAACCGCTCCCTCCATTTACTGCCTCGCAATCTAGCAAACCACGGCCTCTCCTCGCTGCCTCCCCAACTAACTAACCACTGCGTATATGTTCCCTGCCTCGCACACTAACTAACCAAGATGACGCAGCAAAGAGATGCGGCACTTTGCGAGGCAGTGAACGGACGCAGCGCTTTGCTTCTTTGCGAGGCAGCGAACAGGCGCAGCGGTTGGTTAGTTAGTTTGCGAGGCAGCGCACTGAGGCAGCGGTTTGCTTCTACGCGAGGCAGCGAACGGATGCAGCGGTTAGTTTGCCAGATAACAAACACAGGCAGTGGTTAGTTAGTTGGGGAGGCAGTGAGCAGAGGTAGTGCTTGGTTAGTTCGTTTGCGAGGCAGTGCGCAGACGCAGAGGTTTGCTTCTTTGCGAGATAGCGAATGGATGCAGCAGTTAACTTGTTTGCCAGGCAGTGAAAAAACGCAGCGCTTTGCTTCTTTGCGAGGTAGGGAAAGAGACGCATTGGCTGGTTAGCGTGTAAGCTAGCGAACATAGGCGGTGGTTAGTTTGTTGGGGAGGCAGTGAGCAGACGAAGCAGCTTCGTTCGCTGCCTCGCACACAAGCAAACCGCTGCGTCTCTTCGCTGCCTCGTAAATCAGCAAGCCGCTTCGTCTGCTCACTGCCTCCCCAGCTAACCACTGCCTATGTTCCTCAGCTCACACGCTAACCAAGCAATGCGTCACTTGGCTGCCTCGCAGAATAACTCCCCGCGGCATCTCTGCCCTGCCTCGCACAAAAAAGAACCGCTGCATCTGTTCGCTGCCTCGCAAACAAGGAAACCGCTGCATCCATTCACTGCCTCACCAACTAGCAAACCGCTGCGCCTGTTCGCTGCCTTGCAAACTAAGAAACCACTGCGTCTGCTCAGTGCGTTGCAAACTGTGGTCCGTTCGCTGCCTCGCAAACCAGCAAACCGCTGCGTCTCTTCGCTTTATCGGAAAGAAGCAAAAAGCTGTGCCTGTTCGCTGCCTCGCAAACTGGAAAACCGCTAATTGTCATCGCTGCCTCGCAGACAAGCAAACCGCTGCGTCTGTGCGCTGCCTCGCAAATTAGCAAGCCGCTTCGTCTGCTCACACCTCGCAAACTAGCTTCCCAACCCCCGCGTCTGCTCGCTGCCTCCCCAACCTGCTAACCACTGCGTGTGTTTGCTCTCTCCACCGCTCCACTGCTCTTGCGTTTCTTTCAAAGCAAAGGAGCCCCATCGCTCCACTCATTGCCACCTTTGCTTTTGAGGGCGGCACGGACACTGTCCCATCAGGGCCTCCAGCGGCACGCGTCGCCAAAAGAGAGTGCTCCCAATGCCAAAGCCGTAGCACTCGCCCCAGAATCCAACAAGGAGAGCCTCTAGAAGCGCTCCCGGAGGAAAAGGCACGGGTCAAGGCCCTCAAGCACACAGGGCCCAGAAGGCCGGCCAAAAAGCCGCCAGGCTCCTTGCAGCAGCTGGGTGCTCAGCAGCACTGCCTGGACGCCAGCTGCTCGTAGCACCGCATCTCGAGCCAACGGGGGGCTGCCCACTGCCACCCAAAACACAGGCGAAAAGCAGCGCCTTGGCAGTGGCAGGCCTGCCAGCCCCCAACTCCACCACAGCCAGCCCACGCCTGCCTACACATGGCGTGCTCTCTCCTTGCCCTGCTGCAGCACCGCCGTGGCACACCACAGCGGCAAGGCGCCAGAACTTCCCGACACTGCAGCTGGAAGCAAGAGCGCCCTGGGCCGCGCGTGCCTTGCAGCCCGCTGGCGCCTCGGCTTTCCTCCTCAAAGGCACTGCTTGCCTCAGGACATTGTCCACCCAAAGGCATCAGCCCCTGCACAGTCCTCTCCCAGCTCCCAACCACCCCACCTCCAAACAGCCTCTCTCCACAAGGCCTTCCCTCGGCCAAAGAGCTGCCAGCAAGCAAAGCCCTAGCCTGCAGCGAGCATCTGCCATGACCTCTTGCTCCCTCCGCAAACACTGCTGCCCACAAAAGCTCTCCCTAGGCAAAGCAAACGAGAAGGAAGCAGGCAAAAAGCCTGCTTGGGACGCCTCTCAGAGCAAGCAGAAACACTCCCTGCCCTTCAGGCAGCATCCTGTCCGCGCAGCCTGGCAAGAGCTTTGCAGCACAAGGCCTCACCCTCAGCGGACAGAGAGCAGCAGAGGGCCAGCATCCCTGCCTCACCCTTCCAGGGCAGCCTGGGCGCGGCGAGCCAAGGCAGAGCCTCACCTGCCCCGCCTCCCCATCGCCCCATCCTGCCAGCACTCCCCAGCTCTCTCCAGCCACCTCCTCCCGCATGCGCAGCACCAAGGCACTGGGGCCGCTGCCCCTCCCCTCCACAGCCAACCCCACCACTGTGACATGCCGCAGCCCCGCCCCGTGCCTCATAGAGCCTTGCCAGCCAACACGTGCCTGTGCCTCAGCGACACGCAGGGGCCACGACCAGACATGGCAGCAGCCAGGCCACCCCCTGGCGCCACAAAACACACCCAGCGCAACTCTCCGCACCGTCCTTTCCCTTCTAGGCCCCCCAAGGCCGTGCAACAGCCAGTTCCTCTCAACTGCCAGGCTCAGCCCTGCTCAGAGTCGCTGCCCACCTCGACGAAGCACACCCACAGTGCTCTCACAGGGGCTCATCAGGCCTCCTCTTGCCTCTCTCCTTTGCCTCTCGCAAGGGGCCTGCCTCCTCAGGGGCCCTCGGGGCGTTCAGGGGTGCAGGCCCAAGCCCTTGGCACCATTCGCCCTCTCGCGGGCCTTGCTCCAGGGGCTCACCAACGATGCCGTGGCGCCAGCCACACACCCTCACCAGCACGAGGCCGGTGCACGTGTCTTAGACAAGATGCCTTCCAAAGAGGAAAACGGGCCCAGGCTTCCGCTGCTCTTCCTAGGAAACTGCTCCCTCCATTTACTGCCTCGCAATCTAGCAAACCACGGCCTCTCCTCGCTGCCTCCCCAACTAACTAACCACTGCGTATATGTTCCCTGCCTCGCACACTAACTAACTAAGATGACGCAGCAAAGAGATGCGGCACTTTGCGAGGCAGTGAACGGACGCAGCGCTTTGCTTCTTTGCGAGGCAGCGAACAGGCGCAGCGGTTGGTTAGTTAGTTTGCGAGGCAGCGCACTGAGGCAGCGGTTTGCTTCTACGCGAGGCAGCGAACGGATGCAGCGGTTAGTTTGCCAGATAACAAACACAGGCAGTGGTTAGTTAGTTGGGGAGGCAGTGAGCAGAGGTAGTGCTTGGTTAGTTCGTTTGCGAGGCAGTGCGCAGACGCAGAGGTTTGCTTCTTTGCGAGATAGCGAATGGATGCAGCAGTTAACTTGTTTGCCAGGCAGTGAAAAAACGCAGCGCTTTGCTTCTTTGCGAGGTAGGGAAAGAGACGCATTGGCTGGTTAGCGTGTAAGCTAGCGAACATAGGCGGTGGTTAGTTTGTTGGGGAGGCAGTGAGCAGACGAAGCAGCTTCGTTCGCTGCCTCGCACACAAGCAAACCGCTGCGTCTCTTCGCTGCCTCGTAAATCAGCAAGCCGCTTCGTCTGCTCACTGCCTCCCCAGCTAACCACTGCCTATGTTCCTCAGCTCACACGCTAACCAAGCAATGCGTCACTTGGCTGCCTCGCAGAATAACTCCCCGCGGCATCTCTGCCCTGCCTCGCACAAAAAAGAACCGCTGCATCTGTTCGCTGCCTCGCAAACAAGGAAACCGCTGCATCCATTCACTGCCTCACCAACTAGCAAACCGCTGCGCCTGTTCGCTGCCTTGCAAACTAAGAAACCACTGCGTCTGCTCAGTGCGTTGCAAACTGTGGTCCGTTCGCTGCCTCGCAAACCAGCAAACCGCTGCGTCTCTTCGCTTTATCGGAAAGAAGCAAAAAGCTGTGCCTGTTCGCTGCCTCGCAAACTGGAAAACCGCTAATTGTCATCGCTGCCTCGCAGACAAGCAAACCGCTGCGTCTGTGCGCTGCCTCGCAAATTAGCAAGCCGCTTCGTCTGCTCACACCTCGCAAACTAGCTTCCCAACCCCCGCGTCTGCTCGCTGCCTCCCCAACCTGCTAACCACTGCGTGTGTTTGCTCTCTCCACCGCTCCACTGCTCTTGCGTTTCTTTCAAAGCAAAGGAGCCCCATCGCTCCACTCATTGCCACCTTTGCTTTTGAGGGCGGCACGGACACTGTCCCATCAGGGCCTCCAGCGGCACGCGTCGCCAAAAGAGAGTGCTCCCAATGCCAAAGCCGTAGCACTCGCCCCAGAATCCAACAAGGAGAGCCTCTAGAAGCGCTCCCGGAGGAAAAGGCACGGGTCAAGGCCCTCAAGCACACAGGGCCCAGAAGGCCGGCCAAAAAGCCGCCAGGCTCCTTGCAGCAGCTGGGTGCTCAGCAGCACTGCCTGGACGCCAGCTGCTCGTAGCACCGCATCTCGAGCCAACGGGGGGCTGCCCACTGCCACCCAAAACACAGGCGAAAAGCAGCGCCTTGGCAGTGGCAGGCCTGCCAGCCCCCAACTCCACCACAGCCAGCCCACGCCTGCCTACACATGGCGTGCTCTCTCCTTGCCCTGCTGCAGCACCGCCGTGGCACACCACAGCGGCAAGGCGCCAGAACTTCCCGACACTGCAGCTGGAAGCAAGAGCGCCCTGGGCCGCGCGTGCCTTGCAGCCCGCTGGCGCCTCGGCTTTCCTCCTCAAAGGCACTGCTTGCCTCAGGACATTGTCCACCCAAAGGCATCAGCCCCTGCACAGTCCTCTCCCAGCTCCCAACCACCCCACCTCCAAACAGCCTCTCTCCACAAGGCCTTCCCTCGGCCAAAGAGCTGCCAGCAAGCAAAGCCCTAGCCTGCAGCGAGCATCTGCCATGACCTCTTGCTCCCTCCGCAAACACTGCTGCCCACAAAAGCTCTCCCTAGGCAAAGCAAACGAGAAGGAAGCAGGCAAAAAGCCTGCTTGGGACGCCTCTCAGAGCAAGCAGAAACACTCCCTGCCCTTCAGGCAGCATCCTGTCCGCGCAGCCTGGCAAGAGCTTTGCAGCACAAGGCCTCACCCTCAGCGGACAGAGAGCAGCAGAGGGCCAGCATCCCTGCCTCACCCTTCCAGGGCAGCCTGGGCGCGGCGAGCCAAGGCAGAGCCTCACCTGCCCCGCCTCCCCATCGCCCCATCCTGCCGGCACTCCCCAGCTCTCTCCAGCCACCTCCTCCCGCATGCGCAGCACCAAGGCACTGGGGCCGCTGCCCCTCCCCTCCACAGCCAACCCCACCACTGTGACATGCCGCAGCCCCGCCCCGTGCCTCATAGAGCCTTGCCAGCCAACACGTGCCTGTGCCTCAGCGACACGCAGGGGCCACGACCAGACATGGCAGCAGCCAGGCCACCCCCTGGCGCCACAAAACACACCCAGCGCAACTCTCCGCACCGTCCTTTCCCTTCTAGGCCCCCCAAGGCCGTGCAACAGCCAGTTCCTCTCAACTGCCAGGCTCAGCCCTGCTCAGAGTCGCTGCCCACCTCGACGAAGCACACCCACAGTGCTCTCACAGGGGCTCATCAGGCCTCCTCTTGCCTCTCTCCTTTGCCTCTCGCAAGGGGCCTGCCTCCTCAGGGGCCCTCGGGGCGTTCAGGGGTGCAGGCCCAAGCCCTTGGCACCATTCGCCCTCTCGCGGGCCTTGCTCCAGGGGCTCACCAACGATGCCGTGGCGCCAGCCACACACCCTCACCAGCACGAGGCCGGTGCACGTGTCTTAGACAAGATGCCTTCCAAAGAGGAAAACGGGCCCAGGCTTCCGCTGCTCTTCCTAGGAAACCGCTCCCTCCATTTACTGCCTCGCAATCTAGCAAACCACGGCCTCTCCTCGCTGCCTCCCCAACTAACTAACCACTGCGTATATGTTCCCTGCCTCGCACACTAACTAACCAAGATGACGCAGCAAAGAGATGCGGCACTTTGCGAGGCAGTGAACGGACGCAGCGCTTTGCTTCTTTGCGAGGCAGCGAACAGGCGCAGCGGTTGGTTAGTTAGTTTGCGAGGCAGCGCACTGAGGCAGCGGTTTGCTTCTACGCGAGGCAGCGAACGGATGCAGCGGTTAGTTTGCCAGATAACAAACACAGGCAGTGGTTAGTTAGTTGGGGAGGCAGTGAGCAGAGGTAGTGCTTGGTTAGTTCGTTTGCGAGGCAGTGCGCAGACGCAGAGGTTTGCTTCTTTGCGAGATAGCGAATGGATGCAGCAGTTAACTTGTTTGCCAGGCAGTGAAAAAACGCAGCGCTTTGCTTCTTTGCGAGGTAGGGAAAGAGACGCATTGGCTGGTTAGCGTGTAAGCTAGCGAACATAGGCGGTGGTTAGTTTGTTGGGGAGGCAGTGAGCAGACGAAGCAGCTTCGTTCGCTGCCTCGCACACAAGCAAACCGCTGCGTCTCTTCGCTGCCTCGTAAATCAGCAAGCCGCTTCGTCTGCTCACTGCCTCCCCAGCTAACCACTGCCTATGTTCCTCAGCTCACACGCTAACCAAGCAATGCGTCACTTGGCTGCCTCGCAGAATAACTCCCCGCGGCATCTCTGCCCTGCCTCGCACAAAAAAGAACCGCTGCATCTGTTCGCTGCCTCGCAAACAAGGAAACCGCTGCATCCATTCACTGCCTCACCAACTAGCAAACCGCTGCGCCTGTTCGCTGCCTTGCAAACTAAGAAACCACTGCGTCTGCTCAGTGCGTTGCAAACTGTGGTCCGTTCGCTGCCTCGCAAACCAGCAAACCGCTGCGTCTCTTCGCTTTATCGGAAAGAAGCAAAAAGCTGTGCCTGTTCGCTGCCTCGCAAACTGGAAAACCGCTAATTGTCATCGCTGCCTCGCAGACAAGCAAACCGCTGCGTCTGTGCGCTGCCTCGCAAATTAGCAAGCCGCTTCGTCTGCTCACACCTCGCAAACTAGCTTCCCAACCCCCGCGTCTGCTCGCTGCCTCCCCAACCTGCTAACCACTGCGTGTGTTTGCTCTCTCCACCGCTCCACTGCTCTTGCGTTTCTTTCAAAGCAAAGGAGCCCCATCGCTCCACTCATTGCCACCTTTGCTTTTGAGGGCGGCACGGACACTGTCCCATCAGGGCCTCCAGCGGCACGCGTCGCCAAAAGAGAGTGCTCCCAATGCCAAAGCCGTAGCACTCGCCCCAGAATCCAACAAGGAGAGCCTCTAGAAGCGCTCCCGGAGGAAAAGGCACGGGTCAAGGCCCTCAAGCACACAGGGCCCAGAAGGCCGGCCAAAAAGCCGCCAGGCTCCTTGCAGCAGCTGGGTGCTCAGCAGCACTGCCTGGACGCCAGCTGCTCGTAGCACCGCATCTCGAGCCAACGGGGGGCTGCCCACTGCCACCCAAAACACAGGCGAAAAGCAGCGCCTTGGCAGTGGCAGGCCTGCCAGCCCCCAACTCCACCACAGCCAGCCCACGCCTGCCTACACATGGCGTGCTCTCTCCTTGCCCTGCTGCAGCACCGCCGTGGCACACCACAGTGGCAAGGCGCCAGAACTTCCCGACACTGCAGCTGGAAGCAAGAGCGCCCTGGGCCGCGCGTGCCTTGCAGCCCGCTGGCGCCTCGGCTTTCCTCCTCAAAGGCACTGCTTGCCTCAGGACATTGTCCACCCAAAGGCATCAGCCCCTGCACAGTCCTCTCCCAGCTCCCAACCACCCCACCTCCAAACAGCCTCTCTCCACAAGGCCTTCCCTCGGCCAAAGAGCTGCCAGCAAGCAAAGCCCTAGCCTGCAGCGAGCATCTGCCATGACCTCTTGCTCCCTCCGCAAACACTGCTGCCCACAAAAGCTCTCCCTAGGCAAAGCAAACGAGAAGGAAGCAGGCAAAAAGCCTGCTTGGGACGCCTCTCAGAGCAAGCAGAAACACTCCCTGCCCTTCAGGCAGCATCCTGTCCGCGCAGCCTGGCAAGAGCTTTGCAGCACAAGGCCTCACCCTCAGCGGACAGAGAGCAGCAGAGGGCCAGCATCCCTGCCTCACCCTTCCAGGGCAGCCTGGGCGCGGCGAGCCAAGGCAGAGCCTCACCTGCCCCGCCTCCCCATCGCCCCATCCTGCCGGCACTCCCCAGCTCTCTCCAGCCACCTCCTCCCGCATGCGCAGCACCAAGGCACTGGGGCCGCTGCCCCTCCCCTCCACAGCCAACCCCACCACTGTGACATGCCGCAGCCCCGCCCCGTGCCTCATAGAGCCTTGCCAGCCAACACGTGCCTGTGCCTCAGCGACACGCAGGGGCCACGACCAGACATGGCAGCAGCCAGGCCACCCCCTGGCGCCACAAAACACACCCAGCGCAACTCTCCGCACCGTCCTTTCCCTTCTAGGCCCCCCAAGGCCGTGCAACAGCCAGTTCCTCTCAACTGCCAGGCTCAGCCCTGCTCAGAGTCGCTGCCCACCTCGACGAAGCACACCCACAGTGCTCTCACAGGGGCTCATCAGGCCTCCTCTTGCCTCTCTCCTTTGCCTCTCGCAAGGGGCCTGCCTCCTCAGGGGCCCTCGGGGCGTTCAGGGGTGCAGGCCCAAGCCCTTGGCACCATTCGCCCTCTCGCGGGCCTTGCTCCAGGGGCTCACCAACGATGCCGTGGCGCCAGCCACACACCCTCACCAGCACGAGGCCGGTGCACGTGTCTTAGACAAGATGCCTTCCAAAGAGGAAAACGGGCCCAGGCTTCCGCTGCTCTTCCTAGGAAACCGCTCCCTCCATTTACTGCCTCGCAATCTAGCAAACCACGGCCTCTCCTCGCTGCCTCCCCAACTAACTAACCACTGCGTATATGTTCCCTGCCTCGCACACTAACTAACCAAGATGACGCAGCAAAGAGATGCGGCACTTTGCGAGGCAGTGAACGGACGCAGCGCTTTGCTTCTTTGCGAGGCAGCGAACAGGCGCAGCGGTTGGTTAGTTAGTTTGCGAGGCAGCGCACTGAGGCAGCGGTTTGCTTCTACGCGAGGCAGCGAACGGATGCAGCGGTTAGTTTGCCAGATAACAAACACAGGCAGTGGTTAGTTAGTTGGGGAGGCAGTGAGCAGAGGTAGTGCTTGGTTAGTTCGTTTGCGAGGCAGTGCGCAGACGCAGAGGTTTGCTTCTTTGCGAGATAGCGAATGGATGCAGCAGTTAACTTGTTTGCCAGGCAGTGAAAAAACGCAGCGCTTTGCTTCTTTGCGAGGTAGGGAAAGAGACGCATTGGCTGGTTAGCGTGTAAGCTAGCGAACATAGGCGGTGGTTAGTTTGTTGGGGAGGCAGTGAGCAGACGAAGCAGCTTCGTTCGCTGCCTCGCACACAAGCAAACCGCTGCGTCTCTTCGCTGCCTCGTAAATCAGCAAGCCGCTTCGTCTGCTCACTGCCTCCCCAGCTAACCACTGCCTATGTTCCTCAGCTCACACGCTAACCAAGCAATGCGTCACTTGGCTGCCTCGCAGAATAACTCCCCGCGGCATCTCTGCCCTGCCTCGCACAAAAAAGAACCGCTGCATCTGTTCGCTGCCTCGCAAACAAGGAAACCGCTGCATCCATTCACTGCCTCACCAACTAGCAAACCGCTGCGCCTGTTCGCTGCCTTGCAAACTAAGAAACCACTGCGTCTGCTCAGTGCGTTGCAAACTGTGGTCCGTTCGCTGCCTCGCAAACCAGCAAACCGCTGCGTCTCTTCGCTTTATCGGAAAGAAGCAAAAAGCTGTGCCTGTTCGCTGCCTCGCAAACTGGAAAACCGCTAATTGTCATCGCTGCCTCGCAGACAAGCAAACCGCTGCGTCTGTGCGCTGCCTCGCAAATTAGCAAGCCGCTTCGTCTGCTCACACCTCGCAAACTAGCTTCCCAACCCCCGCGTCTGCTCGCTGCCTCCCCAACCTGCTAACCACTGCGTGTGTTTGCTCTCTCCACCGCTCCACTGCTCTTGCGTTTCTTTCAAAGCAAAGGAGCCCCATCGCTCCACTCATTGCCACCTTTGCTTTTGAGGGCGGCACGGACACTGTCCCATCAGGGCCTCCAGCGGCACGCGTCGCCAAAAGAGAGTGCTCCCAATGCCAAAGCCGTAGCACTCGCCCCAGAATCCAACAAGGAGAGCCTCTAGAAGCGCTCCCGGAGGAAAAGGCACGGGTCAAGGCCCTCAAGCACACAGGGCCCAGAAGGCCGGCCAAAAAGCCGCCAGGCTCCTTGCAGCAGCTGGGTGCTCAGCAGCACTGCCTGGACGCCAGCTGCTCGTAGCACCGCATCTCGAGCCAACGGGGGGCTGCCCACTGCCACCCAAAACACAGGCGAAAAGCAGCGCCTTGGCAGTGGCAGGCCTGCCAGCCCCCAACTCCACCACAGCCAGCCCACGCCTGCCTACACATGGCGTGCTCTCTCCTTGCCCTGCTGCAGCACCGCCGTGGCACACCACAGCGGCAAGGCGCCAGAACTTCCCGACACTGCAGCTGGAAGCAAGAGCGCCCTGGGCCGCGCGTGCCTTGCAGCCCGCTGGCGCCTCGGCTTTCCTCCTCAAAGGCACTGCTTGCCTCAGGACATTGTCCACCCAAAGGCATCAGCCCCTGCACAGTCCTCTCCCAGCTCCCAACCACCCCACCTCCAAACAGCCTCTCTCCACAAGGCCTTCCCTCGGCCAAAGAGCTGCCAGCAAGCAAAGCCCTAGCCTGCAGCGAGCATCTGCCATGACCTCTTGCTCCCTCCGCAAACACTGCTGCCCACAAAAGCTCTCCCTAGGCAAAGCAAACGAGAAGGAAGGAGGCAAAAAGCCTGCTTGGGACGCCTCTCAGAGCAAGCAGAAACACTCCCTGCCCTTCAGGCAGCATCCTGTCTGCGCAGCCTGGCAAGAGCTTTGCAGCACAAGGCCTCACCCTCAGCGGACAGAGAGCAGCAGAGGGCCAGCATCCCTGCCTCACCCTTCCAGGGCAGCCTGGGCGCGGCGAGCCAAGGCAGAGCCTCACCTGCCCCGCCTCCCCATCGCCCCATCCTGCCGGCACTCCCCAGCTCTCTCCAGCCACCTCCTCCCGCATGCGCAGCACCAAGGCACTGGGGCCGCTGCCCCTCCCCTCCACAGCCAACCCCACCACTGTGACATGCCGCAGCCCCGCCCCGTGCCTCATAGAGCCTTGCCAGCCAACACGTGCCTGTGCCTCAGCGACACGCAGGGGCCACGACCAGACATGGCAGCAGCCAGGCCACCCCCTGGCGCCACAAAACACACCCAGCGCAACTCTCCGCACCGTCCTTTCCCTTCTAGGCCCCCCAAGGCCGTGCAACAGCCAGTTCCTCTCAACTGCCAGGCTCAGCCCTGCTCAGAGTCGCTGCCCACCTCGACGAAGCACACCCACAGTGCTCTCACAGGGGCTCATCAGGCCTCCTCTTGCCTCTCTCCTTTGCCTCTCGCAAGGGGCCTGCCTCCTCAGGGGCCCTCGGGGCGTTCAGGGGTGCAGGCCCAAGCCCTTGGCACCATTCGCCCTCTCGCGGGCCTTGCTCCAGGGGCTCACCAACGATGCCGTGGCGCCAGCCACACACCCTCACCAGCACGAGGCCGGTGCACGTGTCTTAGACAAGATGCCTTCCAAAGAGGAAAACGGGCCCAGGCTTCCGCTGCTCTTCCTAGGAAACCGCTCCCTCCATTTACTGCCTCGCAATCTAGCAAACCACGGCCTCTCCTCGCTGCCTCCCCAACTAACTAACCACTGCGTATATGTTCCCTGCCTCGCACACTAACTAACCAAGATGACGCAGCAAAGAGATGCGGCACTTTGCGAGGCAGTGAACGGACGCAGCGCTTTGCTTCTTTGCGAGGCAGCGAACAGGCGCAGCGGTTGGTTAGTTAGTTTGCGAGGCAGCGCACTGAGGCAGCGGTTTGCTTCTACGCGAGGCAGCGAACGGATGCAGCGGTTAGTTTGCCAGATAACAAACACAGGCAGTGGTTAGTTAGTTGGGGAGGCAGTGAGCAGAGGTAGTGCTTGGTTAGTTCGTTTGCGAGGCAGTGCGCAGACGCAGAGGTTTGCTTCTTTGCGAGATAGCGAATGGATGCAGCAGTTAACTTGTTTGCCAGGCAGTGAAAAAACGCAGCGCTTTGCTTCTTTGCGAGGTAGGGAAAGAGACGCATTGGCTGGTTAGCGTGTAAGCTAGCGAACATAGGCGGTGGTTAGTTTGTTGGGGAGGCAGTGAGCAGACGAAGCAGCTTCGTTCGCTGCCTCGCACACAAGCAAACCGCTGCGTCTCTTCGCTGCCTCGTAAATCAGCAAGCCGCTTCGTCTGCTCACTGCCTCCCCAGCTAACCACTGCCTATGTTCCTCAGCTCACACGCTAACCAAGCAATGCGTCACTTGGCTGCCTCGCAGAATAACTCCCCGCGGCATCTCTGCCCTGCCTCGCACAAAAAAGAACCGCTGCATCTGTTCGCTGCCTCGCAAACAAGGAAACCGCTGCATCCATTCACTGCCTCACCAACTAGCAAACCGCTGCGCCTGTTCGCTGCCTTGCAAACTAAGAAACCACTGCGTCTGCTCAGTGCGTTGCAAACTGTGGTCCGTTCGCTGCCTCGCAAACCAGCAAACCGCTGCGTCTCTTCGCTTTATCGGAAAGAAGCAAAAAGCTGTGCCTGTTCGCTGCCTCGCAAACTGGAAAACCGCTAATTGTCATCGCTGCCTCGCAGACAAGCAAACCGCTGCGTCTGTGCGCTGCCTCGCAAATTAGCAAGCCGCTTCGTCTGCTCACACCTCGCAAACTAGCTTCCCAACCCCCGCGTCTGCTCGCTGCCTCCCCAACCTGCTAACCACTGCGTGTGTTTGCTCTCTCCACCGCTCCACTGCTCTTGCGTTTCTTTCAAAGCAAAGGAGCCCCATCGCTCCACTCATTGCCACCTTTGCTTTTGAGGGCGGCACGGACACTGTCCCATCAGGGCCTCCAGCGGCACGCGTCGCCAAAAGAGAGTGCTCCCAATGCCAAAGCCGTAGCACTCGCCCCAGAATCCAACAAGGAGAGCCTCTAGAAGCGCTCCCGGAGGAAAAGGCACGGGTCAAGGCCCTCAAGCACACAGGGCCCAGAAGGCCGGCCAAAAAGCCGCCAGGCTCCTTGCAGCAGCTGGGTGCTCAGCAGCACTGCCTGGACGCCAGCTGCTCGTAGCACCGCATCTCGAGCCAACGGGGGGCTGCCCACTGCCACCCAAAACACAGGCGAAAAGCAGCGCCTTGGCAGTGGCAGGCCTGCCAGCCCCCAACTCCACCACAGCCAGCCCACGCCTGCCTACACATGGCGTGCTCTCTCCTTGCCCTGCTGCAGCACCGCCGTGGCACACCACAGCGGCAAGGCGCCAGAACTTCCCGACACTGCAGCTGGAAGCAAGAGCGCCCTGGGCCGCGCGTGCCTTGCAGCCCGCTGGCGCCTCGGCTTTCCTCCTCAAAGGCACTGCTTGCCTCAGGACATTGTCCACCCAAAGGCATCAGCCCCTGCACAGTCCTCTCCCAGCTCCCAACCACCCCACCTCCAAACAGCCTCTCTCCACAAGGCCTTCCCTCGGCCAAAGAGCTGCCAGCAAGCAAAGCCCTAGCCTGCAGCGAGCATCTGCCATGACCTCTTGCTCCCTCCGCAAACACTGCTGCCCACAAAAGCTCTCCCTAGGCAAAGCAAACGAGAAGGAAGGAGGCAAAAAGCCTGCTTGGGACGCCTCTCAGAGCAAGCAGAAACACTCCCTGCCCTTCAGGCAGCATCCTGTCCGCGCAGCCTGGCAAGAGCTTTGCAGCACAAGGCCTCACCCTCAGCGGACAGAGAGCAGCAGAGGGCCAGCATCCCTGCCTCACCCTTCCAGGGCAGCCTGGGCGCGGCGAGCCAAGGCAGAGCCTCACCTGCCCCGCCTCCCCATCGCCCCATCCTGCCGGCACTCCCCAGCTCTCTCCAGCCACCTCCTCCCGCATGCGCAGCACCAAGGCACTGGGGCCGCTGCCCCTCCCCTCCACAGCCAACCCCACCACTGTGACATGCCGCAGCCCCGCCCCGTGCCTCATAGAGCCTTGCCAGCCAACACGTGCCTGTGCCTCAGCGACACGCAGGGGCCACGACCAGACATGGCAGCAGCCAGGCCACCCCCTGGCGCCACAAAACACACCCAGCGCAACTCTCCGCACCGTCCTTTCCCTTCTAGGCCCCCCAAGGCCGTGCAACAGCCAGTTCCTCTCAACTGCCAGGCTCAGCCCTGCTCAGAGTCGCTGCCCACCTCGACGAAGCACACCCACAGTGCTCTCACAGGGGCTCATCAGGCCTCCTCTTGCCTCTCTCCTTTGCCTCTCGCAAGGGGCCTGCCTCCTCAGGGGCCCTCGGGGCGTTCAGGGGTGCAGGCCCAAGCCCTTGGCACCATTCGCCCTCTCGCGGGCCTTGCTCCAGGGGCTCACCAACGATGCCGTGGCGCCAGCCACACACCCTCACCAGCACGAGGCCGGTGCACGTGTCTTAGACAAGATGCCTTCCAAAGAGGAAAACGGGCCCAGGCTTCCGCTGCTCTTCCTAGGAAACCGCTCCCTCCATTTACTGCCTCGCAATCTAGCAAACCACGGCCTCTCCTCGCTGCCTCCCCAACTAACTAACCACTGCGTATATGTTCCCTGCCTCGCACACTAACTAACCAAGATGACGCAGCAAAGAGATGCGGCACTTTGCGAGGCAGTGAACGGACGCAGCGCTTTGCTTCTTTGCGAGGCAGCGAACAGGCGCAGCGGTTGGTTAGTTAGTTTGCGAGGCAGCGCACTGAGGCAGCGGTTTGCTTCTACGCGAGGCAGCGAACGGATGCAGCGGTTAGTTTGCCAGATAACAAACACAGGCAGTGGTTAGTTAGTTGGGGAGGCAGTGAGCAGAGGTAGTGCTTGGTTAGTTCGTTTGCGAGGCAGTGCGCAGACGCAGAGGTTTGCTTCTTTGCGAGATAGCGAATGGATGCAGCAGTTAACTTGTTTGCCAGGCAGTGAAAAAACGCAGCGCTTTGCTTCTTTGCGAGGTAGGGAAAGAGACGCATTGGCTGGTTAGCGTGTAAGCTAGCGAACATAGGCGGTGGTTAGTTTGTTGGGGAGGCAGTGAGCAGACGAAGCAGCTTCGTTCGCTGCCTCGCACACAAGCAAACCGCTGCGTCTCTTCGCTGCCTCGTAAATCAGCAAGCCGCTTCGTCTGCTCACTGCCTCCCCAGCTAACCACTGCCTATGTTCCTCAGCTCACACGCTAACCAAGCAATGCGTCACTTGGCTGCCTCGCAGAATAACTCCCCGCGGCATC
This sequence comes from Apteryx mantelli, assembly GCF_036417845.1. NCBI lineage: Eukaryota > Metazoa > Chordata > Aves > Apterygiformes > Apterygidae > Apteryx > Apteryx mantelli. The sequence goes on from NC_089982.1 coordinate 4,643,544, forward strand.
TCTGCCCTGCCTCGCACAAAAAAGAACCGCTGCATCTGTTCGCTGCCTCGCAAACAAGGAAACCGCTGCATCCATTCACTGCCTCACCAACTAGCAAACCGCTGCGCCTGTTCGCTGCCTTGCAAACTAAGAAACCACTGCGTCTGCTCAGTGCGTTGCAAACTGTGGTCCGTTCGCTGCCTCGCAAACCAGCAAACCGCTGCGTCTCTTCGCTTTATCGGAAAGAAGCAAAAAGCTGTGCCTGTTCGCTGCCTCGCAAACTGGAAAACCGCTAATTGTCATCGCTGCCTCGCAGACAAGCAAACCGCTGCGTCTGTGCGCTGCCTCGCAAATTAGCAAGCCGCTTCGTCTGCTCACACCTCGCAAACTAGCTTCCCAACCCCCGCGTCTGCTCGCTGCCTCCCCAACCTGCTAACCACTGCGTGTGTTTGCTCTCTCCACCGCTCCACTGCTCTTGCGTTTCTTTCAAAGCAAAGGAGCCCCATCGCTCCACTCATTGCCACCTTTGCTTTTGAGGGCGGCACGGACACTGTCCCATCAGGGCCTCCAGCGGCACGCGTCGCCAAAAGAGAGTGCTCCCAATGCCAAAGCCGTAGCACTCGCCCCAGAATCCAACAAGGAGAGCCTCTAGAAGCGCTCCCGGAGGAAAAGGCACGGGTCAAGGCCCTCAAGCACACAGGGCCCAGAAGGCCGGCCAAAAAGCCGCCAGGCTCCTTGCAGCAGCTGGGTGCTCAGCAGCACTGCCTGGACGCCAGCTGCTCGTAGCACCGCATCTCGAGCCAACGGGGGGCTGCCCACTGCCACCCAAAACACAGGCGAAAAGCAGCGCCTTGGCAGTGGCAGGCCTGCCAGCCCCCAACTCCACCACAGCCAGCCCACGCCTGCCTACACATGGCGTGCTCTCTCCTTGCCCTGCTGCAGCACCACCGTGGCACACCACAGCGGCAAGGCGCCAGAACTTCCCGACACTGCAGCTGGAAGCAAGAGCGCCCTGGGCCGCGCGTGCCTTGCAGCCCGCTGGCGCCTCGGCTTTCCTCCTCAAAGGCACTGCTTGCCTCAGGACATTGTCCACCCAAAGGCATCAGCCCCTGCACAGTCCTCTCCCAGCTCCCAACCACCCCACCTCCAAACAGCCTCTCTCCACAAGGCCTTCCCTCGGCCAAAGAGCTGCCAGCAAGCAAAGCCCTAGCCTGCAGCGAGCATCTGCCATGACCTCTTGCTCCCTCCGCAAACACTGCTGCCCACAAAAGCTCTCCCTAGGCAAAGCAAACGAGAAGGAAGCAGGCAAAAAGCCTGCTTGGGACGCCTCTCAGAGCAAGCAGAAACACTCCCTGCCCTTCAGGCAGCATCCTGTCCGCGCAGCCTGGCAAGAGCTTTGCAGCACAAGGCCTCACCCTCAGCGGACAGAGAGCAGCAGAGGGCCAGCATCCCTGCCTCACCCTTCCAGGGCAGCCTGGGCGCGGCGAGCCAAGGCAGAGCCTCACCTGCCCCGCCTCCCCATCGCCCCATCCTGCCGGCACTCCCCAGCTCTCTCCAGCCACCTCCTCCCGCATGCGCAGCACCAAGGCACTGGGGCCGCTGCCCCTCCCCTCCACAGCCAACCCCACCACTGTGACATGCCGCAGCCCCGCCCCGTGCCTCATAGAGCCTTGCCAGCCAACACGTGCCTGTGCCTCAGCGACACGCAGGGGCCACGACCAGACATGGCAGCAGCCAGGCCACCCCCTGGCGCCACAAAACACACCCAGCGCAACTCTCCGCACCGTCCTTTCCCTTCTAGGCCCCCCAAGGCCGTGCAACAGCCAGTTCCTCTCAACTGCCAGGCTCAGCCCTGCTCAGAGTCGCTGCCCACCTCGACGAAGCACACCCACAGTGCTCTCACAGGGGCTCATCAGGCCTCCTCTTGCCTCTCTCCTTTGCCTCTCGCAAGGGGCCTGCCTCCTCAGGGGCCCTCGGGGCGTTCAGGGGTGCAGGCCCAAGCCCTTGGCACCATTCGCCCTCTCGCGGGCCTTGCTCCAGGGGCTCACCAACGATGCCGTGGCGCCAGCCACACACCCTCACCAGCACGAGGCCGGTGCACGTGTCTTAGACAAGATGCCTTCCAAAGAGGAAAACGGGCCCAGGCTTCCGCTGCTCTTCCTAGGAAACCGCTCCCTCCATTTACTGCCTCGCAATCTAGCAAACCACGGCCTCTCCTCGCTGCCTCCCCAACTAACTAACCACTGCGTATATGTTCCCTGCCTCGCACACTAACTAACCAAGATGACGCAGCAAAGAGATGCGGCACTTTGCGAGGCAGTGAACGGACGCAGCGCTTTGCTTCTTTGCGAGGCAGCGAACAGGCGCAGCGGTTGGTTAGTTAGTTTGCGAGGCAGCGCACTGAGGCAGCGGTTTGCTTCTACGCGAGGCAGCGAACGGATGCAGCGGTTAGTTTGCCAGATAACAAACACAGGCAGTGGTTAGTTAGTTGGGGAGGCAGTGAGCAGAGGTAGTGCTTGGTTAGTTCGTTTGCGAGGCAGTGCGCAGACGCAGAGGTTTGCTTCTTTGCGAGATAGCGAATGGATGCAGCAGTTAACTTGTTTGCCAGGCAGTGAAAAAACGCAGCGCTTTGCTTCTTTGCGAGGTAGGGAAAGAGACGCATTGGCTGGTTAGCGTGTAAGCTAGCGAACATAGGCGGTGGTTAGTTTGTTGGGGAGGCAGTGAGCAGACGAAGCAGCTTCGTTCGCTGCCTCGCACACAAGCAAACCGCTGCGTCTCTTCGCTGCCTCGTAAATCAGCAAGCCGCTTCGTCTGCTCACTGCCTCCCCAGCTAACCACTGCCTATGTTCCTCAGCTCACACGCTAACCAAGCAATGCGTCACTTGGCTGCCTCGCAGAATAACTCCCCGCGGCATCTCTGCCCTGCCTCGCACAAAAAAGAACCGCTGCATCTGTTCGCTGCCTCGCAAACAAGGAAACCGCTGCATCCATTCACTGCCTCACCAACTAGCAAACCGCTGCGCCTGTTCGCTGCCTTGCAAACTAAGAAACCACTGCGTCTGCTCAGTGCGTTGCAAACTGTGGTCCGTTCGCTGCCTCGCAAACCAGCAAACCGCTGCGTCTCTTCGCTTTATCGGAAAGAAGCAAAAAGCTGTGCCTGTTCGCTGCCTCGCAAACTGGAAAACCGCTAATTGTCATCGCTGCCTCGCAGACAAGCAAACCGCTGCGTCTGTGCGCTGCCTCGCAAATTAGCAAGCCGCTTCGTCTGCTCACACCTCGCAAACTAGCTTCCCAACCCCCGCGTCTGCTCGCTGCCTCCCCAACCTGCTAACCACTGCGTGTGTTTGCTCTCTCCACCGCTCCACTGCTCTTGCGTTTCTTTCAAAGCAAAGGAGCCCCATCGCTCCACTCATTGCCACCTTTGCTTTTGAGGGCGGCACGGACACTGTCCCATCAGGGCCTCCAGCGGCACGCGTCGCCAAAAGAGAGTGCTCCCAATGCCAAAGCCGTAGCACTCGCCCCAGAATCCAACAAGGAGAGCCTCTAGAAGCGCTCCCGGAGGAAAAGGCACGGGTCAAGGCCCTCAAGCACACAGGGCCCAGAAGGCCGGCCAAAAAGCCGCCAGGCTCCTTGCAGCAGCTGGGTGCTCAGCAGCACTGCCTGGACGCCAGCTGCTCGTAGCACCGCATCTCGAGCCAACGGGGGGCTGCCCACTGCCACCCAAAACACAGGCGAAAAGCAGCGCCTTGGCAGTGGCAGGCCTGCCAGCCCCCAACTCCACCACAGCCAGCCCACGCCTGCCTACACATGGCGTGCTCTCTCCTTGCCCTGCTGCAGCACCGCCGTGGCACACCACAGCGGCAAGGCGCCAGAACTTCCCGACACTGCAGCTGGAAGCAAGAGCGCCCTGGGCCGCGCGTGCCTTGCAGCCCGCTGGCGCCTCGGCTTTCCTCCTCAAAGGCACTGCTTGCCTCAGGACATTGTCCACCCAAAGGCATCAGCCCCTGCACAGTCCTCTCCCAGCTCCCAACCACCCCACCTCCAAACAGCCTCTCTCCACAAGGCCTTCCCTCGGCCAAAGAGCTGCCAGCAAGCAAAGCCCTAGCCTGCAGCGAGCATCTGCCATGACCTCTTGCTCCCTCCGCAAACACTGCTGCCCACAAAAGCTCTCCCTAGGCAAAGCAAACGAGAAGGAAGCAGGCAAAAAGCCTGCTTGGGACGCCTCTCAGAGCAAGCAGAAACACTCCCTGCCCTTCAGGCAGCATCCTGTCTGCGCAGCCTGGCAAGAGCTTTGCAGCACAAGGCCTCACCCTCAGCGGACAGAGAGCAGCAGAGGGCCAGCATCCCTGCCTCACCCTTCCAGGGCAGCCTGGGCGCGGCGAGCCAAGGCAGAGCCTCACCTGCCCCGCCTCCCCATCGCCCCATCCTGCCGGCACTCCCCAGCTCTCTCCAGCCACCTCCTCCCGCATGCGCAGCACCAAGGCACTGGGGCCGCTGCCCCTCCCCTCCACAGCCAACCCCACCACTGTGACATGCCGCAGCCCCGCCCCGTGCCTCATAGAGCCTTGCCAGCCAACACGTGCCTGTGCCTCAGCGACACGCAGGGGCCACGACCAGACATGGCAGCAGCCAGGCCACCCCCTGGCGCCACAAAACACACCCAGCGCAACTCTCCGCACCTTCCTTTCCCTTCTAGGCCCCCCAAGGCCGTGCAACAGCCAGTTCCTCTCAACTGCCAGGCTCAGCCCTGCTCAGAGTCGCTGCCCACCTCGACGAAGCACACCCACAGTGCTCTCACAGGGGCTCATCAGGCCTCCTCTTGCCTCTCTCCTTTGCCTCTCGCAAGGGGCCTGCCTCCTCAGGGGCCCTCGGGGCGTTCAGGGGTGCAGGCCCAAGCCCTTGGCACCATTCGCCCTCTCGCGGGCCTTGCTCCAGGGGCTCACCAACGATGCCGTGGCGCCAGCCACACACCCTCACCAGCACGAGGCCGGTGCACGTGTCTTAGACAAGATGCCTTCCAAAGAGGAAAACGGGCCCAGGCTTCCGCTGCTCTTCCTAGGAAACCGCTCCCTCCATTTACTGCCTCGCAATCTAGCAAACCACGGCCTCTCCTCGCTGCCTCCCCAACTAACTAACCACTGCGTATATGTTCTCTGCCTCGCACACTAACTAACCAAGATGACGCAGCAAAGAGATGCGGCACTTTGCGAGGCAGTGAACGGACGCAGCGCTTTGCTTCTTTGCGAGGCAGCGAACAGGCGCAGCGGTTGGTTAGTTAGTTTGCGAGGCAGCGCACTGAGGCAGCGGTTTGCTTCTACGCGAGGCAGCGAACGGATGCAGCGGTTAGTTTGCCAGATAACAAACACAGGCAGTGGTTAGTTAGTTGGGGAGGCAGTGAGCAGAGGTAGTGCTTGGTTAGTTCGTTTGCGAGGCAGTGCGCAGACGCAGAGGTTTGCTTCTTTGCGAGATAGCGAATGGATGCAGCAGTTAACTTGTTTGCCAGGCAGTGAAAAAACGCAGCGCTTTGCTTCTTTGCGAGGTAGGGAAAGAGACGCATTGGCTGGTTAGCGTGTAAGCTAGCGAACATAGGCGGTGGTTAGTTTGTTGGGGAGGCAGTGAGCAGACGAAGCAGCTTCGTTCGCTGCCTCGCACACAAGCAAACCGCTGCGTCTCTTCGCTGCCTCGTAAATCAGCAAGCCGCTTCGTCTGCTCACTGCCTCCCCAGCTAACCACTGCCTATGTTCCTCAGCTCACACGCTAACCAAGCAATGCGTCACTTGGCTGCCTCGCAGAATAACTCCCCGCGGCATCTCTGCCCTGCCTCGCACAAAAAAGAACCGCTGCATCTGTTCGCTGCCTCGCAAACAAGGAAACCGCTGCATCCATTCACTGCCTCACCAACTAGCAAACCGCTGCGCCTGTTCGCTGCCTTGCAAACTAAGAAACCACTGCGTCTGCTCAGTGCGTTGCAAACTGTGGTCCGTTCGCTGCCTCGCAAACCAGCAAACCGCTGCGTCTCTTCGCTTTATCGGAAAGAAGCAAAAAGCTGTGCCTGTTCGCTGCCTCGCAAACTGGAAAACCGCTAATTGTCATCGCTGCCTCGCAGACAAGCAAACCGCTGCGTCTGTGCGCTGCCTCGCAAATTAGCAAGCCGCTTCGTCTGCTCACACCTCGCAAACTAGCTTCCCAACCCCCGCGTCTGCTCGCTGCCTCCCCAACCTGCTAACCACTGCGTGTGTTTGCTCTCTCCACCGCTCCACTGCTCTTGCGTTTCTTTCAAAGCAAAGGAGCCCCATCGCTCCACTCATTGCCACCTTTGCTTTTGAGGGCGGCACGGACACTGTCCCATCAGGGCCTCCAGCGGCACGCGTCGCCAAAAGAGAGTGCTCCCAATGCCAAAGCCGTAGCACTCGCCCCAGAATCCAACAAGGAGAGCCTCTAGAAGCGCTCCCGGAGGAAAAGGCACGGGTCAAGGCCCTCAAGCACACAGGGCCCAGAAGGCCGGCCAAAAAGCCGCCAGGCTCCTTGCAGCAGCTGGGTGCTCAGCAGCACTGCCTGGACGCCAGCTGCTCGTAGCACCGCATCTCGAGCCAACGGGGGGCTGCCCACTGCCACCCAAAACACAGGCGAAAAGCAGCGCCTTGGCAGTGGCAGGCCTGCCAGCCCCCAACTCCACCACAGCCAGCCCACGCCTGCCTACACATGGCGTGCTCTCTCCTTGCCCTGCTGCAGCACCGCCGTGGCACACCACAGCGGCAAGGCGCCAGAACTTCCCGACACTGCAGCTGGAAGCAAGAGCGCCCTGGGCCGCGCGTGCCTTGCAGCCCGCTGGCGCCTCGGCTTTCCTCCTCAAAGGCACTGCTTGCCTCAGGACATTGTCCACCCAAAGGCATCAGCCCCTGCACAGTCCTCTCCCAGCTCCCAACCACCCCACCTCCAAACAGCCTCTCTCCACAAGGCCTTCCCTCGGCCAAAGAGCTGCCAGCAAGCAAAGCCCTAGCCTGCAGCGAGCATCTGCCATGACCTCTTGCTCCCTCCGCAAACACTGCTGCCCACAAAAGCTCTCCCTAGGCAAAGCAAACGAGAAGGAAGCAGGCAAAAAGCCTGCTTGGGACGCCTCTCAGAGCAAGCAGAAACACTCCCTGCCCTTCAGGCAGCATCCTGTCTGCGCAGCCTGGCAAGAGCTTTGCAGCACAAGGCCTCACCCTCAGCGGACAGAGAGCAGCAGAGGGCCAGCATCCCTGCCTCACCCTTCCAGGGCAGCCTGGGCGCGGCGAGCCAAGGCAGAGCCTCACCTGCCCCGCCTCCCCATCGCCCCATCCTGCCGGCACTCCCCAGCTCTCTCCAGCCACCTCCTCCCGCATGCGCAGCACCAAGGCACTGGGGCCGCTGCCCCTCCCCTCCACAGCCAACCCCACCACTGTGACATGCCGCAGCCCCGCCCCGTGCCTCATAGAGCCTTGCCAGCCAACACGTGCCTGTGCCTCAGCGACACGCAGGGGCCACGACCAGACATGGCAGCAGCCAGGCCACCCCCTGGCGCCACAAAACACACCCAGCGCAACTCTCCGCACCGTCCTTTCCCTTCTAGGCCCCCCAAGGCCGTGCAACAGCCAGTTCCTCTCAACTGCCAGGCTCAGCCCTGCTCAGAGTCGCTGCCCACCTCGACGAAGCACACCCACAGTGCTCTCACAGGGGCTCATCAGGCCTCCTCTTGCCTCTCTCCTTTGCCTCTCGCAAGGGGCCTGCCTCCTCAGGGGCCCTCGGGGCGTTCAGGGGTGCAGGCCCAAGCCCTTGGCACCATTCGCCCTCTCGCGGGCCTTGCTCCAGGGGCTCACCAACGATGCCGTGGCGCCAGCCACACACCCTCACCGGCACGAGGCCGGTGCACGTGTCTTAGACAAGATGCCTTCCAAAGAGGAAAACGGGCCCAGGCTTCCGCTGCTCTTCCTAGGAAACCGCTCCCTCCATTTACTGCCTCGCAATCTAGCAAACCACGGCCTCTCCTCGCTGCCTCCCCAACTAACTAACCACTGCGTATATGTTCCCTGCCTCGCACACTAACTAACCAAGATGACGCAGCAAAGAGATGCGGCACTTTGCGAGGCAGTGAACGGACGCAGCGCTTTGCTTCTTTGCGAGGCAGCGAACAGGCGCAGCGGTTGGTTAGTTAGTTTGCGAGGCAGCGCACTGAGGCAGCGGTTTGCTTCTACGCGAGGCAGCGAACGGATGCAGCGGTTAGTTTGCCAGATAACAAACACAGGCAGTGGTTAGTTAGTTGGGGAGGCAGTGAGCAGAGGTAGTGCTTGGTTAGTTCGTTTGCGAGGCAGTGCGCAGACGCAGAGGTTTGCTTCTTTGCGAGATAGCGAATGGATGCAGCAGTTAACTTGTTTGCCAGGCAGTGAAAAAACGCAGCGCTTTGCTTCTTTGCGAGGTAGGGAAAGAGACGCATTGGCTGGTTAGCGTGTAAGCTAGCGAACATAGGCAGTGGTTAGTTTGTTGGGGAGGCAGTGAGCAGACGAAGCAGCTTCGTTCGCTGCCTCGCACACAAGCAAACCGCTGCGTCTCTTCGCTGCCTCGTAAATCAGCAAGCCGCTTCGTCTGCTCACTGCCTCCCCAGCTAACCACTGCCTATGTTCCTCAGCTCACACGCTAACCAAGCAATGCGTCACTTGGCTGCCTCGCAGAATAACTCCCCGCGGCATCTCTGCCCTGCCTCGCACAAAAAAGAACCGCTGCATCTGTTCGCTGCCTCGCAAACAAGGAAACCGCTGCATCCATTCACTGCCTCACCAACTAGCAAACCGCTGCGCCTGTTCGCTGCCTTGCAAACTAAGAAACCACTGCGTCTGCTCAGTGCGTTGCAAACTGTGGTCCGTTCGCTGCCTCGCAAACCAGCAAACCGCTGCGTCTCTTCGCTTTATCGGAAAGAAGCAAAAAGCTGTGCCTGTTCGCTGCCTCGCAAACTGGAAAACCGCTAATTGTCATCGCTGCCTCGCAGACAAGCAAACCGCTGCGTCTGTGCGCTGCCTCGCAAATTAGCAAGCCGCTTCGTCTGCTCACACCTCGCAAACTAGCTTCCCAACCCCCGCGTCTGCTCGCTGCCTCCCCAACCTGCTAACCACTGCGTGTGTTTGCTCTCTCCACCGCTCCACTGCTCTTGCGTTTCTTTCAAAGCAAAGGAGCCCCATCGCTCCACTCATTGCCACCTTTGCTTTTGAGGGCGGCACGGACACTGTCCCATCAGGGCCTCCAGCGGCACGCGTCGCCAAAAGAGAGTGCTCCCAATGCCAAAGCCGTAGCACTCGCCCCAGAATCCAACAAGGAGAGCCTCTAGAAGCGCTCCCGGAGGAAAAGGCACGGGTCAAGGCCCTCAAGCACACAGGGCCCAGAAGGCCGGCCAAAAAGCCGCCAGGCTCCTTGCAGCAGCTGGGTGCTCAGCAGCACTGCCTGGACGCCAGCTGCTCGTAGCACCGCATCTCGAGCCAACGGGGGGCTGCCCACTGCCACCCAAAACACAGGCGAAAAGCAGCGCCTTGGCAGTGGCAGGCCTGCCAGCCCCCAACTCCACCACAGCCAGCCCACGCCTGCCTACACATGGCGTGCTCTCTCCTTGCCCTGCTGCAGCACCGCCGTGGCACACCACAGCGGCAAGGCGCCAGAACTTCCCGACACTGCAGCTGGAAGCAAGAGCGCCCTGGGCCACGCGTGCCTTGCAGCCCGCTGGCGCCTCGGCTTTCCTCCTCAAAGGCACTGCTTGCCTCAGGACATTGTCCACCCAAAGGCATCAGCCCCTGCACAGTCCTCTCCCAGCTCCCAACCACCCCACCTCCAAACAGCCTCTCTCCACAAGGCCTTCCCTCGGCCAAAGAGCTGCCAGCAAGCAAAGCCCTAGCCTGCAGCGAGCATCTGCCATGACCTCTTGCTCCCTCCGCAAACACTGCTGCCCACAAAAGCTCTCCCTAGGCAAAGCAAACGAGAAGGAAGCAGGCAAAAAGCCTGCTTGGGACGCCTCTCAGAGCAAGCAGAAACACTCCCTGCCCTTCAGGCAGCATCCTGTCTGCGCAGCCTGGCAAGAGCTTTGCAGCACAAGGCCTCACCCTCAGCGGACAGAGAGCAGCAGAGGGCCAGCATCCCTGCCTCACCCTTCCAGGGCAGCCTGGGCGCGGCGAGCCAAGGCAGAGCCTCACCTGCCCCGCCTCCCCATCGCCCCATCCTGCCGGCACTCCCCAGCTCTCTCCAGCCACCTCCTCCCGCATGCGCAGCACCAAGGCACTGGGGCCGCTGCCCCTCCCCTCCACAGCCAACCCCACCACTGTGACATGCCGCAGCCCCGCCCCGTGCCTCATAGAGCCTTGCCAGCCAACACGTGCCTGTGCCTCAGCGACACGCAGGGGCCACAACCAGACATGGCAGCAGCCAGGCCACCCCCTGGCGCCACAAAACACACCCAGCGCAACTCTCCGCACCTTCCTTTCCCTTCTAGGCCCCCCAAGGCCGTGCAACAGCCAGTTCCTCTCAACTGCCAGGCTCAGCCTTGCTCAGAGTCGCTGCCCACCTCGACGAAGCACACCCACAGTGCTCTCACAGGGGCTCATCAGGCCTCCTCTTGCCTCTCTCCTTTGCCTCTCGCAAGGGGCCTGCCTCCTCAGGGGCCCTCGGGGCGTTCAGGGGTGCAGGCCCAAGCCCTTGGCACCATTTGCCCTCTCGCGGGCCTTGCTCCAGGGGCTCACCAACGATGCCGTGGCGCCAGCCACACACCCTCACCAGCACGAGGCCGGTGCACGTGTCTTAGACAAGATGCCTTCCAAAGAGGAAAACGGGCCCAGGCTTCCGCTGCTCTTCCTAGGAAACCGCTCCCTCCATTTACTGCCTCGCAATCTAGCAAACCACGGCCTCTCCTCGCTGCCTCCCCAACTAACTAACCACTGCGTATATGTTCCCTGCCTCGCACACTAACTAACCAAGATGACGCAGCAAAGAGATGCGGCACTTTGCGAGGCAGTGAACGGACGCAGCGCTTTGCTTCTTTGCGAGGCAGCGAACAGGCGCAGCGGTTGGTTAGTTAGTTTGCGAGGCAGCGCACTGAGGCAGCGGTTTGCTTCTACGCGAGGCAGCGAACGGATGCAGCGGTTAGTTTGCCAGATAACAAACACAGGCAGTGGTTAGTTAGTTGGGGAGGCAGTGAGCAGAGGTAGTGCTTGGTTAGTTCGTTTGCGAGGCAGTGCGCAGACGCAGAGGTTTGCTTCTTTGCGAGATAGCGAATGGATGCAGCAGTTAACTTGTTTGCCAGGCAGTGAAAAAACGCAGCGCTTTGCTTCTTTGCGAGGTAGGGAAAGAGACGCATTGGCTGGTTAGCGTGTAAGCTAGCGAACATAGGCGGTGGTTAGTTTGTTGGGGAGGCAGTGAGCAGACGAAGCAGCTTCGTTCGCTGCCTCGCACACAAGCAAACCGCTGCGTCTCTTCGCTGCCTCGTAAATCAGCAAGCCGCTTCGTCTGCTCACTGCCTCCCCAGCTAACCACTGCCTATGTTCCTCAGCTCACACGCTAACCAAGCAATGCGTCACTTGGCTGCCTCGCAGAATAACTCCCCGCGGCATCTCTGCCCTGCCTCGCACAAAAAAGAACCGCTGCATCTGTTCGCTGCCTCGCAAACAAGGAAACCGCTGCATCCATTCACTGCCTCACCAACTAGCAAACCGCTGCGCCTGTTCGCTGCCTTGCAAACTAAGAAACCACTGCGTCTGCTCAGTGCGTTGCAAACTGTGGTCCGTTCGCTGCCTCGCAAACCAGCAAACCGCTGCGTCTCTTCGCTTTATCGGAAAGAAGCAAAAAGCTGTGCCTGTTCGCTGCCTCGCAAACTGGAAAACCGCTAATTGTCATCGCTGCCTCGCAGACAAGCAAACCGCTGCGTCTGTGCGCTGCCTCGCAAATTAGCAAGCCGCTTCGTCTGCTCACACCTCGCAAACTAGCTTCCCAACCCCCGCGTCTGCTCGCTGCCTCCCCAACCTGCTAACCACTGCGTGTGTTTGCTCTCTCCACCGCTCCACTGCTCTTGCGTTTCTTTCAAAGCAAAGGAGCCCCATCGCTCCACTCATTGCCACCTTTGCTTTTGAGGGCGGCACGGACACTGTCCCATCAGGGCCTCCAGCGGCACGCGTCGCCAAAAGAGAGTGCTCCCAATGCCAAAGCCGTAGCACTCGCCCCAGAATCCAACAAGGAGAGCCTCTAGAAGCGCTCCCGGAGGAAAAGGCACGGGTCAAGGCCCTCAAGCACACAGGGCCCAGAAGGCCGGCCAAAAAGCCGCCAGGCTCCTTGCAGCAGCTGGGTGCTCAGCAGCACTGCCTGGACGCCAGCTGCTCGTAGCACCGCATCTCGAGCCAACGGGGGGCTGCCCACTGCCACCCAAAACACAGGCGAAAAGCAGCGCCTTGGCAGTGGCAGGCCTGCCAGCCCCCAACTCCACCACAGCCAGCCCACGCCTGCCTACACATGGCGTGCTCTCTCCTTGCCCTGCTGCAGCACCGCCGTGGCACACCACAGCGGCAAGGCGCCAGAACTTCCCGACACTGCAGCTGGAAGCAAGAGCGCCCTGGGCCGCGCGTGCCTTGCAGCCCGCTGGCGCCTCGGCTTTCCTCCTCAAAGGCACTGCTTGCCTCAGGACATTGTCCACCCAAAGGCATCAGCCCCTGCACAGTCCTCTCCCAGCTCCCAACCACCCCACCTCCAAACAGCCTCTCTCCACAAGGCCTTCCCTCGGCCAAAGAGCTGCCAGCAAGCAAAGCCCTAGCCTGCAGCGAGCATCTGCCATGACCTCTTGCTCCCTCCGCAAACACTGCTGCCCACAAAAGCTCTCCCTAGGCAAAGCAAACGAGAAGGAAGCAGGCAAAAAGCCTGCTTGGGACGCCTCTCAGAGCAAGCAGAAACACTCCCTGCCCTTCAGGCAGCATCCTGTCTGCGCAGCCTGGCAAGAGCTTTGCAGCACAAGGCCTCACCCTCAGCGGACAGAGAGCAGCAGAGGGCCAGCATCCCTGCCTCACCCTTCCAGGGCAGCCTGGGCGCGGCGAGCCAAGGCAGAGCCTCACCTGCCCCGCCTCCCCATCGCCCCATCCTGCCGGCACTCCCCAGCTCTCTCCAGCCACCTCCTCCCGCATGCGCAGCACCAAGGCACTGGGGCCGCTGCCCCTCCCCTCCACAGCCAACCCCACCACTGTGACATGCCGCAGCCCCGCCCCGTGCCTCATAGAGCCTTGCCAGCCAACACGTGCCTGTGCCTCAGCGACACGCAGGGGCCACGACCAGACATGGCAGCAGCCAGGCCACCCCCTGGCGCCACAAAACACACCCAGCGCAACTCTCCGCACCGTCCTTTCCCTTCTAGGCCCCCCAAGGCCGTGCAACAGCCAGTTCCTCTCAACTGCCAGGCTCAGCCCTGCTCAGAGTCGCTGCCCACCTCGACGAAGCACACCCACAGTGCTCTCACAGGGGCTCATCAGGCCTCCTCTTGCCTCTCTCCTTTGCCTCTCGCAAGGGGCCTGCCTCCTCAGGGGCCCTCGGGGCGTTCAGGGGTGCAGGCCCAAGCCCTTGGCACCATTCGCCCTCTCGCGGGCCTTGCTCCAGGGGCTCACCAACGATGCCGTGGCGCCAGCCACACACCCTCACCAGCACGAGGCCGGTGCACGTGTCTTAGACAAGATGCCTTCCAAAGAGGAAAACGGGCCCAGGCTTCCGCTGCTCTTCCTAGGAAACCGCTCCCTCCATTTACTGCCTCGCAATCTAGCAAACCACGGCCTCTCCTCGCTGCCTCCCCAACTAACTAACCACTGCGTATATGTTCCCTGCCTCGCACACTAACTAACCAAGATGACGCAGCAAAGAGATGCGGCACTTTGCGAGGCAGTGAACGGACGCAGCGCTTTGCTTCTTTGCGAGGCAGCGAACAGGCGCAGCGGTTGGTTAGTTAGTTTGCGAGGCAGCGCACTGAGGCAGCGGTTTGCTTCTACGCGAGGCAGCGAACGGATGCAGCGGTTAGTTTGCCAGATAACAAACACAGGCAGTGGTTAGTTAGTTGGGGAGGCAGTGAGCAGAGGTAGTGCTTGGTTAGTTCGTTTGCGAGGCAGTGCGCAGACGCAGAGGTTTGCTTCTTTGCGAGATAGCGAATGGATGCAGCAGTTAACTTGTTTGCCAGGCAGTGAAAAAACGCAGCGCTTTGCTTCTTTGCGAGGTAGGGAAAGAGACGCATTGGCTGGTTAGCGTGTAAGCTAGCGAACATAGGCGGTGGTTAGTTTGTTGGGGAGGCAGTGAGCAGACGAAGCAGCTTCGTTCGCTGCCTCGCACACAAGCAAACCGCTGCGTCTCTTCGCTGCCTCGTAAATCAGCAAGCCGCTTCGTCTGCTCACTGCCTCCCCAGCTAACCACTGCCTATGTTCCTCAGCTCACACGCTAACCAAGCAATGCGTCACTTGGCTGCCTCGCAGAATAACTCCCCGCGGCATCTCTGCCCTGCCTCGCACAAAAAAGAACCGCTGCATCTGTTCGCTGCCTCGCAAACAAGGAAACCGCTGCATCCATTCACTGCCTCACCAACTAGCAAACCGCTGCGCCTGTTCGCTGCCTTGCAAACTAAGAAACCACTGCGTCTGCTCAGTGCGTTGCAAACTGTGGTCCGTTCGCTGCCTCGCAAACCAGCAAACCGCTGCGTCTCTTCGCTTTATCGGAAAGAAGCAAAAAGCTGTGCCTGTTCGCTGCCTCGCAAACTGGAAAACCGCTAATTGTCATCGCTGCCTCGCAGACAAGCAAACCGCTGCGTCTGTGCGCTGCCTCGCAAATTAGCAAGCCGCTTCGTCTGCTCACACCTCGCAAACTAGCTTCCCAACCCCCGCGTCTGCTCGCTGCCTCCCCAACCTGCTAACCACTGCGTGTGTTTGCTCTCTCCACCGCTCCACTGCTCTTGCGTTTCTTTCAAAGCAAAGGAGCCCCATCGCTCCACTCATTGCCACCTTTGCTTTTGAGGGCGGCACGGACACCGTCCCATCAGGGCCTCCAGCGGCACGCGTCGCCAAAAGAGAGTGCTCCCAATGCCAAAGCCGTAGCACTCGCCCCAGAATCCAACAAGGAGAGCCTCTAGAAGCGCTCCCGGAGGAAAAGGCACGGGTCAAGGCCCTCAAGCACACAGGGCCCAGAAGGCCGGCCAAAAAGCCGCCAGGCTCCTTGCAGCAGCTGGGTGCTCAGCAGCACTGCCTGGACGCCAGCTGCTCGTAGCACCGCATCTCGAGCCAACGGGGGGCTGCCCACTGCCACCCAAAACACAGGCGAAAAGCAGCGCCTTGGCAGTGGCAGGCCTGCCAGCCCCCAACTCCACCACAGCCAGCCCACGCCTGCCTACACATGGCGTGCTCTCTCCTTGCCCTGCTGCAGCACCGCCGTGGCACACCACAGCGGCAAGGCGCCAGAACTTCCCGACACTGCAGCTGGAAGCAAGAGCGCCCTGGGCCGCGCGTGCCTTGCAGCCCGCTGGCGCCTCGGCTTTCCTCCTCAAAGGCACTGCTTGCCTCAGGACATTGTCCACCCAAAGGCATCAGCCCCTGCACAGTCCTCTCCCAGCTCCCAACCACCCCACCTCCAAACAGCCTCTCTCCACAAGGCCTTCCCTCGGCCAAAGAGCTGCCAGCAAGCAAAGCCCTAGCCTGCAGCGAGCATCTGCCATGACCTCTTGCTCCCTCCGCAAACACTGCTGCCCACAAAAGCTCTCCCTAGGCAAAGCAAACGAGAAGGAAGGAGGCAAAAAGCCTGCTTGGGACGCCTCTCAGAGCAAGCAGAAACACTCCCTGCCCTTCAGGCAGCATCCTGTCTGCGCAGCCTGGCAAGAGCTTTGCAGCACAAGGCCTCACCCTCAGCGGACAGAGAGCAGCAGAGGGCCAGCATCCCTGCCTCACCCTTCCAGGGCAGCCTGGGCGCGGCGAGCCAAGGCAGAGCCTCACCTGCCCCGCCTCCCCATCGCCCCATCCTGACGGCACTCCCCAGCTCTCTCCAGCCACCTCCTCCCGCATGCGCAGCACCAAGGCACTGGGGCCGCTGCCCCTCCCCTCCACAGCCAACCCCACCACTGTGACATGCCGCAGCCCCGCCCCGTGCCTCATAGAGCCTTGCCAGCCAACACGTGCCTGTGCCTCAGCGACACGCAGGGGCCACGACCAGACATGGCAGCAGCCAGGCCACCCCCTGGCGCCACAAAACACACCCAGCGCAACTCTCCGCACCTTCCTTTCCCTTCTAGGCCCCCCAAGGCCGTGCAACAGCCAGTTCCTCTCAACTGCCAGGCTCAGCCCTGCTCAGAGTCGCTGCCCACCTCGACGAAGCACACCCACAGTGCTCTCACAGGGGCTCATCAGGCCTCCTCTTGCCTCTCTCCTTTGCCTCTCGCAAGGGGCCTGCCTCCTCAGGGGCCCTCGGGGCGTTCAGGGGTGCAGGCCCAAGCCCTTGGCACCATTCGCCCTCTCGCGGGCCTTGCTCCAGGGGCTCACCAACGATGCCGTGGCGCCAGCCACACACCCTCACCAGCACGAGGCCGGTGCACGTGTCTTAGACAAGATGCCTTCCAAAGAGGAAAACGGGCCCAGGCTTCCGCTGCTCTTCCTAGGAAACTGCTCCCTCCATTTACTGCCTCGCAATCTAGCAAACCACGGCCTCTCCTCGCTGCCTCCCCAACTAACTAACCACTGCGTATATGTTCCCTGCCTCGCACACTAACTAACCAAGATGACGCAGCAAAGAGATGCGGCACTTTGCGAGGCAGTGAACGGACGCAGCGCTTTGCTTCTTTGCGAGGCAGCGAACAGGCGCAGCGGTTGGTTAGTTAGTTTGCGAGGCAGCGCACTGAGGCAGCGGTTTGCTTCTACGCGAGGCAGCGAACGGATGCAGCGGTTAGTTTGCCAGATAACAAACACAGGCAGTGGTTAGTTAGTTGGGGAGGCAGTGAGCAGAGGTAGTGCTTGGTTAGTTCGTTTGCGAGGCAGTGCGCAGACGCAGAGGTTTGCTTCTTTGCGAGATAGCGAATGGATGCAGCAGTTAACTTGTTTGCCAGGCAGTGAAAAAACGCAGCGCTTTGCTTCTTTGCGAGGTAGGGAAAGAGACGCATTGGCTGGTTAGCGTGTAAGCTAGCGAACATAGGCAGTGGTTAGTTTGTTGGGGAGGCAGTGAGCAGACGAAGCAGCTTCGTTCGCTGCCTCGCACACAAGCAAACCGCTGCGTCTCTTCGCTGCCTCGTAAATCAGCAAGCCGCTTCGTCTGCTCACTGCCTCCCCAGCTAACCACTGCCTATGTTCCTCAGCTCACACGCTAACCAAGCAATGCGTCACTTGGCTGCCTCGCAGAATAACTCCCCGCGGCATCTCTGCCCTGCCTCGCACAAAAAAGAACCGCTGCATCTGTTCGCTGCCTCGCAAACAAGGAAACCGCTGCATCCATTCACTGCCTCACCAACTAGCAAACCGCTGCGCCTGTTCGCTGCCTTGCAAACTAAGAAACCACTGCGTCTGCTCAGTGCGTTGCAAACTGTGGTCCGTTCGCTGCCTCGCAAACCAGCAAACCGCTGCGTCTCTTCGCTTTATCGGAAAGAAGCAAAAAGCTGTGCCTGTTCGCTGCCTCGCAAACTGGAAAACCGCTAATTGTCATCGCTGCCTCGCAGACAAGCAAACCGCTGCGTCTGTGCGCTGCCTCGCAAATTAGCAAGCCGCTTCGTCTGCTCACACCTCGCAAACTAGCTTCCCAACCCCCGCGTCTGCTCGCTGCCTCCCCAACCTGCTAACCACTGCGTGTGTTTGCTCTCTCCACCGCTCCACTGCTCTTGCGTTTCTTTCAAAGCAAAGGAGCCCCATCGCTCCACTCATTGCCACCTTTGCTTTTGAGGGCGGCACGGACACTGTCCCATCAGGGCCTCCAGCGGCACGCGTCGCCAAAAGAGAGTGCTCCCAATGCCAAAGCCGTAGCACTCGCCCCAGAATCCAACAAGGAGAGCCTCTAGAAGCGCTCCCGGAGGAAAAGGCACGGGTCAAGGCCCTCAAGCACACAGGGCCCAGAAGGCCGGCCAAAAAGCCGCCAGGCTCCTTGCAGCAGCTGGGTGCTCAGCAGCACTGCCTGGACGCCAGCTGCTCGTAGCACCGCATCTCGAGCCAACGGGGGGCTGCCCACTGCCACCCAAAACACAGGCGAAAAGCAGCGCCTTGGCAGTGGCAGGCCTGCCAGCCCCCAACTCCACCACAGCCAGCCCACGCCTGCCTACACATGGCGTGCTCTCTCCTTGCCCTGCTGCAGCACCGCCGTGGCACACCACAGCGGCAAGGCGCCAGAACTTCCCGACACTGCAGCTGGAAGCAAGAGCGCCCTGGGCCGCGCGTGCCTTGCAGCCCGCTGGCGCCTCGGCTTTCCTCCTCAAAGGCACTGCTTGCCTCAGGACATTGTCCACCCAAAGGCATCAGCCCCTGCACAGTCCTCTCCCAGCTCCCAACCACCCCACCTCCAAACAGCCTCTCTCCACAAGGCCTTCCCTCGGCCAAAGAGCTGCCAGCAAGCAAAGCCCTAGCCTGCAGCGAGCATCTGCCATGACCTCTTGCTCCCTCCGCAAACACTGCTGCCCACAAAAGCTCTCCCTAGGCAAAGCAAACGAGAAGGAAGCAGGCAAAAAGCCTGCTTGGGACGCCTCTCAGAGCAAGCAGAAACACTCCCTGCCCTTCAGGCAGCATCCTGTCCGCGCAGCCTGGCAAGAGCTTTGCAGCACAAGGCCTCACCCTCAGCGGACAGAGAGCAGCAGAGGGCCAGCATCCCTGCCTCACCCTTCCAGGGCAGCCTGGGCGCGGCGAGCCAAGGCAGAGCCTCACCTGCCCCGCCTCCCCATCGCCCCATCCTGCCGGCACTCCCCAGCTCTCTCCAGCCACCTCCTCCCTCATGCGCAGCACCAAGGCACTGGGGCCGCTGCCCCTCCCCTCCACAGCCAACCCCACCACTGTGACATGCCGCAGCCCCGCCCCGTGCCTCATAGAGCCTTGCCAGCCAACACGTGCCTGTGCCTCAGCGACACGCAGGGGCCACGACCAGACATGGCAGCAGCCAGGCCACCCCCTGGCGCCACAAAACACACCCAGCGCAACTCTCCGCACCGTCCTTTCCCTTCTAGGCCCCCCAAGGCCGTGCAACAGCCAGTTCCTCTCAACTGCCAGGCTCAGCCCTGCTCAGAGTCGCTGCCCACCTCGACGAAGCACACCCACAGTGCTCTCACAGGGGCTCATCAGGCCTCCTCTTGCCTCTCTCCTTTGCCTCTCGCAAGGGGCCTGCCTCCTCAGGGGCCCTCGGGGCGTTCAGGGGTGCAGGCCCAAGCCCTTGGCACCATTCGCCCTCTCGCGGGCCTTGCTCCAGGGGCTCACCAACGATGCCGTGGCGCCAGCCACACACCCTCACCAGCACGAGGCCGGTGCACGTGTCTTAGACAAGATGCCTTCCAAAGAGGAAAACGGGCCCAGGCTTCCGCTGCTCTTCCTAGGAAACCGCTCCCTCCATTTACTGCCTCGCAATCTAGCAAACCACGGCCTCTCCTCGCTGCCTCCCCAACTAACTAACCACTGCGTATATGTTCCCTGCCTCGCACACTAACTAACCAAGATGACGCAGCAAAGAGATGCGGCACTTTGCGAGGCAGTGAACGGACGCAGCGCTTTGCTTCTTTGCGAGGCAGCGAACAGGCGCAGCGGTTGGTTAGTTAGTTTGCGAGGCAGCGCACTGAGGCAGCGGTTTGCTTCTACGCGAGGCAGCGAACGGATGCAGCGGTTAGTTTGCCAGATAACAAACACAGGCAGTGGTTAGTTAGTTGGGGAGGCAGTGAGCAGAGGTAGTGCTTGGTTAGTTCGTTTGCGAGGCAGTGCGCAGACGCAGAGGTTTGCTTCTTTGCGAGATAGCGAATGGATGCAGCAGTTAACTTGTTTGCCAGGCAGTGAAAAAACGCAGCGCTTTGCTTCTTTGCGAGGTAGGGAAAGAGACGCATTGGCTGGTTAGCGTGTAAGCTAGCGAACATAGGCAGTGGTTAGTTTGTTGGGGAGGCAGTGAGCAGACGAAGCAGCTTCGTTCGCTGCCTCGCACACAAGCAAACCGCTGCGTCTCTTCGCTGCCTCGTAAATCAGCAAGCCGCTTCGTCTGCTCACTGCCTCCCCAGCTAACCACTGCCTATGTTCCTCAGCTCACACGCTAACCAAGCAATGCGTCACTTGGCTGCCTCGCAGAATAACTCCCCGCGGCATCTCTGCCCTGCCTCGCACAAAAAAGAACCGCTGCATCTGTTCGCTGCCTCGCAAACAAGGAAACCGCTGCATCCATTCACTGCCTCACCAACTAGCAAACCGCTGCGCCTGTTCGCTGCCTTGCAAACTAAGAAACCACTGCGTCTGCTCAGTGCGTTGCAAACTGTGGTCCGTTCGCTGCCTCGCAAACCAGCAAACCGCTGCGTCTCTTCGCTTTATCGGAAAGAAGCAAAAAGCTGTGCCTGTTCGCTGCCTCGCAAACTGGAAAACCGCTAATTGTCATCGCTGCCTCGCAGACAAGCAAACCGCTGCGTCTGTGCGCTGCCTCGCAAATTAGCAAGCCGCTTCGTCTGCTCACACCTCGCAAACTAGCTTCCCAACCCCCGCGTCTGCTCGCTGCCTCCCCAACCTGCTAACCACTGCGTGTGTTTGCTCTCTCCACCGCTCCACTGCTCTTGCGTTTCTTTCAAAGCAAAGGAGCCCCATCGCTCCACTCATTGCCACCTTTGCTTTTGAGGGCGGCACGGACACTGTCCCATCAGGGCCTCCAGCGGCACGCGTCGCCAAAAGAGAGTGCTCCCAATGCCAAAGCCGTAGCACTCGCCCCAGAATCCAACAAGGAGAGCCTCTAGAAGCGCTCCCGGAGGAAAAGGCACGGGTCAAGGCCCTCAAGCACACAGGGCCCAGAAGGCCGGCCAAAAAGCCGCCAGGCTCCTTGCAGCAGCTGGGTGCTCAGCAGCACTGCCTGGATGCCAGCTGCTCGTAGCACCGCATCTCGAGCCAACGGGGGGCTGCCCACTGCCACCCAAAACACAGGCGAAAAGCAGCGCCTTGGCAGTGGCAGGCCTGCCAGCCCCCAACTCCACCACAGCCAGCCCACGCCTGCCTACACATGGCGTGCTCTCTCCTTGCCCTGCTGCAGCACCGCCGTGGCACACCACAGCGGCAAGGCGCCAGAACTTCCCGACACTGCAGCTGGAAGCAAGAGCGCCCTGGGCCGCGCGTGCCTTGCAGCCCGCTGGCGCCTCGGCTTTCCTCCTCAAAGGCACTGCTTGCCTCAGGACATTGTCCACCCAAAGGCATCAGCCCCTGCACAGTCCTCTCCCAGCTCCCAACCACCCCACCTCCAAACAGCCTCTCTCCACAAGGCCTTCCCTCGGCCAAAGAGCTGCCAGCAAGCAAAGCCCTAGCCTGCAGCGAGCATCTGCCATGACCTCTTGCTCCCTCCGCAAACACTGCTGCCCACAAAAGCTCTCCCTAGGCAAAGCAAACGAGAAGGAAGCAGGCAAAAAGCCTGCTTGGGACGCCTCTCAGAGCAAGCAGAAACACTCCCTGCCCTTCAGGCAGCATCCTGTCCGCGCAGCCTGGCAAGAGCTTTGCAGCACAAGGCCTCACCCTCAGCGGACAGAGAGCAGCAGAGGGCCAGCATCCCTGCCTCACCCTTCCAGGGCAGCCTGGGCGCGGCGAGCCAAGGCAGAGCCTCACCTGCCCCGCCTCCCCATCGCCCCATCCTGCCGGCACTCCCCAGCTCTCTCCAGCCACCTCCTCCCTCATGCGCAGCACCAAGGCACTGGGGCCGCTGCCCCTCCCCTCCACAGCCAACCCCACCACTGTGACATGCCGCAGCCCCGCCCCGTGCCTCATAGAGCCTTGCCAGCCAACACGTGCCTGTGCCTCAGCGACACGCAGGGGCCACGACCAGACATGGCAGCAGCCAGGCCACCCCCTGGCGCCACAAAACACACCCAGCGCAACTCTCCGCACCGTCCTTTCCCTTCTAGGCCCCCCAAGGCCGTGCAACAGCCAGTTCCTCTCAACTGCCAGGCTCAGCCCTGCTCAGAGTCGCTGCCCACCTCGACGAAGCACACCCACAGTGCTCTCACAGGGGCTCATCAGGCCTCCTCTTGCCTCTCTCCTTTGCCTCTCGCAAGGGGCCTGCCTCCTCAGGGGCCCTCGGGGCGTTCAGGGGTGCAGGCCCAAGCCCTTGGCACCATTCGCCCTCTCGCGGGCCTTGCTCCAGGGGCTCACCAACGATGCCGTGGCGCCAGCCACACACCCTCACCAGCACGAGGCCGGTGCACGTGTCTTAGACAAGATGCCTTCCAAAGAGGAAAACGGGCCCAGGCTTCCGCTGCTCTTCCTAGGAAACCGCTCCCTCCATTTACTGCCTCGCAATCTAGCAAACCACGGCCTCTCCTCGCTGCCTCCCCAACTAACTAACCACTGCGTATATGTTCCCTGCCTCGCACACTAACTAACCAAGATGACGCAGCAAAGAGATGCGGCACTTTGCGAGGCAGTGAACGGACGCAGCGCTTTGCTTCTTTGCGAGGCAGCGAACAGGCGCAGCGGTTGGTTAGTTAGTTTGCGAGGCAGCGCACTGAGGCAGCGGTTTGCTTCTACGCGAGGCAGCGAACGGATGCAGCGGTTAGTTTGCCAGATAACAAACACAGGCAGTGGTTAGTTAGTTGGGGAGGCAGTGAGCAGAGGTAGTGCTTGGTTAGTTCGTTTGCGAGGCAGTGCGCAGACGCAGAGGTTTGCTTCTTTGCGAGATAGCGAATGGATGCAGCAGTTAACTTGTTTGCCAGGCAGTGAAAAAACGCAGCGCTTTGCTTCTTTGCGAGGTAGGGAAAGAGACGCATTGGCTGGTTAGCGTGTAAGCTAGCGAACATAGGCAGTGGTTAGTTTGTTGGGGAGGCAGTGAGCAGACGAAGCAGCTTCGTTCGCTGCCTCGCACACAAGCAAACCGCTGCGTCTCTTCGCTGCCTCGTAAATCAGCAAGCCGCTTCGTCTGCTCACTGCCTCCCCAGCTAACCACTGCCTATGTTCCTCAGCTCACACGCTAACCAAGCAATGCGTCACTTGGCTGCCTCGCAGAATAACTCCCCGCGGCATCTCTGCCCTGCCTCGCACAAAAAAGAACCGCTGCATCTGTTCGCTGCCTCGCAAACAAGGAAACCGCTGCATCCATTCACTGCCTCACCAACTAGCAAACCGCTGCGCCTGTTCGCTGCCTTGCAAACTAAGAAACCACTGCGTCTGCTCAGTGCGTTGCAAACTGTGGTCCGTTCGCTGCCTCGCAAACCAGCAAACCGCTGCGTCTCTTCGCTTTATCGGAAAGAAGCAAAAAGCTGTGCCTGTTCGCTGCCTCGCAAACTGGAAAACCGCTAATTGTCATCGCTGCCTCGCAGACAAGCAAACCGCTGCGTCTGTGCGCTGCCTCGCAAATTAGCAAGCCGCTTCGTCTGCTCACACCTCGCAAACTAGCTTCCCAACCCCCGCGTCTGCTCGCTGCCTCCCCAACCTGCTAACCACTGCGTGTGTTTGCTCTCTCCACCGCTCCACTGCTCTTGCGTTTCTTTCAAAGCAAAGGAGCCCCATCGCTCCACTCATTGCCACCTTTGCTTTTGAGGGCGGCACGGACACTGTCCCATCAGGGCCTCCAGCGGCACGCGTCGCCAAAAGAGAGTGCTCCCAATGCCAAAGCCGTAGCACTCGCCCCAGAATCCAACAAGGAGAGCCTCTAGAAGCGCTCCCGGAGGAAAAGGCACGGGTCAAGGCCCTCAAGCACACAGGGCCCAGAAGGCCGGCCAAAAAGCCGCCAGGCTCCTTGCAGCAGCTGGGTGCTCAGCAGCACTGCCTGGACGCCAGCTGCTCGTAGCACCGCATCTCGAGCCAACGGGGGGCTGCCCACTGCCACCCAAAACACAGGCGAAAAGCAGCGCCTTGGCAGTGGCAGGCCTGCCAGCCCCCAACTCCACCACAGCCAGCCCACGCCTGCCTACACATGGCGTGCTCTCTCCTTGCCCTGCTGCAGCACCGCCGTGGCACACCACAGTGGCAAGGCGCCAGAACTTCCCGACACTGCAGCTGGAAGCAAGAGCGCCCTGGGCCGCGCGTGCCTTGCAGCCCGCTGGCGCCTCGGCTTTCCTCCTCAAAGGCACTGCTTGCCTCAGGACATTGTCCACCCAAAGGCATCAGCCCCTGCACAGTCCTCTCCCAGCTCCCAACCACCCCACCTCCAAACAGCCTCTCTCCACAAGGCCTTCCCTCGGCCAAAGAGCTGCCAGCAAGCAAAGCCCTAGCCTGCAGCGAGCATCTGCCATGACCTCTTGCTCCCTCCGCAAACACTGCTGCCCACAAAAGCTCTCCCTAGGCAAAGCAAACGAGAAGGAAGCAGGCAAAAAGCCTGCTTGGGACGCCTCTCAGAGCAAGCAGAAACACTCCCTGCCCTTCAGGCAGCATCCTGTCCGCGCAGCCTGGCAAGAGCTTTGCAGCACAAGGCCTCACCCTCAGCGGACAGAGAGCAGCAGAGGGCCAGCATCCCTGCCTCACCCTTCCAGGGCAGCCTGGGCGCGGCGAGCCAAGGCAGAGCCTCACCTGCCCCGCCTCCCCATCGCCCCATCCTGCCGGCACTCCCCAGCTCTCTCCAGCCACCTCCTCCCGCATGCGCAGCACCAAGGCACTGGGGCCGCTGCCCCTCCCCTCCACAGCCAACCCCACCACTGTGACATGCCGCAGCCCCGCCCCGTGCCTCATAGAGCCTTGCCAGCCAACACGTGCCTGTGCCTCAGCGACACGCAGGGGCCACGACCAGACATGGCAGCAGCCAGGCCACCCCCTGGCGCCACAAAACACACCCAGCGCAACTCTCCGCACCGTCCTTTCCCTTCTAGGCCCCCCAAGGCCGTGCAACAGCCAGTTCCTCTCAACTGCCAGGCTCAGCCCTGCTCAGAGTCGCTGCCCACCTCGACGAAGCACACCCACAGTGCTCTCACAGGGGCTCATCAGGCCTCCTCTTGCCTCTCTCCTTTGCCTCTCGCAAGGGGCCTGCCTCCTCAGGGGCCCTCGGGGCGTTCAGGGGTGCAGGCCCAAGCCCTTGGCACCATTCGCCCTCTCGCGGGCCTTGCTCCAGGGGCTCACCAACGATGCCGTGGCGCCAGCCACACACCCTCACCAGCACGAGGCCGGTGCACGTGTCTTAGACAAGATGCCTTCCAAAGAGGAAAACGGGCCCAGGCTTCCGCTGCTCTTCCTAGGAAACCGCTCCCTCCATTTACTGCCTCGCAATCTAGCAAACCACGGCCTCTCCTCGCTGCCTCCCCAACTAACTAACCACTGCGTATATGTTCCCTGCCTCGCACACTAACTAACCAAGATGACGCAGCAAAGAGATGCGGCACTTTGCGAGGCAGTGAACGGACGCAGCGCTTTGCTTCTTTGCGAGGCAGCGAACAGGCGCAGCGGTTGGTTAGTTAGTTTGCGAGGCAGCGCACTGAGGCAGCGGTTTGCTTCTACGCGAGGCAGCGAACGGATGCAGCGGTTAGTTTGCCAGATAACAAACACAGGCAGTGGTTAGTTAGTTGGGGAGGCAGTGAGCAGAGGTAGTGCTTGGTTAGTTCGTTTGCGAGGCAGTGCGCAGACGCAGAGGTTTGCTTCTTTGCGAGATAGCGAATGGATGCAGCAGTTAACTTGTTTGCCAGGCAGTGAAAAAACGCAGCGCTTTGCTTCTTTGCGAGGTAGGGAAAGAGACGCATTGGCTGGTTAGCGTGTAAGCTAGCGAACATAGGCAGTGGTTAGTTTGTTGGGGAGGCAGTGAGCAGACGAAGCAGCTTCGTTCGCTGCCTCGCACACAAGCAAACCGCTGCGTCTCTTCGCTGCCTCGTAAATCAGCAAGCCGCTTCGTCTGCTCACTGCCTCCCCAGCTAACCACTGCCTATGTTCCTCAGCTCACACGCTAACCAAGCAATGCGTCACTTGGCTGCCTCGCAGAATAACTCCCCGCGGCATCTCTGCCCTGCCTCGCACAAAAAAGAACCGCTGCATCTGTTCGCTGCCTCGCAAACAAGGAAACCGCTGCATCCATTCACTGCCTCACCAACTAGCAAACCGCTGCGCCTGTTCGCTGCCTTGCAAACTAAGAAACCACTGCGTCTGCTCAGTGCGTTGCAAACTGTGGTCCGTTCGCTGCCTCGCAAACCAGCAAACCGCTGCGTCTCTTCGCTTTATCGGAAAGAAGCAAAAAGCTGTGCCTGTTCGCTGCCTCGCAAACTGGAAAACCGCTAATTGTCATCGCTGCCTCGCAGACAAGCAAACCGCTGCGTCTGTGCGCTGCCTCGCAAATTAGCAAGCCGCTTCGTCTGCTCACACCTCGCAAACTAGCTTCCCAACCCCCGCGTCTGCTCGCTGCCTCCCCAACCTGCTAACCACTGCGTGTGTTTGCTCTCTCCACCGCTCCACTGCTCTTGCGTTTCTTTCAAAGCAAAGGAGCCCCATCGCTCCACTCATTGCCACCTTTGCTTTTGAGGGCGGCACGGACACTGTCCCATCAGGGCCTCCAGCGGCACGCGTCGCCAAAAGAGAGTGCTCCCAATGCCAAAGCCGTAGCACTCGCCCCAGAATCCAACAAGGAGAGCCTCTAGAAGCGCTCCCGGAGGAAAAGGCACGGGTCAAGGCCCTCAAGCACACAGGGCCCAGAAGGCCGGCCAAAAAGCCGCCAGGCTCCTTGCAGCAGCTGGGTGCTCAGCAGCACTGCCTGGACGCCAGCTGCTCGTAGCACCGCATCTCGAGCCAACGGGGGGCTGCCCACTGCCACCCAAAACACAGGCGAAAAGCAGCGCCTTGGCAGTGGCAGGCCTGCCAGCCCCCAACTCCACCACAGCCAGCCCACGCCTGCCTACACATGGCGTGCTCTCTCCTTGCCCTGCTGCAGCACCGCCGTGGCACACCACAGCGGCAAGGCGCCAGAACTTCCCGACACTGCAGCTGGAAGCAAGAGCGCCCTGGGCCGCGCGTGCCTTGCAGCCCGCTGGCGCCTCGGCTTTCCTCCTCAAAGGCACTGCTTGCCTCAGGACATTGTCCACCCAAAGGCATCAGCCCCTGCACAGTCCTCTCCCAGCTCCCAACCACCCCACCTCCAAACAGCCTCTCTCCACAAGGCCTTCCCTCGGCCAAAGAGCTGCCAGCAAGCAAAGCCCTAGCCTGCAGCGAGCATCTGCCATGACCTCTTGCTCCCTCCGCAAACACTGCTGCCCACAAAAGCTCTCCCTAGGCAAAGCAAACGAGAAGGAAGGAGGCAAAAAGCCTGCTTGGGACGCCTCTCAGAGCAAGCAGAAACACTCCCTGCCCTTCAGGCAGCATCCTGTCTGCGCAGCCTGGCAAGAGCTTTGCAGCACAAGGCCTCACCCTCAGCGGACAGAGAGCAGCAGAGGGCCAGCATCCCTGCCTCACCCTTCCAGGGCAGCCTGGGCGCGGCGAGCCAAGGCAGAGCCTCACCTGCCCCGCCTCCCCATCGCCCCATCCTGCCGGCACTCCCCAGCTCTCTCCAGCCACCTCCTCCCGCATGCGCAGCACCAAGGCACTGGGGCCGCTGCCCCTCCCCTCCACAGCCAACCCCACCACTGTGACATGCCGCAGCCCCGCCCCGTGCCTCATAGAGCCTTGCCAGCCAACACGTGCCTGTGCCTCAGCGACACGCAGGGGCCACGACCAGACATGGCAGCAGCCAGGCCACCCCCTGGCGCCACAAAACACACCCAGCGCAACTCTCCGCACCTTCCTTTCCCTTCTAGGCCCCCCAAGGCCGTGCAACAGCCAGTTCCTCTCAACTGCCAGGCTCAGCCCTGCTCAGAGTCGCTGCCCACCTCGACGAAGCACACCCACAGTGCTCTCACAGGGGCTCATCAGGCCTCCTCTTGCCTCTCTCCTTTGCCTCTCGCAAGGGGCCTGCCTCCTCAGGGGCCCTCGGGGCGTTCAGGGGTGCAGGCCCAAGCCCTTGGCACCATTCGCCCTCTCGCGGGCCTTGCTCCAGGGGCTCACCAACGATGCCGTGGCGCCAGCCACACACCCTCACCAGCACGAGGCCGGTGCACGTGTCTTAGACAAGATGCCTTCCAAAGAGGAAAACGGGCCCAGGCTTCCGCTGCTCTTCCTAGGAAACCGCTCCCTCCATTTACTGCCTCGCAATCTAGCAAACCACGGCCTCTCCTCGCTGCCTCCCCAACTAACTAACCACTGCGTATATGTTCCCTGCCTCGCACACTAACTAACCAAGATGACGCAGCAAAGAGATGCGGCACTTTGCGAGGCAGTGAACGGACGCAGCGCTTTGCTTCTTTGCGAGGCAGCGAACAGGCGCAGCGGTTGGTTAGTTAGTTTGCGAGGCAGCGCACTGAGGCAGCGGTTTGCTTCTACGCGAGGCAGCGAACGGATGCAGCGGTTAGTTTGCCAGATAACAAACACAGGCAGTGGTTAGTTAGTTGGGGAGGCAGTGAGCAGAGGTAGTGCTTGGTTAGTTCGTTTGCGAGGCAGTGCGCAGACGCAGAGGTTTGCTTCTTTGCGAGATAGCGAATGGATGCAGCAGTTAACTTGTTTGCCAGGCAGTGAAAAAACGCAGCGCTTTGCTTCTTTGCGAGGTAGGGAAAGAGACGCATTGGCTGGTTAGCGTGTAAGCTAGCGAACATAGGCGGTGGTTAGTTTGTTGGGGAGGCAGTGAGCAGACGAAGCAGCTTCGTTCGCTGCCTCGCACACAAGCAAACCGCTGCGTCTCTTCGCTGCCTCGTAAATCAGCAAGCCGCTTCGTCTGCTCACTGCCTCCCCAGCTAACCACTGCCTATGTTCCTCAGCTCACACGCTAACCAAGCAATGCGTCACTTGGCTGCCTCGCAGAATAACTCCCCGCGGCATCTCTGCCCTGCCTCGCACAAAAAAGAACCGCTGCATCTGTTCGCTGCCTCGCAAACAAGGAAACCGCTGCATCCATTCACTGCCTCACCAACTAGCAAACCGCTGCGCCTGTTCGCTGCCTTGCAAACTAAGAAACCACTGCGTCTGCTCAGTGCGTTGCAAACTGTGGTCCGTTCGCTGCCTCGCAAACCAGCAAACCGCTGCGTCTCTTCGCTTTATCGGAAAGAAGCAAAAAGCTGTGCCTGTTCGCTGCCTCGCAAACTGGAAAACCGCTAATTGTCATCGCTGCCTCGCAGACAAGCAAACCGCTGCGTCTGTGCGCTGCCTCGCAAATTAGCAAGCCGCTTCGTCTGCTCACACCTCGCAAACTAGCTTCCCAACCCCCGCGTCTGCTCGCTGCCTCCCCAACCTGCTAACCACTGCGTGTGTTTGCTCTCTCCACCGCTCCACTGCTCTTGCGTTTCTTTCAAAGCAAAGGAGCCCCATCGCTCCACTCATTGCCACCTTTGCTTTTGAGGGCGGCACGGACACTGTCCCATCAGGGCCTCCAGCGGCACGCGTCGCCAAAAGAGAGTGCTCCCAATGCCAAAGCCGTAGCACTCGCCCCAGAATCCAACAAGGAGAGCCTCTAGAAGCGCTCCCGGAGGAAAAGGCACGGGTCAAGGCCCTCAAGCACACAGGGCCCAGAAGGCCGGCCAAAAAGCCGCCAGGCTCCTTGCAGCAGCTGGGTGCTCAGCAGCACTGCCTGGACGCCAGCTGCTCGTAGCACCGCATCTCGAGCCAACGGGGGGCTGCCCACTGCCACCCAAAACACAGGCGAAAAGCAGCGCCTTGGCAGTGGCAGGCCTGCCAGCCCCCAACTCCACCACAGCCAGCCCACGCCTGCCTACACATGGCGTGCTCTCTCCTTGCCCTGCTGCAGCACCGCCGTGGCACACCACAGCGGCAAGGCGCCAGAACTTCCCGACACTGCAGCTGGAAGCAAGAGCGCCCTGGGCCGCGCGTGCCTTGCAGCCCGCTGGCGCCTCGGCTTTCCTCCTCAAAGGCACTGCTTGCCTCAGGACATTGTCCACCCAAAGGCATCAGCCCCTGCACAGTCCTCTCCCAGCTCCCAACCACCCCACCTCCAAACAGCCTCTCTCCACAAGGCCTTCCCTCGGCCAAAGAGCTGCCAGCAAGCAAAGCCCTAGCCTGCAGCGAGCATCTGCCATGACCTCTTGCTCCCTCCGCAAACACTGCTGCCCACAAAAGCTCTCCCTAGGCAAAGCAAACGAGAAGGAAGCAGGCAAAAAGCCTGCTTGGGACGCCTCTCAGAGCAAGCAGAAACACTCCCTGCCCTTCAGGCAGCATCCTGTCTGCGCAGCCTGGCAAGAGCTTTGCAGCACAAGGCCTCACCCTCAGCGGACAGAGAGCAGCAGAGGGCCAGCATCCCTGCCTCACCCTTCCAGGGCAGCCTGGGCGCGGCGAGCCAAGGCAGAGCCTCACCTGCCCCGCCTCCCCATCGCCCCATCCTGCCGGCACTCCCCAGCTCTCTCCAGCCACCTCCTCCCGCATGCGCAGCACCAAGGCACTGGGGCCGCTGCCCCTCCCCTCCACAGCCAACCCCACCACTGTGACATGCCGCAGCCCCGCCCCGTGCCTCATAGAGCCTTGCCAGCCAACACGTGCCTGTGCCTCAGCGACACGCAGGGGCCACGACCAGACATGGCAGCAGCCAGGCCACCCCCTGGCGCCACAAAACACACCCAGCGCAACTCTCCGCACCTTCCTTTCCCTTCTAGGCCCCCCAAGGCCGTGCAACAGCCAGTTCCTCTCAACTGCCAGGCTCAGCCCTGCTCAGAGTCGCTGCCCACCTCGACGAAGCACACCCACAGTGCTCTCACAGGGGCTCATCAGGCCTCCTCTTGCCTCTCTCCTTTGCCTCTCGCAAGGGGCCTGCCTCCTCAGGGGCCCTCGGGGCGTTCAGGGGTGCAGGCCCAAGCCCTTGGCACCATTCGCCCTCTCGCGGGCCTT
Organism: Apteryx mantelli; assembly: GCF_036417845.1. NCBI lineage: Eukaryota > Metazoa > Chordata > Aves > Apterygiformes > Apterygidae > Apteryx > Apteryx mantelli. The sequence goes on from NC_089982.1 coordinate 4,674,506, forward strand.
GCTCCAGGGGCTCACCAACGATGCCGTGGCGCCAGCCACACACCCTCACCAGCACGAGGCCGGTGCACGTGTCTTAGACAAGATGCCTTCCAAAGAGGAAAACGGGCCCAGGCTTCCGCTGCTCTTCCTAGGAAACCGCTCCCTCCATTTACTGCCTCGCAATCTAGCAAACCACGGCCTCTCCTCGCTGCCTCCCCAACTAACTAACCACTGCGTATATGTTCCCTGCCTCGCACACTAACTAACCAAGATGACGCAGCAAAGAGATGCGGCACTTTGCGAGGCAGTGAACGGACGCAGCGCTTTGCTTCTTTGCGAGGCAGCGAACAGGCGCAGCGGTTGGTTAGTTAGTTTGCGAGGCAGCGCACTGAGGCAGCGGTTTGCTTCTACGCGAGGCAGCGAACGGATGCAGCGGTTAGTTTGCCAGATAACAAACACAGGCAGTGGTTAGTTAGTTGGGGAGGCAGTGAGCAGAGGTAGTGCTTGGTTAGTTCGTTTGCGAGGCAGTGCGCAGACGCAGAGGTTTGCTTCTTTGCGAGATAGCGAATGGATGCAGCAGTTAACTTGTTTGCCAGGCAGTGAAAAAACGCAGCGCTTTGCTTCTTTGCGAGGTAGGGAAAGAGACGCATTGGCTGGTTAGCGTGTAAGCTAGCGAACATAGGCGGTGGTTAGTTTGTTGGGGAGGCAGTGAGCAGACGAAGCAGCTTCGTTCGCTGCCTCGCACACAAGCAAACCGCTGCGTCTCTTCGCTGCCTCGTAAATCAGCAAGCCGCTTCGTCTGCTCACTGCCTCCCCAGCTAACCACTGCCTATGTTCCTCAGCTCACACGCTAACCAAGCAATGCGTCACTTGGCTGCCTCGCAGAATAACTCCCCGCGGCATCTCTGCCCTGCCTCGCACAAAAAAGAACCGCTGCATCTGTTCGCTGCCTCGCAAACAAGGAAACCGCTGCATCCATTCACTGCCTCACCAACTAGCAAACCGCTGCGCCTGTTCGCTGCCTTGCAAACTAAGAAACCACTGCGTCTGCTCAGTGCGTTGCAAACTGTGGTCCGTTCGCTGCCTCGCAAACCAGCAAACCGCTGCGTCTCTTCGCTTTATCGGAAAGAAGCAAAAAGCTGTGCCTGTTCGCTGCCTCGCAAACTGGAAAACCGCTAATTGTCATCGCTGCCTCGCAGACAAGCAAACCGCTGCGTCTGTGCGCTGCCTCGCAAATTAGCAAGCCGCTTCGTCTGCTCACACCTCGCAAACTAGCTTCCCAACCCCCGCGTCTGCTCGCTGCCTCCCCAACCTGCTAACCACTGCGTGTGTTTGCTCTCTCCACCGCTCCACTGCTCTTGCGTTTCTTTCAAAGCAAAGGAGCCCCATCGCTCCACTCATTGCCACCTTTGCTTTTGAGGGCGGCACGGACACTGTCCCATCAGGGCCTCCAGCGGCACGCGTCGCCAAAAGAGAGTGCTCCCAATGCCAAAGCCGTAGCACTCGCCCCAGAATCCAACAAGGAGAGCCTCTAGAAGCGCTCCCGGAGGAAAAGGCACGGGTCAAGGCCCTCAAGCACACAGGGCCCAGAAGGCCGGCCAAAAAGCCGCCAGGCTCCTTGCAGCAGCTGGGTGCTCAGCAGCACTGCCTGGACGCCAGCTGCTCGTAGCACCGCATCTCGAGCCAACGGGGGGCTGCCCACTGCCACCCAAAACACAGGCGAAAAGCAGCGCCTTGGCAGTGGCAGGCCTGCCAGCCCCCAACTCCACCACAGCCAGCCCACGCCTGCCTACACATGGCGTGCTCTCTCCTTGCCCTGCTGCAGCACCGCCGTGGCACACCACAGCGGCAAGGCGCCAGAACTTCCCGACACTGCAGCTGGAAGCAAGAGTGCCCTGGGCCGCGCGTGCCTTGCAGCCCGCTGGCGCCTCGGCTTTCCTCCTCAAAGGCACTGCTTGCCTCAGGACATTGTCCACCCAAAGGCATCAGCCCCTGCACAGTCCTCTCCCAGCTCCCAACCACCCCACCTCCAAACAGCCTCTCTCCACAAGGCCTTCCCTCGGCCAAAGAGCTGCCAGCAAGCAAAGCCCTAGCCTGCAGCGAGCATCTGCCATGACCTCTTGCTCCCTCCGCAAACACTGCTGCCCACAAAAGCTCTCCCTAGGCAAAGCAAACGAGAAGGAAGGAGGCAAAAAGCCTGCTTGGGACGCCTCTCAGAGCAAGCAGAAACACTCCCTGCCCTTCAGGCAGCATCCTGTCTGCGCAGCCTGGCAAGAGCTTTGCAGCACAAGGCCTCACCCTCAGCGGACAGAGAGCAGCAGAGGGCCAGCATCCCTGCCTCACCCTTCCAGGGCAGCCTGGGCGCGGCGAGCCAAGGCAGAGCCTCACCTGCCCCGCCTCCCCATCGCCCCATCCTGCCGGCACTCCCCAGCTCTCTCCAGCCACCTCCTCCCGCATGCGCAGCACCAAGGCACTGGGGCCGCTGCCCCTCCCCTCCACAGCCAACCCCACCACTGTGACATGCCGCAGCCCCGCCCCGTGCCTCATAGAGCCTTGCCAGCCAACACGTGCCTGTGCCTCAGCGACACGCAGGGGCCACGACCAGACATGGCAGCAGCCAGGCCACCCCCTGGCGCCACAAAACACACCCAGCGCAACTCTCCGCACCTTCCTTTCCCTTCTAGGCCCCCCAAGGCCGTGCAACAGCCAGTTCCTCTCAACTGCCAGGCTCAGCCTTGCTCAGAGTCGCTGCCCACCTCGACGAAGCACACCCACAGTGCTCTCACAGGGGCTCATCAGGCCTCCTCTTGCCTCTCTCCTTTGCCTCTCGCAAGGGGCCTGCCTCCTCAGGGGCCCTCGGGGCGTTCAGGGGTGCAGGCCCAAGCCCTTGGCACCATTCGCCCTCTCGCGGGCCTTGCTCCAGGGGCTCACCAACGATGCCGTGGCGCCAGCCACACACCCTCACCAGCACGAGGCCGGTGCACGTGTCTTAGACAAGATGCCTTCCAAAGAGGAAAACGGGCCCAGGCTTCCGCTGCTCTTCCTAGGAAACCGCTCCCTCCATTTACTGCCTCGCAATCTAGCAAACCACGGCCTCTCCTCGCTGCCTCCCCAACTAACTAACCACTGCGTATATGTTCCCTGCCTCGCACACTAACTAACCAAGATGACGCAGCAAAGAGATGCGGCACTTTGCGAGGCAGTGAACGGACGCAGCGCTTTGCTTCTTTGCGAGGCAGCGAACAGGCGCAGCGGTTGGTTAGTTAGTTTGCGAGGCAGCGCACTGAGGCAGCGGTTTGCTTCTACGCGAGGCAGCGAACGGATGCAGCGGTTAGTTTGCCAGATAACAAACACAGGCAGTGGTTAGTTAGTTGGGGAGGCAGTGAGCAGAGGTAGTGCTTGGTTAGTTCGTTTGCGAGGCAGTGCGCAGACGCAGAGGTTTGCTTCTTTGCGAGATAGCGAATGGATGCAGCAGTTAACTTGTTTGCCAGGCAGTGAAAAAACGCAGCGCTTTGCTTCTTTGCGAGGTAGGGAAAGAGACGCATTGGCTGGTTAGCGTGTAAGCTAGCGAACATAGGCGGTGGTTAGTTTGTTGGGGAGGCAGTGAGCAGACGAAGCAGCTTCGTTCGCTGCCTCGCACACAAGCAAACCGCTGCGTCTCTTCGCTGCCTCATAAATCAGCAAGCCGCTTCGTCTGCTCACTGCCTCCCCAGCTAACCACTGCCTATGTTCCTCAGCTCACACGCTAACCAAGCAATGCGTCACTTGGCTGCCTCGCAGAATAACTCCCCGCGGCATCTCTGCCCTGCCTCGCACAAAAAAGAACCGCTGCATCTGTTCGCTGCCTCGCAAACAAGGAAACCGCTGCATCCATTCACTGCCTCACCAACTAGCAAACCGCTGCGCCTGTTCGCTGCCTTGCAAACCAGCAAACCGCTGCGTCTCTTCGCTTTATCGGAAAGAAGCAAAAAGCTGTGCCTGTTCGCTGCCTCGCAAACTGGAAAACCGCTAATTGTCATCGCTGCCTCGCAGACAAGCAAACCGCTGCGTCTGTGCGCTGCCTCGCAAATTAGCAAGCCGCTTCGTCTGCTCACACCTCGCAAACTAGCTTCCCAACCCCCGCGTCTGCTCGCTGCCTCCCCAACCTGCTAACCACTGCATGTGTTTGCTCTCTCCACCGCTCCACTGCTCTTGCGTTTCTTTCAAAGCAAAGGAGCCCCATCGCTCCACTCATTGCCACCTTTGCTTTTGAGGGCGGCACGGACACTGTCCCATCAGGGCCTCCAGCGGCACGCGTCGCCAAAAGAGAGTGCTCCCAATGCCAAAGCCGTAGCACTCGCCCCAGAATCCAACAAGGAGAGCCTCTAGAAGCGCTCCCGGAGGAAAAGGCACGGGTCAAGGCCCTCAAGCACACAGGGCCCAGAAGGCCGGCCAAAAAGCCGCCAGGCTCCTTGCAGCAGCTGGGTGCTCAGCAGCACTGCCTGGACGCCAGCTGCTCGTAGCACCGCATCTCGAGCCAACGGGGGGCTGCCCACTGCCACCCAAAACACAGGCGAAAAGCAGCGCCTTGGCAGTGGCAGGCCTGCCAGCCCCCAACTCCACCACAGCCAGCCCACGCCTGCCTACACATGGCGTGCTCTCTCCTTGCCCTGCTGCAGCACCGCCGTGGCACACCACAGCGGCAAGGCGCCAGAACTTCCCGACACTGCAGCTGGAAGCAAGAGCGCCCTGGGCCGCGCGTGCCTTGCAGCCCGCTGGCGCCTCGGCTTTCCTCCTCAAAGGCACTGCTTGCCTCAGGACATTGTCCACCCAAAGGCATCAGCCCCTGCACAGTCCTCTCCCAGCTCCCAACCACCCCACCTCCAAACAGCCTCTCTCCACAAGGCCTTCCCTCGGCCAAAGAGCTGCCAGCAAGCAAAGCCCTAGCCTGCAGCGGGCATCTGCCATGACCTCTTGCTCCCTCCGCAAACACTGCTGCCCACAAAAGCTCTCCCTAGGCAAAGCAAACGAGAAGGAAGGAGGCAAAAAGCCTGCTTGGGACGCCTCTCAGAGCAAGCAGAAACACTCCCTGCCCTTCAGGCAGCATCCTGTCTGCGCAGCCTGGCAAGAGCTTTGCAGCACAAGGCCTCACCCTCAGCGGACAGAGAGCAGCAGAGGGCCAGCATCCCTGCCTCACCCTTCCAGGGCAGCCTGGGCGCGGCGAGCCAAGGCAGAGCCTCACCTGCCCCGCCTCCCCATCGCCCCATCCTGCCGGCACTCCCCAGCTCTCTCCAGCCACCTCCTCCCGCATGCGCAGCACCAAGGCACTGGGGCCGCTGCCCCTCCCCTCCACAGCCAACCCCACCACTGTGACATGCCGCAGCCCCGCCCCGTGCCTCATAGAGCCTTGCCAGCCAACACGTGCCTGTGCCTCAGCGACACGCAGGGGCCACGACCAGACATGGCAGCAGCCAGGCCACCCCCTGGCGCCACAAAACACACCCAGCGCAACTCTCCGCACCTTCCTTTCCCTTCTAGGCCCCCCAAGGCCGTGCAACAGCCAGTTCCTCTCAACTGCCAGGCTCAGCCCTGCTCAGAGTCGCTGCCCACCTCGACGAAGCACACCCACAGTGCTCTCACAGGGGCTCATCAGGCCTCCTCTTGCCTCTCTCCTTTGCCTCTCGCAAGGGGCCTGCCTCCTCAGGGGCCCTCGGGGCGTTCAGGGGTGCAGGCCCAAGCCCTTGGCACCATTCGCCCTCTCGCGGGCCTTGCTCCAGGGGCTCACCAACGATGCCGTGGCGCCAGCCACACACCCTCACCAGCACGAGGCCGGTGCACGTGTCTTAGACAAGATGCCTTCCAAAGAGGAAAACGGGCCCAGGCTTCCGCTGCTCTTCCTAGGAAACCGCTCCCTCCATTTACTGCCTCGCAATCTAGCAAACCACGGCCTCTCCTCGCTGCCTCCCCAACTAACTAACCACTGCGTATATGTTCCCTGCCTCGCACACTAACTAACCAAGATGACGCAGCAAAGAGATGCGGCACTTTGCGAGGCAGTGAACGGACGCAGCGCTTTGCTTCTTTGCGAGGCAGCGAACAGGCGCAGCGGTTGGTTAGTTAGTTTGCGAGGCAGCGCACTGAGGCAGCGGTTTGCTTCTACGCGAGGCAGCGAACGGATGCAGCGGTTAGTTTGCCAGATAACAAACACAGGCAGTGGTTAGTTAGTTGGGGAGGCAGTGAGCAGAGGTAGTGCTTGGTTAGTTCGTTTGCGAGGCAGTGCGCAGACGCAGAGGTTTGCTTCTTTGCGAGATAGCGAATGGATGCAGCAGTTAACTTGTTTGCCAGGCAGTGAAAAAACGCAGCGCTTTGCTTCTTTGCGAGGTAGGGAAAGAGACGCATTGGCTGGTTAGCGTGTAAGCTAGCGAACATAGGCGGTGGTTAGTTTGTTGGGGAGGCAGTGAGCAGACGAAGCAGCTTCGTTCGCTGCCTCGCACACAAGCAAACCGCTGCGTCTCTTCGCTGCCTCGTAAATCAGCAAGCCGCTTCGTCTGCTCACTGCCTCCCCAGCTAACCACTGCCTATGTTCCTCAGCTCACACGCTAACCAAGCAATGCGTCACTTGGCTGCCTCGCAGAATAACTCCCCGCGGCATCTCTGCCCTGCCTCGCACAAAAAAGAACCGCTGCATCTGTTCGCTGCCTCGCAAACAAGGAAACCGCTGCATCCATTCACTGCCTCACCAACTAGCAAACCGCTGCGCCTGTTCGCTGCCTTGCAAACTAAGAAACCACTGCGTCTGCTCAGTGCGTTGCAAACTGTGGTCCGTTCGCTGCCTCGCAAACCAGCAAACCGCTGCGTCTCTTCGCTTTATCGGAAAGAAGCAAAAAGCTGTGCCTGTTCGCTGCCTCGCAAACTGGAAAACCGCTAATTGTCATCGCTGCCTCGCAGACAAGCAAACCGCTGCGTCTGTGCGCTGCCTCGCAAATTAGCAAGCCGCTTCGTCTGCTCACACCTCGCAAACTAGCTTCCCAACCCCCGCGTCTGCTCGCTGCCTCCCCAACCTGCTAACCACTGCGTGTGTTTGCTCTCTCCACCGCTCCACTGCTCTTGCGTTTCTTTCAAAGCAAAGGAGCCCCATCGCTCCACTCATTGCCACCTTTGCTTTTGAGGGCGGCACGGACACTGTCCCATCAGGGCCTCCAGCGGCACGCGTCGCCAAAAGAGAGTGCTCCCAATGCCAAAGCCGTAGCACTCGCCCCAGAATCCAACAAGGAGAGCCTCTAGAAGCGCTCCCGGAGGAAAAGGCACGGGTCAAGGCCCTCAAGCACACAGGGCCCAGAAGGCCGGCCAAAAAGCCGCCAGGCTCCTTGCAGCAGCTGGGTGCTCAGCAGCACTGCCTGGACGCCAGCTGCTCGTAGCACCGCATCTCGAGCCAACGGGGGGCTGCCCACTGCCACCCAAAACACAGGCGAAAAGCAGCGCCTTGGCAGTGGCAGGCCTGCCAGCCCCCAACTCCACCACAGCCAGCCCACGCCTGCCTACACATGGCGTGCTCTCTCCTTGCCCTGCTGCAGCACCGCCGTGGCACACCACAGCGGCAAGGCGCCAGAACTTCCCGACACTGCAGCTGGAAGCAAGAGCGCCCTGGGCCGCGCGTGCCTTGCAGCCCGCTGGCGCCTCGGCTTTCCTCCTCAAAGGCACTGCTTGCCTCAGGACATTGTCCACCCAAAGGCATCAGCCCCTGCACAGTCCTCTCCCAGCTCCCAACCACCCCACCTCCAAACAGCCTCTCTCCACAAGGCCTTCCCTCGGCCAAAGAGCTGCCAGCAAGCAAAGCCCTAGCCTGCAGCGAGCATCTGCCATGACCTCTTGCTCCCTCCGCAAACACTGCTGCCCACAAAAGCTCTCCCTAGGCAAAGCAAACGAGAAGGAAGCAGGCAAAAAGCCTGCTTGGGACGCCTCTCAGAGCAAGCAGAAACACTCCCTGCCCTTCAGGCAGCATCCTGTCTGCGCAGCCTGGCAAGAGCTTTGCAGCACAAGGCCTCACCCTCAGCGGACAGAGAGCAGCAGAGGGCCAGCATCCCTGCCTCACCCTTCCAGGGCAGCCTGGGCGCGGCGAGCCAAGGCAGAGCCTCACCTGCCCCGCCTCCCCATCGCCCCATCCTGCCGGCACTCCCCAGCTCTCTCCAGCCACCTCCTCCCGCATGCGCAGCACCAAGGCACTGGGGCCGCTGCCCCTCCCCTCCACAGCCAACCCCACCACTGTGACATGCCGCAGCCCCGCCCCGTGCCTCATAGAGCCTTGCCAGCCAACACGTGCCTGTGCCTCAGCGACACGCAGGGGCCACGACCAGACATGGCAGCAGCCAGGCCACCCCCTGGCGCCACAAAACACACCCAGCGCAACTCTCCGCACCTTCCTTTCCCTTCTAGGCCCCCCAAGGCCGTGCAACAGCCAGTTCCTCTCAACTGCCAGGCTCAGCCCTGCTCAGAGTCGCTGCCCACCTCGACGAAGCACACCCACAGTGCTCTCACAGGGGCTCATCAGGCCTCCTCTTGCCTCTCTCCTTTGCCTCTCGCAAGGGGCCTGCCTCCTCAGGGGCCCTCGGGGCGTTCAGGGGTGCAGGCCCAAGCCCTTGGCACCATTCGCCCTCTCGCGGGCCTTGCTCCAGGGGCTCACCAACGATGCCGTGGCGCCAGCCACACACCCTCACCAGCACGAGGCCGGTGCACGTGTCTTAGACAAGATGCCTTCCAAAGAGGAAAACGGGCCCAGGCTTCCGCTGCTCTTCCTAGGAAACCGCTCCCTCCATTTACTGCCTCGCAATCTAGCAAACCACGGCCTCTCCTCGCTGCCTCCCCAACTAACTAACCACTGCGTATATGTTCCCTGCCTCGCACACTAACTAACCAAGATGACGCAGCAAAGAGATGCGGCACTTTGCGAGGCAGTGAACGGACGCAGCGCTTTGCTTCTTTGCGAGGCAGCGAACAGGCGCAGCGGTTGGTTAGTTAGTTTGCGAGGCAGCGCACTGAGGCAGCGGTTTGCTTCTACGCGAGGCAGCGAACGGATGCAGCGGTTAGTTTGCCAGATAACAAACACAGGCAGTGGTTAGTTAGTTGGGGAGGCAGTGAGCAGAGGTAGTGCTTGGTTAGTTCGTTTGCGAGGCAGTGCGCAGACGCAGAGGTTTGCTTCTTTGCGAGATAGCGAATGGATGCAGCAGTTAACTTGTTTGCCAGGCAGTGAAAAAACGCAGCGCTTTGCTTCTTTGCGAGGTAGGGAAAAAGACGCATTGGCTGGTTAGCGTGTAAGCTAGCGAACATAGGCGGTGGTTAGTTTGTTGGGGAGGCAGTGAGCAGACGAAGCAGCTTCGTTCGCTGCCTCGCACACAAGCAAACCGCTGCGTCTCTTCGCTGCCTCGTAAATCAGCAAGCCGCTTCGTCTGCTCACTGCCTCCCCAGCTAACCACTGCCTATGTTCCTCAGCTCACACGCTAACCAAGCAATGCGTCACTTGGCTGCCTCGCAGAATAACTCCCCGCGGCATCTCTGCCCTGCCTCGCACAAAAAAGAACCGCTGCATCTGTTCGCTGCCTCGCAAACAAGGAAACCGCTGCATCCATTCACTGCCTCACCAACTAGCAAACCGCTGCGCCTGTTCGCTGCCTTGCAAACTAAGAAACCACTGCGTCTGCTCAGTGCGTTGCAAACTGTGGTCCGTTCGCTGCCTCGCAAACCAGCAAACCGCTGCGTCTCTTCGCTTTATCGGAAAGAAGCAAAAAGCTGTGCCTGTTCGCTGCCTCGCAAACTGGAAAACCGCTAATTGTCATCGCTGCCTCGCAGACAAGCAAACCGCTGCGTCTGTGCGCTGCCTCGCAAATTAGCAAGCCGCTTCGTCTGCTCACACCTCGCAAACTAGCTTCCCAACCCCCGCGTCTGCTCGCTGCCTCCCCAACCTGCTAACCACTGCGTGTGTTTGCTCTCTCCACCGCTCCACTGCTCTTGCGTTTCTTTCAAAGCAAAGGAGCCCCATCGCTCCACTCATTGCCACCTTTGCTTTTGAGGGCGGCACGGACACTGTCCCATCAGGGCCTCCAGCGGCACGCGTCGCCAAAAGAGAGTGCTCCCAATGCCAAAGCCGTAGCACTCGCCCCAGAATCCAACAAGGAGAGCCTCTAGAAGCGCTCCCGGAGGAAAAGGCACGGGTCAAGGCCCTCAAGCACACAGGGCCCAGAAGGCCGGCCAAAAAGCCGCCAGGCTCCTTGCAGCAGCTGGGTGCTCAGCAGCACTGCCTGGACGCCAGCTGCTCGTAGCACCGCATCTCGAGCCAACGGGGGGCTGCCCACTGCCACCCAAAACACAGGCGAAAAGCAGCGCCTTGGCAGTGGCAGGCCTGCCAGCCCCCAACTCCACCACAGCCAGCCCACGCCTGCCTACACATGGCGTGCTCTCTCCTTGCCCTGCTGCAGCACCGCCGTGGCACACCACAGCGGCAAGGCGCCAGAACTTCCCGACACTGCAGCTGGAAGCAAGAGCGCCCTGGGCCGCGCGTGCCTTGCAGCCCGCTGGCGCCTCGGCTTTCCTCCTCAAAGGCACTGCTTGCCTCAGGACATTGTCCACCCAAAGGCATCAGCCCCTGCACAGTCCTCTCCCAGCTCCCAACCACCCCACCTCCAAACAGCCTCTCTCCACAAGGCCTTCCCTCGGCCAAAGAGCTGCCAGCAAGCAAAGCCCTAGCCTGCAGCGAGCATCTGCCATGACCTCTTGCTCCCTCCGCAAACACTGCTGCCCACAAAAGCTCTCCCTAGGCAAAGCAAACGAGAAGGAAGGAGGCAAAAAGCCTGCTTGGGACGCCTCTCAGAGCAAGCAGAAACACTCCCTGCCCTTCAGGCAGCATCCTGTCTGCGCAGCCTGGCAAGAGCTTTGCAGCACAAGGCCTCACCCTCAGCGGACAGAGAGCAGCAGAGGGCCAGCATCCCTGCCTCACCCTTCCAGGGCAGCCTGGGCGCGGCGAGCCAAGGCAGAGCCTCACCTGCCCCGCCTCCCCATCGCCCCATCCTGCCGGCACTCCCCAGCTCTCTCCAGCCACCTCCTCCCGCATGCGCAGCACCAAGGCACTGGGGCCGCTGCCCCTCCCCTCCACAGCCAACCCCACCACTGTGACATGCCGCAGCCCCGCCCCGTGCCTCATAGAGCCTTGCCAGCCAACACGTGCCTGTGCCTCAGCGACACGCAGGGGCCACGACCAGACATGGCAGCAGCCAGGCCACCCCCTGGCGCCACAAAACACACCCAGCGCAACTCTCCGCACCTTCCTTTCCCTTCTAGGCCCCCCAAGGCCGTGCAACAGCCAGTTCCTCTCAACTGCCAGGCTCAGCCCTGCTCAGAGTCGCTGCCCACCTCGACGAAGCACACCCACAGTGCTCTCACAGGGGCTCATCAGGCCTCCTCTTGCCTCTCTCCTTTGCCTCTCGCAAGGGGCCTGCCTCCTCAGGGGCCCTCGGGGCGTTCAGGGGTGCAGGCCCAAGCCCTTGGCACCATTCGCCCTCTCGCGGGCCTTGCTCCAGGGGCTCACCAACGATGCCGTGGCGCCAGCCACACACCCTCACCAGCACGAGGCCGGTGCACGTGTCTTAGACAAGATGCCTTCCAAAGAGGAAAACGGGCCCAGGCTTCCGCTGCTCTTCCTAGGAAACCGCTCCCTCCATTTACTGCCTCGCAATCTAGCAAACCACGGCCTCTCCTCGCTGCCTCCCCAACTAACTAACCACTGCGTATATGTTCCCTGCCTCGCACACTAACTAACCAAGATGACGCAGCAAAGAGATGCGGCACTTTGCGAGGCAGTGAACGGACGCAGCGCTTTGCTTCTTTGCGAGGCAGCGAACAGGCGCAGCGGTTGGTTAGTTAGTTTGCGAGGCAGCGCACTGAGGCAGCGGTTTGCTTCTACGCGAGGCAGCGAACGGATGCAGCGGTTAGTTTGCCAGATAACAAACACAGGCAGTGGTTAGTTAGTTGGGGAGGCAGTGAGCAGAGGTAGTGCTTGGTTAGTTCGTTTGCGAGGCAGTGCGCAGACGCAGAGGTTTGCTTCTTTGCGAGATAGCGAATGGATGCAGCAGTTAACTTGTTTGCCAGGCAGTGAAAAAACGCAGCGCTTTGCTTCTTTGCGAGGTAGGGAAAGAGACGCATTGGCTGGTTAGCGTGTAAGCTAGCGAACATAGGCAGTGGTTAGTTTGTTGGGGAGGCAGTGAGCAGACGAAGCAGCTTCGTTCGCTGCCTCGCACACAAGCAAACCGCTGCGTCTCTTCGCTGCCTCGTAAATCAGCAAGCCGCTTCGTCTGCTCACTGCCTCCCCAGCTAACCACTGCCTATGTTCCTCAGCTCACACGCTAACCAAGCAATGCGTCACTTGGCTGCCTCGCAGAATAACTCCCCGCGGCATCTCTGCCCTGCCTCGCACAAAAAAGAACCGCTGCATCTGTTCGCTGCCTCGCACACAAGCAAACCGCTGCGTCTCTTCGCTGCCTCGTAAATCAGCAAGCCGCTTCGTCTGCTCACTGCCTCCCCAGCTAACCACTGCCTATGTTCCTCAGCTCACACGCTAACCAAGCAATGCGTCACTTGGCTGCCTCGCAGAATAACTCCCCGCGGCATCTCTGCCCTGCCTCGCACAAAAAAGAACCGCTGCATCTGTTCGCTGCCTCGCAAACAAGGAAACCGCTGCATCCATTCACTGCCTCACCAACTAGCAAACCGCTGCGCCTGTTCGCTGCCTTGCAAACTAAGAAACCACTGCGTCTGCTCAGTGCGTTGCAAACTGTGGTCCGTTCGCTGCCTCGCAAACCAGCAAACCGCTGCGTCTCTTCGCTTTATCGGAAAGAAGCAAAAAGCTGTGCCTGTTCGCTGCCTCGCAAACTGGAAAACCGCTAATTGTCATCGCTGCCTCGCAGACAAGCAAACCGCTGCGTCTGTGCGCTGCCTCGCAAATTAGCAAGCCGCTTCGTCTGCTCACACCTCGCAAACTAGCTTCCCAACCCCCGCGTCTGCTCGCTGCCTCCCCAACCTGCTAACCACTGCGTGTGTTTGCTCTCTCCACCGCTCCACTGCTCTTGCGTTTCTTTCAAAGCAAAGGAGCCCCATCGCTCCACTCATTGCCACCTTTGCTTTTGAGGGCGGCACGGACACTGTCCCATCAGGGCCTCCAGCGGCACGCGTCGCCAAAAGAGAGTGCTCCCAATGCCAAAGCCGTAGCACTCGCCCCAGAATCCAACAAGGAGAGCCTCTAGAAGCGCTCCCGGAGGAAAAGGCACGGGTCAAGGCCCTCAAGCACACAGGGCCCAGAAGGCCGGCCAAAAAGCCGCCAGGCTCCTTGCAGCAGCTGGGTGCTCAGCAGCACTGCCTGGACGCCAGCTGCTCGTAGCACCGCATCTCGAGCCAACGGGGGGCTGCCCACTGCCACCCAAAACACAGGCGAAAAGCAGCGCCTTGGCAGTGGCAGGCCTGCCAGCCCCCAACTCCACCACAGCCAGCCCACGCCTGCCTACACATGGCGTGCTCTCTCCTTGCCCTGCTGCAGCACCGCCGTGGCACACCACAGCGGCAAGGCGCCAGAACTTCCCGACACTGCAGCTGGAAGCAAGAGCGCCCTGGGCCGCGCGTGCCTTGCAGCCCGCTGGCGCCTCGGCTTTCCTCCTCAAAGGCACTGCTTGCCTCAGGACATTGTCCACCCAAAGGCATCAGCCCCTGCACAGTCCTCTCCCAGCTCCCAACCACCCCACCTCCAAACAGCCTCTCTCCACAAGGCCTTCCCTCGGCCAAAGAGCTGCCAGCAAGCAAAGCCCTAGCCTGCAGCGAGCATCTGCCATGACCTCTTGCTCCCGCCGCAAACACTGCTGCCCACAAAAGCTCTCCCTAGGCAAAGCAAACGAGAAGGAAGGAGGCAAAAAGCCTGCTTGGGACGCCTCTCAGAGCAAGCAGAAACACTCCCTGCCCTTCAGGCAGCATCCTGTCTGCGCAGCCTGGCAAGAGCTTTGCAGCACAAGGCCTCACCCTCAGCGGACAGAGAGCAGCAGAGGGCCAGCATCCCTGCCTCACCCTTCCAGGGCAGCCTGGGCGCGGCGAGCCAAGGCAGAGCCTCACCTGCCCCGCCTCCCCATCGCCCCATCCTGCCGGCACTCCCCAGCTCTCTCCAGCCACCTCCTCCCGCATGCGCAGCACCAAGGCACTGGGGCCGCTGCCCCTCCCCTCCACAGCCAACCCCACCACTGTGACATGCCGCAGCCCCGCCCCGTGCCTCATAGAGCCTTGCCAGCCAACACGTGCCTGTGCCTCAGCGACACGCAGGGGCCACGACCAGACATGGCAGCAGCCAGGCCACCCCCTGGCGCCACAAAACACACCCAGCGCAACTCTCCGCACCTTCCTTTCCCTTCTAGGCCCCCCAAGGCCGTGCAACAGCCAGTTCCTCTCAACTGCCAGGCTCAGCCCTGCTCAGAGTCGCTGCCCACCTCGACGAAGCACACCCACAGTGCTCTCACAGGGGCTCATCAGGCCTCCTCTTGCCTCTCTCCTTTGCCTCTCGCAAGGGGCCTGCCTCCTCAGGGGCCCTCGGGGCGTTCAGGGGTGCAGGCCCAAGCCCTTGGCACCATTCGCCCTCTCGCGGGCCTTGCTCCAGGGGCTCACCAACGATGCCGTGGCGCCAGCCACACACCCTCACCAGCACGAGGCCGGTGCACGTGTCTTAGACAAGATGCCTTCCAAAGAGGAAAACGGGCCCAGGCTTCCGCTGCTCTTCCTAGGAAACCGCTCCCTCCATTTACTGCCTCGCAATCTAGCAAACCACGGCCTCTCCTCGCTGCCTCCCCAACTAACTAACCACTGCGTATATGTTCCCTGCCTCGCACACTAACTAACCAAGATGACGCAGCAAAGAGATGCGGCACTTTGCGAGGCAGTGAACGGACGCAGCGCTTTGCTTCTTTGCGAGGCAGCGAACAGGCGCAGCGGTTGGTTAGTTAGTTTGCGAGGCAGCGCACTGAGGCAGCGGTTTGCTTCTACGCGAGGCAGCGAACGGATGCAGCGGTTAGTTTGCCAGATAACAAACACAGGCAGTGGTTAGTTAGTTGGGGAGGCAGTGAGCAGAGGTAGTGCTTGGTTAGTTCGTTTGCGAGGCAGTGCGCAGACGCAGAGGTTTGCTTCTTTGCGAGATAGCGAATGGATGCAGCAGTTAACTTGTTTGCCAGGCAGTGAAAAAACGCAGCGCTTTGCTTCTTTGCGAGGTAGGGAAAGAGACGCATTGGCTGGTTAGCGTGTAAGCTAGCGAACATAGGCAGTGGTTAGTTTGTTGGGGAGGCAGTGAGCAGACGAAGCAGCTTCGTTCGCTGCCTCGCACACAAGCAAACCGCTGCGTCTCTTCGCTGCCTCGTAAATCAGCAAGCCGCTTCGTCTGCTCACTGCCTCCCCAGCTAACCACTGCCTATGTTCCTCAGCTCACACGCTAACCAAGCAATGCGTCACTTGGCTGCCTCGCAGAATAACTCCCCGCGGCATCTCTGCCCTGCCTCGCACAAAAAAGAACCGCTGCATCTGTTCGCTGCCTCGCACACAAGCAAACCGCTGCGTCTCTTCGCTGCCTCGTAAATCAGCAAGCCGCTTCGTCTGCTCACTGCCTCCCCAGCTAACCACTGCCTATGTTCCTCAGCTCACACGCTAACCAAGCAATGCGTCACTTGGCTGCCTCGCAGAATAACTCCCCGCGGCATCTCTGCCCTGCCTCGCACAAAAAAGAACCGCTGCATCTGTTCGCTGCCTCGCAAACAAGGAAACCGCTGCATCCATTCACTGCCTCACCAACTAGCAAACCGCTGCGCCTGTTCGCTGCCTTGCAAACTAAGAAACCACTGCGTCTGCTCAGTGCTTTGCAAACTGTGGTCCGTTCGCTGCCTCGCAAACCAGCAAACCGCTGCGTCTCTTCGCTTTATCGGAAAGAAGCAAAAAGCTGTGCCTGTTCGCTGCCTCGCAAACTGGAAAACCGCTAATTGTCATCGCTGCCTCGCAGACAAGCAAACCGCTGCGTCTGTGCGCTGCCTCGCAAATTAGCAAGCCGCTTCGTCTGCTCACACCTCGCAAACTAGCTTCCCAACCCCCGCGTCTGCTCGCTGCCTCCCCAACCTGCTAACCACTGCGTGTGTTTGCTCTCTCCACCGCTCCACTGCTCTTGCGTTTCTTTCAAAGCAAAGGAGCCCCATCGCTCCACTCATTGCCACCTTTGCTTTTGAGGGCGGCACGGACACTGTCCCATCAGGGCCTCCAGCGGCACGCGTCGCCAAAAGAGAGTGCTCCCAATGCCAAAGCCGTAGCACTCGCC
Source organism: Apteryx mantelli (assembly GCF_036417845.1). Classification (NCBI taxonomy): domain Eukaryota; kingdom Metazoa; phylum Chordata; class Aves; order Apterygiformes; family Apterygidae; genus Apteryx; species Apteryx mantelli. The sequence continues at coordinate 4,690,830 of NC_089982.1, forward strand.
CCAGAATCCAACAAGGAGAGCCTCTAGAAGCGCTCCCGGAGGAAAAGGCACGGGTCAAGGCCCTCAAGCACACAGGGCCCAGAAGGCCGGCCAAAAAGCCGCCAGGCTCCTTGCAGCAGCTGGGTGCTCAGCAGCACTGCCTGGACGCCAGCTGCTCGTAGCACCGCATCTCGAGCCAACGGGGGGCTGCCCACTGCCACCCAAAACACAGGCGAAAAGCAGCGCCTTGGCAGTGGCAGGCCTGCCAGCCCCCAACTCCACCACAGCCAGCCCACGCCTGCCTACACATGGCGTGCTCTCTCCTTGCCCTGCTGCAGCACCGCCGTGGCACACCACAGCGGCAAGGCGCCAGAACTTCCCGACACTGCAGCTGGAAGCAAGAGCGCCCTGGGCCGCGCGTGCCTTGCAGCCCGCTGGCGCCTCGGCTTTCCTCCTCAAAGGCACTGCTTGCCTCAGGACATTGTCCACCCAAAGGCATCAGCCCCTGCACAGTCCTCTCCCAGCTCCCAACCACCCCACCTCCAAACAGCCTCTCTCCACAAGGCCTTCCCTCGGCCAAAGAGCTGCCAGCAAGCAAAGCCCTAGCCTGCAGCGAGCATCTGCCATGACCTCTTGCTCCCTCCGCAAACACTGCTGCCCACAAAAGCTCTCCCTAGGCAAAGCAAACGAGAAGGAAGGAGGCAAAAAGCCTGCTTGGGACGCCTCTCAGAGCAAGCAGAAACACTCCCTGCCCTTCAGGCAGCATCCTGTCTGCGCAGCCTGGCAAGAGCTTTGCAGCACAAGGCCTCACCCTCAGCGGACAGAGAGCAGCAGAGGGCCAGCATCCCTGCCTCACCCTTCCAGGGCAGCCTGGGCGCGGCGAGCCAAGGCAGAGCCTCACCTGCCCCGCCTCCCCATCGCCCCATCCTGCCGGCACTCCCCAGCTCTCTCCAGCCACCTCCTCCCGCATGCGCAGCACCAAGGCACTGGGGCCGCTGCCCCTCCCCTCCACAGCCAACCCCACCACTGTGACATGCCGCAGCCCCGCCCCGTGCCTCATAGAGCCTTGCCAGCCAACACGTGCCTGTGCCTCAGCGACACGCAGGGGCCACGACCAGACATGGCAGCAGCCAGGCCACCCCCTGGCGCCACAAAACACACCCAGCGCAACTCTCCGCACCTTCCTTTCCCTTCTAGGCCCCCCAAGGCCGTGCAACAGCCAGTTCCTCTCAACTGCCAGGCTCAGCCCTGCTCAGAGTCGCTGCCCACCTCGACGAAGCACACCCACAGTGCTCTCACAGGGGCTCATCAGGCCTCCTCTTGCCTCTCTCCTTTGCCTCTCGCAAGGGGCCTGCCTCCTCAGGGGCCCTCGGGGCGTTCAGGGGTGCAGGCCCAAGCCCTTGGCACCATTCGCCCTCTCGCGGGCCTTGCTCCAGGGGCTCACCAACGATGCCGTGGCGCCAGCCACACACCCTCACCAGCACGAGGCCGGTGCACGTGTCTTAGACAAGATGCCTTCCAAAGAGGAAAACGGGCCCAGGCTTCCGCTGCTCTTCCTAGGAAACCGCTCCCTCCATTTACTGCCTCGCAATCTAGCAAACCACGGCCTCTCCTCGCTGCCTCCCCAACTAACTAACCACTGCGTATATGTTCCCTGCCTCGCACACTAACTAACCAAGATGACGCAGCAAAGAGATGCGGCACTTTGCGAGGCAGTGAACGGACGCAGCGCTTTGCTTCTTTGCGAGGCAGCGAACAGGCGCAGCGGTTGGTTAGTTAGTTTGCGAGGCAGCGCACTGAGGCAGCGGTTTGCTTCTACGCGAGGCAGCGAACGGATGCAGCGGTTAGTTTGCCAGATAACAAACACAGGCAGTGGTTAGTTAGTTGGGGAGGCAGTGAGCAGAGGTAGTGCTTGGTTAGTTCGTTTGCGAGGCAGTGCGCAGACGCAGAGGTTTGCTTCTTTGCGAGATAGCGAATGGATGCAGCAGTTAACTTGTTTGCCAGGCAGTGAAAAAACGCAGCGCTTTGCTTCTTTGCGAGGTAGGGAAAGAGACGCATTGGCTGGTTAGCGTGTAAGCTAGCGAACATAGGCGGTGGTTAGTTTGTTGGGGAGGCAGTGAGCAGACGAAGCAGCTTCGTTCGCTGCCTCGCACACAAGCAAACCGCTGCGTCTCTTCGCTGCCTCGTAAATCAGCAAGCCGCTTCGTCTGCTCACTGCCTCCCCAGCTAACCACTGCCTATGTTCCTCAGCTCACACGCTAACCAAGCAATGCGTCACTTGGCTGCCTCGCAGAATAACTCCCCGCGGCATCTCTGCCCTGCCTCGCACAAAAAAGAACCGCTGCATCTGTTCGCTGCCTCGCAAACAAGGAAACCGCTGCATCCATTCACTGCCTCACCAACTAGCAAACCGCTGCGCCTGTTCGCTGCCTTGCAAACTAAGAAACCACTGCGTCTGCTCAGTGCGTTGCAAACTGTGGTCCGTTCGCTGCCTCGCAAACCAGCAAACCGCTGCGTCTCTTCGCTTTATCGGAAAGAAGCAAAAAGCTGTGCCTGTTCGCTGCCTCGCAAACTGGAAAACCGCTAATTGTCATCGCTGCCTCGCAGACAAGCAAACCGCTGCGTCTGTGCGCTGCCTCGCAAATTAGCAAGCCGCTTCGTCTGCTCACACCTCGCAAACTAGCTTCCCAACCCCCGCGTCTGCTCGCTGCCTCCCCAACCTGCTAACCACTGCGTGTGTTTGCTCTCTCCACCGCTCCACTGCTCTTGCGTTTCTTTCAAAGCAAAGGAGCCCCATCGCTCCACTCATTGCCACCTTTGCTTTTGAGGGCGGCACGGACACTGTCCCATCAGGGCCTCCAGCGGCACGCGTCGCCAAAAGAGAGTGCTCCCAATGCCAAAGCCGTAGCACTCGCCCCAGAATCCAACAAGGAGAGCCTCTAGAAGCGCTCCCGGAGGAAAAGGCACGGGTCAAGGCCCTCAAGCACACAGGGCCCAGAAGGCCGGCCAAAAAGCCGCCAGGCTCCTTGCAGCAGCTGGGTGCTCAGCAGCACTGCCTGGACGCCAGCTGCTCGTAGCACCGCATCTCGAGCCAACGGGGGGCTGCCCACTGCCACCCAAAACACAGGCGAAAAGCAGCGCCTTGGCAGTGGCAGGCCTGCCAGCCCCCAACTCCACCACAGCCAGCCCACGCCTGCCTACACATGGCGTGCTCTCTCCTTGCCCTGCTGCAGCACCGCCGTGGCACACCACAGCGGCAAGGCGCCAGAACTTCCCGACACTGCAGCTGGAAGCAAGAGCGCCCTGGGCCGCGCGTGCCTTGCAGCCCGCTGGCGCCTCGGCTTTCCTCCTCAAAGGCACTGCTTGCCTCAGGACATTGTCCACCCAAAGGCATCAGCCCCTGCACAGTCCTCTCCCAGCTCCCAACCACCCCACCTCCAAACAGCCTCTCTCCACAAGGCCTTCCCTCGGCCAAAGAGCTGCCAGCAAGCAAAGCCCTAGCCTGCAGCGAGCATCTGCCATGACCTCTTGCTCCCGCCGCAAACACTGCTGCCCACAAAAGCTCTCCCTAGGCAAAGCAAACGAGAAGGAAGCAGGCAAAAAGCCTGCTTGGGACGCCTCTCAGAGCAAGCAGAAACACTCCCTGCCCTTCAGGCAGCATCCTGTCTGCGCAGCCTGGCAAGAGCTTTGCAGCACAAGGCCTCACCCTCAGCGGACAGAGAGCAGCAGAGGGCCAGCATCCCTGCCTCACCCTTCCAGGGCAGCCTGGGCGCGGCGAGCCAAGGCAGAGCCTCACCTGCCCCGCCTCCCCATCGCCCCATCCTGCCGGCACTCCCCAGCTCTCTCCAGCCACCTCCTCCCGCATGCGCAGCACCAAGGCACTGGGGCCGCTGCCCCTCCCCTCCACAGCCAACCCCACCACTGTGACATGCCGCAGCCCCGCCCCGTGCCTCATAGAGCCTTGCCAGCCAACACGTGCCTGTGCCTCAGCGACACGCAGGGGCCACGACCAGACATGGCAGCAGCCAGGCCACCCCCTGGCGCCACAAAACACACCCAGCGCAACTCTCCGCACCTTCCTTTCCCTTCTAGGCCCCCCAAGGCCGTGCAACAGCCAGTTCCTCTCAACTGCCAGGCTCAGCCCTGCTCAGAGTCGCTGCCCACCTCGACGAAGCACACCCACAGTGCTCTCACAGGGGCTCATCAGGCCTCCTCTTGCCTCTCTCCTTTGCCTCTCGCAAGGGGCCTGCCTCCTCAGGGGCCCTCGGGGCGTTCAGGGGTGCAGGCCCAAGCCCTTGGCACCATTCGCCCTCTCGCGGGCCTTGCTCCAGGGGCTCACCAACGATGCCGTGGCGCCAGCCACACACCCTCACCAGCACGAGGCCGGTGCACGTGTCTTAGACAAGATGCCTTCCAAAGAGGAAAACGGGCCCAGGCTTCCGCTGCTCTTCCTAGGAAACCGCTCCCTCCATTTACTGCCTCGCAATCTAGCAAACCACGGCCTCTCCTCGCTGCCTCCCCAACTAACTAACCACTGCGTATATGTTCCCTGCCTCGCACACTAACTAACCAAGATGACGCAGCAAAGAGATGCGGCACTTTGCGAGGCAGTGAACGGACGCAGCGCTTTGCTTCTTTGCGAGGCAGCGAACAGGCGCAGCGGTTGGTTAGTTAGTTTGCGAGGCAGCGCACTGAGGCAGCGGTTTGCTTCTACGCGAGGCAGCGAACGGATGCAGCGGTTAGTTTGCCAGATAACAAACACAGGCAGTGGTTAGTTAGTTGGGGAGGCAGTGAGCAGAGGTAGTGCTTGGTTAGTTCGTTTGCGAGGCAGTGCGCAGACGCAGAGGTTTGCTTCTTTGCGAGATAGCGAATGGATGCAGCAGTTAACTTGTTTGCCAGGCAGTGAAAAAACGCAGCGCTTTGCTTCTTTGCGAGGTAGGGAAAGAGACGCATTGGCTGGTTAGCGTGTAAGCTAGCGAACATAGGCGGTGGTTAGTTTGTTGGGGAGGCAGTGAGCAGACGAAGCAGCTTCGTTCGCTGCCTCGCACACAAGCAAACCGCTGCGTCTCTTCGCTGCCTCGTAAATCAGCAAGCCGCTTCGTCTGCTCACTGCCTCCCCAGCTAACCACTGCCTATGTTCCTCAGCTCACACGCTAACCAAGCAATGCGTCACTTGGCTGCCTCGCAGAATAGCTCCCCGCGGCATCTCTGCCCTGCCTCGCACAAAAAAGAACCGCTGCATCTGTTCGCTGCCTCGCAAACAAGGAAACCGCTGCATCCATTCACTGCCTCACCAACTAGCAAACCGCTGCGCCTGTTCGCTGCCTTGCAAACTAAGAAACCACTGCGTCTGCTCAGTGCGTTGCAAACTGTGGTCCGTTCGCTGCCTCGCAAACCAGCAAACCGCTGCGTCTCTTCGCTTTATCGGAAAGAAGCAAAAAGCTGTGCCTGTTCGCTGCCTCGCAAACTGGAAAACCGCTAATTGTCATCGCTGCCTCGCAGACAAGCAAACCGCTGCGTCTGTGCGCTGCCTCGCAAATTAGCAAGCCGCTTCGTCTGCTCACACCTCGCAAACTAGCTTCCCAACCCCCGCGTCTGCTCGCTGCCTCCCCAACCTGCTAACCACTGCGTGTGTTTGCTCTCTCCACCGCTCCACTGCTCTTGCGTTTCTTTCAAAGCAAAGGAGCCCCATCGCTCCACTCATTGCCACCTTTGCTTTTGAGGGCGGCACGGACACTGTCCCATCAGGGCCTCCAGCGGCACGCGTCGCCAAAAGAGAGTGCTCCCAATGCCAAAGCCGTAGCACTCGCCCCAGAATCCAACAAGGAGAGCCTCTAGAAGCGCTCCCGGAGGAAAAGGCACGGGTCAAGGCCCTCAAGCACACAGGGCCCAGAAGGCCGGCCAAAAAGCCGCCAGGCTCCTTGCAGCAGCTGGGTGCTCAGCAGCACTGCCTGGACGCCAGCTGCTCGTAGCACCGCATCTCGAGCCAACGGGGGGCTGCCCACTGCCACCCAAAACACAGGCGAAAAGCAGCGCCTTGGCAGTGGCAGGCCTGCCAGCCCCCAACTCCACCACAGCCAGCCCACGCCTGCCTACACATGGCGTGCTCTCTCCTTGCCCTGCTGCAGCACCGCCGTGGCACACCACAGCGGCAAGGCGCCAGAACTTCCCGACACTGCAGCTGGAAGCAAGAGCGCCCTGGGCCGTGCGTGCCTTGCAGCCCGCTGGCGCCTCGGCTTTCCTCCTCAAAGGCACTGCTTGCCTCAGGACATTGTCCACCCAAAGGCATCAGCCCCTGCACAGTCCTCTCCCAGCTCCCAACCACCCCACCTCCAAACAGCCTCTCTCCACAAGGCCTTCCCTCGGCCAAAGAGCTGCCAGCAAGCAAAGCCCTAGCCTGCAGCGAGCATCTGCCATGACCTCTTGCTCCCTCCGCAAACACTGCTGCCCACAAAAGCTCTCCCTAGGCAAAGCAAACGAGAAGGAAGGAGGCAAAAAGCCTGCTTGGGACGCCTCTCAGAGCAAGCAGAAACACTCCCTGCCCTTCAGGCAGCATCCTGTCTGCGCAGCCTGGCAAGAGCTTTGCAGCACAAGGCCTCACCCTCAGCGGACAGAGAGCAGCAGAGGGCCAGCATCCCTGCCTCACCCTTCCAGGGCAGCCTGGGCGCGGCGAGCCAAGGCAGAGCCTCACCTGCCCCGCCTCCCCATCGCCCCATCCTGCCGGCACTCCCCAGCTCTCTCCAGCCACCTCCTCCCGCATGCGCAGCACCAAGGCACTGGGGCCGCTGCCCCTCCCCTCCACAGCCAACCCCACCACTGTGACATGCCGCAGCCCCGCCCCGTGCCTCATAGAGCCTTGCCAGCCAACACGTGCCTGTGCCTCAGCGACACGCAGGGGCCACGACCAGACATGGCAGCAGCCAGGCCACCCCCTGGCGCCACAAAACACACCCAGCGCAACTCTCCGCACCTTCCTTTCCCTTCTAGGCCCCCCAAGGCCGTGCAACAGCCAGTTCCTCTCAACTGCCAGGCTCAGCCCTGCTCAGAGTCGCTGCCCACCTCGACGAAGCACACCCACAGTGCTCTCACAGGGGCTCATCAGGCCTCCTCTTGCCTCTCTCCTTTGCCTCTCGCAAGGGGCCTGCCTCCTCAGGGGCCCTCGGGGCGTTCAGGGGTGCAGGCCCAAGCCCTTGGCACCATTCGCCCTCTCGCGGGCCTTGCTCCAGGGGCTCACCAACGATGCCGTGGCGCCAGCCACACACCCTCACCAGCACGAGGCCGGTGCACGTGTCTTAGACAAGATGCCTTCCAAAGAGGAAAACGGGCCCAGGCTTCCGCTGCTCTTCCTAGGAAACCGCTCCCTCCATTTACTGCCTCGCAATCTAGCAAACCACGGCCTCTCCTCGCTGCCTCCCCAACTAACTAACCACTGCGTATATGTTCCCTGCCTCGCACACTAACTAACCAAGATGACGCAGCAAAGAGATGCGGCACTTTGCGAGGCAGTGAACGGACGCAGCGCTTTGCTTCTTTGCGAGGCAGCGAACAGGCGCAGCGGTTGGTTAGTTAGTTTGCGAGGCAGCGCACTGAGGCAGCGGTTTGCTTCTACGCGAGGCAGCGAACGGATGCAGCGGTTAGTTTGCCAGATAACAAACACAGGCAGTGGTTAGTTAGTTGGGGAGGCAGTGAGCAGAGGTAGTGCTTGGTTAGTTCGTTTGCGAGGCAGTGCGCAGACGCAGAGGTTTGCTTCTTTGCGAGATAGCGAATGGATGCAGCAGTTAACTTGTTTGCCAGGCAGTGAAAAAACGCAGCGCTTTGCTTCTTTGCGAGGTAGGGAAAGAGACGCATTGGCTGGTTAGCGTGTAAGCTAGCGAACATAGGCAGTGGTTAGTTTGTTGGGGAGGCAGTGAGCAGACGAAGCAGCTTCGTTCGCTGCCTCGCACACAAGCAAACCGCTGCGTCTCTTCGCTGCCTCGTAAATCAGCAAGCCGCTTCGTCTGCTCACTGCCTCCCCAGCTAACCACTGCCTATGTTCCTCAGCTCACACGCTAACCAAGCAATGCGTCACTTGGCTGCCTCGCAGAATAACTCCCCGCGGCATCTCTGCCCTGCCTCGCACAAAAAAGAACCGCTGCATCTGTTCGCTGCCTCGCAAACAAGGAAACCGCTGCATCCATTCACTGCCTCACCAACTAGCAAACCGCTGCGCCTGTTCGCTGCCTTGCAAACTAAGAAACCACTGCGTCTGCTCAGTGCGTTGCAAACTGTGGTCCGTTCGCTGCCTCGCAAACCAGCAAACCGCTGCGTCTCTTCGCTTTATCGGAAAGAAGCAAAAAGCTGTGCCTGTTCGCTGCCTCGCAAACTGGAAAACCGCTAATTGTCATCGCTGCCTCGCAGACAAGCAAACCGCTGCGTCTGTGCGCTGCCTCGCAAATTAGCAAGCCGCTTCGTCTGCTCACACCTCGCAAACTAGCTTCCCAACCCCCGCGTCTGCTCGCTGCCTCCCCAACCTGCTAACCACTGCGTGTGTTTGCTCTCTCCACCGCTCCACTGCTCTTGCGTTTCTTTCAAAGCAAAGGAGCCCCATCGCTCCACTCATTGCCACCTTTGCTTTTGAGGGCGGCACGGACACTGTCCCATCAGGGCCTCCAGCGGCACGCGTCGCCAAAAGAGAGTGCTCCCAATGCCAAAGCCGTAGCACTCGCCCCAGAATCCAACAAGGAGAGCCTCTAGAAGCGCTCCCGGAGGAAAAGGCACGGGTCAAGGCCCTCAAGCACACAGGGCCCAGAAGGCCGGCCAAAAAGCCGCCAGGCTCCTTGCAGCAGCTGGGTGCTCAGCAGCACTGCCTGGACGCCAGCTGCTCGTAGCACCGCATCTCGAGCCAACGGGGGGCTGCCCACTGCCACCCAAAACACAGGCGAAAAGCAGCGCCTTGGCAGTGGCAGGCCTGCCAGCCCCCAACTCCACCACAGCCAGCCCACGCCTGCCTACACATGGCGTGCTCTCTCCTTGCCCTGCTGCAGCACCGCCGTGGCACACCACAGCGGCAAGGTGCCAGAACTTCCCGACACTGCAGCTGGAAGCAAGAGCGCCCTGGGCCGCGCGTGCCTTGCAGCCCGCTGGCGCCTCGGCTTTCCTCCTCAAAGGCACTGCTTGCCTCAGGACATTGTCCACCCAAAGGCATCAGCCCCTGCACAGTCCTCTCCCAGCTCCCAACCACCCCACCTCCAAACAGCCTCTCTCCACAAGGCCTTCCCTCGGCCAAAGAGCTGCCAGCAAGCAAAGCCCTAGCCTGCAGCGAGCATCTGCCATGACCTCTTGCTCCCTCCGCAAACACTGCTGCCCACAAAAGCTCTCCCTAGGCAAAGCAAACGAGAAGGAAGGAGGCAAAAAGCCTGCTTGGGACGCCTCTCAGAGCAAGCAGAAACACTCCCTGCCCTTCAGGCAGCATCCTGTCTGCGCAGCCTGGCAAGAGCTTTGCAGCACAAGGCCTCACCCTCAGCGGACAGAGAGCAGCAGAGGGCCAGCATCCCTGCCTCACCCTTCCAGGGCAGCCTGGGCGCGGCGAGCCAAGGCAGAGCCTCACCTGCCCCGCCTCCCCATCGCCCCATCCTGACGGCACTCCCCAGCTCTCTCCAGCCACCTCCTCCCGCATGCGCAGCACCAAGGCACTGGGGCCGCTGCCCCTCCCCTCCACAGCCAACCCCACCACTGTGACATGCCGCAGCCCCGCCCCGTGCCTCATAGAGCCTTGCCAGCCAACACGTGCCTGTGCCTCAGCGACACGCAGGGGCCACGACCAGACATGGCAGCAGCCAGGCCACCCCCTGGCGCCACAAAACACACCCAGCGCAACTCTCCGCACCTTCCTTTCCCTTCTAGGCCCCCCAAGGCCGTGCAACAGCCAGTTCCTCTCAACTGCCAGGCTCAGCCCTGCTCAGAGTCGCTGCCCACCTCGACGAAGCACACCCACAGTGCTCTCACAGAGGCTCATCAGGCCTCCTCTTGCCTCTCTCCTTTGCCTCTCGCAAGGGGCCTGCCTCCTCAGGGGCCCTCGGGGCGTTCAGGGGTGCAGGCCCAAGCCCTTGGCACCATTCGCCCTCTCGCGGGCCTTGCTCCAGGGGCTCACCAACGATGCCGTGGCGCCAGCCACACACCCTCACCAGCACGAGGCCGGTGCACGTGTCTTAGACAAGATGCCTTCCAAAGAGGAAAACGGGCCCAGGCTTCCGCTGCTCTTCCTAGGAAACCGCTCCCTCCATTTACTGCCTCGCAATCTAGCAAACCACGGCCTCTCCTCGCTGCCTCCCCAACTAACTAACCACTGCGTATATGTTCCCTGCCTCGCACACTAACTAACCAAGATGACGCAGCAAAGAGATGCGGCACTTTGCGAGGCAGTGAACGGACGCAGCGCTTTGCTTCTTTGCGAGGCAGCGAACAGGCGCAGCGGTTGGTTAGTTAGTTTGCGAGGCAGCGCACTGAGGCAGCGGTTTGCTTCTACGCGAGGCAGCGAACGGATGCAGCGGTTAGTTTGCCAGATAACAAACACAGGCAGTGGTTAGTTAGTTGGGGAGGCAGTGAGCAGAGGTAGTGCTTGGTTAGTTCGTTTGCGAGGCAGTGCGCAGACGCAGAGGTTTGCTTCTTTGCGAGATAGCGAATGGATGCAGCAGTTAACTTGTTTGCCAGGCAGTGAAAAAACGCAGCGCTTTGCTTCTTTGCGAGGTAGGGAAAGAGACGCATTGGCTGGTTAGCGTGTAAGCTAGCGAACATAGGCGGTGGTTAGTTTGTTGGGGAGGCAGTGAGCAGACGAAGCAGCTTCGTTCGCTGCCTCGCACACAAGCAAACCGCTGCGTCTCTTCGCTGCCTCGTAAATCAGCAAGCCGCTTCGTCTGCTCACTGCCTCCCCAGCTAACCACTGCCTATGTTCCTCAGCTCACACGCTAACCAAGCAATGCGTCACTTGGCTGCCTCGCAGAATAACTCCCCGCGGCATCTCTGCCCTGCCTCGCACAAAAAAGAACCGCTGCATCTGTTCGCTGCCTCGCAAACAAGGAAACCGCTGCATCCATTCACTGCCTCACCAACTAGCAAACCGCTGCGCCTGTTCGCTGCCTTGCAAACTAAGAAACCACTGCGTCTGCTCAGTGCGTTGCAAACTGTGGTCCGTTCGCTGCCTCGCAAACCAGCAAACCGCTGCGTCTCTTCGCTTTATCGGAAAGAAGCAAAAAGCTGTGCCTGTTCGCTGCCTCGCAAACTGGAAAACCGCTAATTGTCATCGCTGCCTCGCAGACAAGCAAACCGCTGCGTCTGTGCGCTGCCTCGCAAATTAGCAAGCCGCTTCGTCTGCTCACACCTCGCAAACTAGCTTCCCAACCCCCGCGTCTGCTCGCTGCCTCCCCAACCTGCTAACCACTGCGTGTGTTTGCTCTCTCCACCGCTCCACTGCTCTTGCGTTTCTTTCAAAGCAAAGGAGCCCCATCGCTCCACTCATTGCCACCTTTGCTTTTGAGGGCGGCACGGACACTGTCCCATCAGGGCCTCCAGCAGCACGCGTCGCCAAAAGAGAGTGCTCCCAATGCCAAAGCCGTAGCACTCGCCCCAGAATCCAACAAGGAGAGCCTCTAGAAGCGCTCCCGGAGGAAAAGGCACGGGTCAAGGCCCTCAAGCACACAGGGCCCAGAAGGCCGGCCAAAAAGCCGCCAGGCTCCTTGCAGCAGCTGGGTGCTCAGCAGCACTGCCTGGACGCCAGCTGCTCGTAGCACCGCATCTCGAGCCAACGGGGGGCTGCCCACTGCCACCCAAAACACAGGCGAAAAGCAGCGCCTTGGCAGTGGCAGGCCTGCCAGCCCCCAACTCCACCACAGCCAGCCCACGCCTGCCTACACATGGCGTGCTCTCTCCTTGCCCTGCTGCAGCACCGCCGTGGCACACCACAGCGGCAAGGCGCCAGAACTTCCCGACACTGCAGCTGGAAGCAAGAGCGCCCTGGGCCGCGCGTGCCTTGCAGCCCGCTGGCGCCTCGGCTTTCCTCCTCAAAGGCACTGCTTGCCTCAGGACATTGTCCACCCAAAGGCATCAGCCCCTGCACAGTCCTCTCCCAGCTCCCAACCACCCCACCTCCAAACAGCCTCTCTCCACAAGGCCTTCCCTCGGCCAAAGAGCTGCCAGCAAGCAAAGCCCTAGCCTGCAGCGAGCATCTGCCATGACCTCTTGCTCCCTCCGCAAACACTGCTGCCCACAAAAGCTCTCCCTAGGCAAAGCAAACGAGAAGGAAGCAGGCAAAAAGCCTGCTTGGGACGCCTCTCAGAGCAAGCAGAAACACTCCCTGCCCTTCAGGCAGCATCCTGTCTGCGCAGCCTGGCAAGAGCTTTGCAGCACAAGGCCTCACCCTCAGCGGACAGAGAGCAGCAGAGGGCCAGCATCCCTGCCTCACCCTTCCAGGGCAGCCTGGGCGCGGCGAGCCAAGGCAGAGCCTCACCTGCCCCGCCTCCCCATCGCCCCATCCTGCCGGCACTCCCCAGCTCTCTCCAGCCACCTCCTCCCGCATGCGCAGCACCAAGGCACTGGGGCCGCTGCCCCTCCCCTCCACAGCCAACCCCACCACTGTGACATGCCGCAGCCCCGCCCCGTGCCTCATAGAGCCTTGCCAGCCAACACGTGCCTGTGCCTCAGCGACACGCAGGGGCCACGACCAGACATGGCAGCAGCCAGGCCACCCCCTGGCGCCACAAAACACACCCAGCGCAACTCTCCGCACCTTCCTTTCCCTTCTAGGCCCCCCAAGGCCGTGCAACAGCCAGTTCCTCTCAACTGCCAGGCTCAGCCCTGCTCAGAGTCGCTGCCCACCTCGACGAAGCACACCCACAGTGCTCTCACAGGGGCTCATCAGGCCTCCTCTTGCCTCTCTCCTTTGCCTCTCGCAAGGGGCCTGCCTCCTCAGGGGCCCTCGGGGCGTTCAGGGGTGCAGGCCCAAGCCCTTGGCACCATTCGCCCTCTCGCGGGCCTTGCTCCAGGGGCTCACCAACGATGCCGTGGCGCCAGCCACACACCCTCACCAGCACGAGGCCGGTGCACGTGTCTTAGACAAGATGCCTTCCAAAGAGGAAAACGGGCCCAGGCTTCCGCTGCTCTTCCTAGGAAACCGCTCCCTCCATTTACTGCCTCGCAATCTAGCAAACCACGGCCTCTCCTCGCTGCCTCCCCAACTAACTAACCACTGCGTATATGTTCCCTGCCTCGCACACTAACTAACCAAGATGACGCAGCAAAGAGATGCGGCACTTTGCGAGGCAGTGAACGGACGCAGCGCTTTGCTTCTTTGCGAGGCAGCGAACAGGCGCAGCGGTTGGTTAGTTAGTTTGCGAGGCAGCGCACTGAGGCAGCGGTTTGCTTCTACGCGAGGCAGCGAACGGATGCAGCGGTTAGTTTGCCAGATAACAAACACAGGCAGTGGTTAGTTAGTTGGGGAGGCAGTGAGCAGAGGTAGTGCTTGGTTAGTTCGTTTGCGAGGCAGTGCGCAGACGCAGAGGTTTGCTTCTTTGCGAGATAGCGAATGGATGCAGCAGTTAACTTGTTTGCCAGGCAGTGAAAAAACGCAGCGCTTTGCTTCTTTGCGAGGTAGGGAAAGAGACGCATTGGCTGGTTAGCGTGTAAGCTAGCGAACATAGGCAGTGGTTAGTTTGTTGGGGAGGCAGTGAGCAGACGAAGCAGCTTCGTTCGCTGCCTCGCACACAAGCAAACCGCTGCGTCTCTTCGCTGCCTCGTAAATCAGCAAGCCGCTTCGTCTGCTCACTGCCTCCCCAGCTAACCACTGCCTATGTTCCTCAGCTCACACGCTAACCAAGCAATGCGTCACTTGGCTGCCTCGCAGAATAACTCCCCGCGGCATCTCTGCCCTGCCTCGCACAAAAAAGAACCGCTGCATCTGTTCGCTGCCTCGCAAACAAGGAAACCGCTGCATCCATTCACTGCCTCACCAACTAGCAAACCGCTGCGCCTGTTCGCTGCCTTGCAAACTAAGAAACCACTGCGTCTGCTCAGTGCGTTGCAAACTGTGGTCCGTTCGCTGCCTCGCAAACCAGCAAACCGCTGCGTCTCTTCGCTTTATCGGAAAGAAGCAAAAAGCTGTGCCTGTTCGCTGCCTCGCAAACTGGAAAACCGCTAATTGTCATCGCTGCCTCGCAGACAAGCAAACCGCTGCGTCTGTGCGCTGCCTCGCAAATTAGCAAGCCGCTTCGTCTGCTCACACCTCGCAAACTAGCTTCCCAACCCCCGCGTCTGCTCGCTGCCTCCCCAACCTGCTAACCACTGCGTGTGTTTGCTCTCTCCACCGCTCCACTGCTCTTGCGTTTCTTTCAAAGCAAAGGAGCCCCATCGCTCCACTCATTGCCACCTTTGCTTTTGAGGGCGGCACGGACACTGTCCCATCAGGGCCTCCAGCGGCACGCGTCGCCAAAAGAGAGTGCTCCCAATGCCAAAGCCGTAGCACTCGCCCCAGAATCCAACAAGGAGAGCCTCTAGAAGCGCTCCCGGAGGAAAAGGCACGGGTCAAGGCCCTCAAGCACACAGGGCCCAGAAGGCCGGCCAAAAAGCCGCCAGGCTCCTTGCAGCAGCTGGGTGCTCAGCAGCACTGCCTGGACGCCAGCTGCTCGTAGCACCGCATCTCGAGCCAACGGGGGGCTGCCCACTGCCACCCAAAACACAGGCGAAAAGCAGCGCCTTGGCAGTGGCAGGCCTGCCAGCCCCCAACTCCACCACAGCCAGCCCACGCCTGCCTACACATGGCGTGCTCTCTCCTTGCCCTGCTGCAGCACCGCCGTGGCACACCACAGCGGCAAGGCGCCAGAACTTCCCGACACTGCAGCTGGAAGCAAGAGCGCCCTGGGCCGCGCGTGCCTTGCAGCCCGCTGGCGCCTCGGCTTTCCTCCTCAAAGGCACTGCTTGCCTCAGGACATTGTCCACCCAAAGGCATCAGCCCCTGCACAGTCCTCTCCCAGCTCCCAACCACCCCACCTCCAAACAGCCTCTCTCCACAAGGCCTTCCCTCGGCCAAAGAGCTGCCAGCAAGCAAAGCCCTAGCCTGCAGCGAGCATCTGCCATGACCTCTTGCTCCCTCCGCAAACACTGCTGCCCACAAAAGCTCTCCCTAGGCAAAGCAAACGAGAAGGAAGCAGGCAAAAAGCCTGCTTGGGACGCCTCTCAGAGCAAGCAGAAACACTCCCTGCCCTTCAGGCAGCATCCTGTCTGCGCAGCCTGGCAAGAGCTTTGCAGCACAAGGCCTCACCCTCAGCGGACAGAGAGCAGCAGAGGGCCAGCATCCCTGCCTCACCCTTCCAGGGCAGCCTGGGCGCGGCGAGCCAAGGCAGAGCCTCACCTGCCCCGCCTCCCCATCGCCCCATCCTGCCGGCACTCCCCAGCTCTCTCCAGCCACCTCCTCCCGCATGCGCAGCACCAAGGCACTGGGGCCGCTGCCCCTCCCCTCCACAGCCAACCCCACCACTGTGACATGCCGCAGCCCCGCCCCGTGCCTCATAGAGCCTTGCCAGCCAACACGTGCCTGTGCCTCAGCGACACGCAGGGGCCACGACCAGACATGGCAGCAGCCAGGCCACCCCCTGGCGCCACAAAACACACCCAGCGCAACTCTCCGCACCTTCCTTTCCCTTCTAGGCCCCCCAAGGCCGTGCAACAGCCAGTTCCTCTCAACTGCCAGGCTCAGCCCTGCTCAGAGTCGCTGCCCACCTCGACGAAGCACACCCACAGTGCTCTCACAGGGGCTCATCAGGCCTCCTCTTGCCTCTCTCCTTTGCCTCTCGCAAGGGGCCTGCCTCCTCAGGGGCCCTCGGGGCGTTCAGGGGTGCAGGCCCAAGCCCTTGGCACCATTCGCCCTCTCGCGGGCCTTGCTCCAGGGGCTCACCAACGATGCCGTGGCGCCAGCCACACACCCTCACCAGCACGAGGCCGGTGCACGTGTCTTAGACAAGATGCCTTCCAAAGAGGAAAACGGGCCCAGGCTTCCGCTGCTCTTCCTAGGAAACCGCTCCCTCCATTTACTGCCTCGCAATCTAGCAAACCACGGCCTCTCCTCGCTGCCTCCCCAACTAACTAACCACTGCGTATATGTTCCCTGCCTCGCACACTAACTAACCAAGATGACGCAGCAAAGAGATGCGGCACTTTGCGAGGCAGTGAACGGACGCAGCGCTTTGCTTCTTTGCGAGGCAGCGAACAGGCGCAGCGGTTGGTTAGTTAGTTTGCGAGGCAGCGCACTGAGGCAGCGGTTTGCTTCTACGCGAGGCAGCGAACGGATGCAGCGGTTAGTTTGCCAGATAACAAACACAGGCAGTGGTTAGTTAGTTGGGGAGGCAGTGAGCAGAGGTAGTGCTTGGTTAGTTCGTTTGCGAGGCAGTGCGCAGACGCAGAGGTTTGCTTCTTTGCGAGATAGCGAATGGATGCAGCAGTTAACTTGTTTGCCAGGCAGCGAAAAAACGCAGCGCTTTGCTTCTTTGCGAGGTAGGGAAAGAGACGCATTGGCTGGTTAGCGTGTAAGCTAGCGAACATAGGCGGTGGTTAGTTTGTTGGGGAGGCAGTGAGCAGACGAAGCAGCTTCGTTCGCTGCCTCGCACACAAGCAAACCGCTGCGTCTCTTCGCTGCCTCGTAAATCAGCAAGCCGCTTCGTCTGCTCACTGCCTCCCCAGCTAACCACTGCCTATGTTCCTCAGCTCACACGCTAACCAAGCAATGCGTCACTTGGCTGCCTCGCAGAATAACTCCCCGCGGCATCTCTGCCCTGCCTCGCACAAAAAAGAACCGCTGCATCTGTTCGCTGCCTCGCAAACAAGGAAACCGCTGCATCCATTCACTGCCTCACCAACTAGCAAACCGCTGCGCCTGTTCGCTGCCTTGCAAACTAAGAAACCACTGCGTCTGCTCAGTGCGTTGCAAACTGTGGTCCGTTCGCTGCCTCGCAAACCAGCAAACCGCTGCGTCTCTTCGCTTTATCGGAAAGAAGCAAAAAGCTGTGCCTGTTCGCTGCCTCGCAAACTGGAAAACCGCTAATTGTCATCGCTGCCTCGCAGACAAGCAAACCGCTGCGTCTGTGCGCTGCCTCGCAAATTAGCAAGCCGCTTCGTCTGCTCACACCTCGCAAACTAGCTTCCCAACCCCCGCGTCTGCTCGCTGCCTCCCCAACCTGCTAACCACTGCGTGTGTTTGCTCTCTCCACCGCTCCACTGCTCTTGCGTTTCTTTCAAAGCAAAGGAGCCCCATCGCTCCACTCATTGCCACCTTTGCTTTTGAGGGCGGCACGGACACTGTCCCATCAGGGCCTCCAGCGGCACGCGTCGCCAAAAGAGAGTGCTCCCAATGCCAAAGCCGTAGCACTCGCCCCAGAATCCAACAAGGAGAGCCTCTAGAAGCGCTCCCGGAGGAAAAGGCACGGGTCAAGGCCCTCAAGCACACAGGGCCCAGAAGGCCGGCCAAAAAGCCGCCAGGCTCCTTGCAGCAGCTGGGTGCTCAGCAGCACTGCCTGGACGCCAGCTGCTCGTAGCACCGCATCTCGAGCCAACGGGGGGCTGCCCACTGCCACCCAAAACACAGGCGAAAAGCAGCGCCTTGGCAGTGGCAGGCCTGCCAGCCCCCAACTCCACCACAGCCAGCCCACGCCTGCCTACACATGGCGTGCTCTCTCCTTGCCCTGCTGCAGCACCGCCGTGGCACACCACAGCGGCAAGGCGCCAGAACTTCCCGACACTGCAGCTGGAAGCAAGAGCGCCCTGGGCCGCGCGTGCCTTGCAGCCCGCTGGCGCCTCGGCTTTCCTCCTCAAAGGCACTGCTTGCCTCAGGACATTGTCCACCCAAAGGCATCAGCCCCTGCACAGTCCTCTCCCAGCTCCCAACCACCCCACCTCCAAACAGCCTCTCTCCACAAGGCCTTCCCTCGGCCAAAGAGCTGCCAGCAAGCAAAGCCCTAGCCTGCAGCGAGCATCTGCCATGACCTCTTGCTCCCTCCGCAAACACTGCTGCCCACAAAAGCTCTCCCTAGGCAAAGCAAACGAGAAGGAAGGAGGCAAAAAGCCTGCTTGGGACGCCTCTCAGAGCAAGCAGAAACACTCCCTGCCCTTCAGGCAGCATCCTGTCTGCGCAGCCTGGCAAGAGCTTTGCAGCACAAGGCCTCACCCTCAGCGGACAGAGAGCAGCAGAGGGCCAGCATCCCTGCCTCACCCTTCCAGGGCAGCCTGGGCGCGGCGAGCCAAGGCAGAGCCTCACCTGCCCCGCCTCCCCATCGCCCCATCCTGCCGGCACTCCCCAGCTCTCTCCAGCCACCTCCTCCCGCATGCGCAGCACCAAGGCACTGGGGCCGCTGCCCCTCCCCTCCACAGCCAACCCCACCACTGTGACATGCCGCAGCCCCGCCCCGTGCCTCATAGAGCCTTGCCAGCCAACACGTGCCTGTGCCTCAGCGACACGCAGGGGCCACGACCAGACATGGCAGCAGCCAGGCCACCCCCTGGCGCCACAAAACACACCCAGCGCAACTCTCCGCACCTTCCTTTCCCTTCTAGGCCCCCCAAGGCCGTGCAACAGCCAGTTCCTCTCAACTGCCAGGCTCAGCCCTGCTCAGAGTCGCTGCCCACCTCGACGAAGCACACCCACAGTGCTCTCACAGGGGCTCATCAGGCCTCCTCTTGCCTCTCTCCTTTGCCTCTCGCAAGGGGCCTGCCTCCTCAGGGGCCCTCGGGGCGTTCAGGGGTGCAGGCCCAAGCCCTTGGCACCATTCGCCCTCTCGCGGGCCTTGCTCCAGGGGCTCACCAACGATGCCGTGGCGCCAGCCACACACCCTCACCAGCACGAGGCCGGTGCACGTGTCTTAGACAAGATGCCTTCCAAAGAGGAAAACGGGCCCAGGCTTCCGCTGCTCTTCCTAGGAAACCGCTCCCTCCATTTACTGCCTCGCAATCTAGCAAACCACGGCCTCTCCTCGCTGCCTCCCCAACTAACTAACCACTGCGTATATGTTCCCTGCCTCGCACACTAACTAACCAAGATGACGCAGCAAAGAGATGCGGCACTTTGCGAGGCAGTGAACGGACGCAGCGCTTTGCTTCTTTGCGAGGCAGCGAACAGGCGCAGCGGTTGGTTAGTTAGTTTGCGAGGCAGCGCACTGAGGCAGCGGTTTGCTTCTACGCGAGGCAGCGAACGGATGCAGCGGTTAGTTTGCCAGATAACAAACACAGGCAGTGGTTAGTTAGTTGGGGAGGCAGTGAGCAGAGGTAGTGCTTGGTTAGTTCGTTTGCGAGGCAGTGCGCAGACGCAGAGGTTTGCTTCTTTGCGAGATAGCGAATGGATGCAGCAGTTAACTTGTTTGCCAGGCAGTGAAAAAACGCAGCGCTTTGCTTCTTTGCGAGGTAGGGAAAGAGACGCATTGGCTGGTTAGCGTGTAAGCTAGCGAACATAGGCAGTGGTTAGTTTGTTGGGGAGGCAGTGAGCAGACGAAGCAGCTTCGTTCGCTGCCTCGCACACAAGCAAACCGCTGCGTCTCTTCGCTGCCTCGTAAATCAGCAAGCCGCTTCGTCTGCTCACTGCCTCCCCAGCTAACCACTGCCTATGTTCCTCAGCTCACACGCTAACCAAGCAATGCGTCACTTGGCTGCCTCGCAGAATAACTCCCCGCGGCATCTCTGCCCTGCCTCGCACAAAAAAGAACCGCTGCATCTGTTCGCTGCCTCGCAAACAAGGAAACCGCTGCATCCATTCACTGCCTCACCAACTAGCAAACCGCTGCGCCTGTTCGCTGCCTTGCAAACTAAGAAACCACTGCGTCTGCTCAGTGCGTTGCAAACTGTGGTCCGTTCGCTGCCTCGCAAACCAGCAAACCGCTGCGTCTCTTCGCTTTATCGGAAAGAAGCAAAAAGCTGTGCCTGTTCGCTGCCTCGCAAACTGGAAAACCGCTAATTGTCATCGCTGCCTCGCAGACAAGCAAACCGCTGCGTCTGTG
Source organism: Apteryx mantelli (assembly GCF_036417845.1). Lineage (NCBI taxonomy): Eukaryota > Metazoa > Chordata > Aves > Apterygiformes > Apterygidae > Apteryx > Apteryx mantelli. The sequence continues at coordinate 4,710,809 of NC_089982.1, forward strand.
CGCTGCCTCGCAAATTAGCAAGCCGCTTCGTCTGCTCACACCTCGCAAACTAGCTTCCCAACCCCCGCGTCTGCTCGCTGCCTCCCCAACCTGCTAACCACTGCGTGTGTTTGCTCTCTCCACCGCTCCACTGCTCTTGCGTTTCTTTCAAAGCAAAGGAGCCCCATCGCTCCACTCATTGCCACCTTTGCTTTTGAGGGCGGCACGGACACTGTCCCATCAGGGCCTCCAGCGGCACGCGTCGCCAAAAGAGAGTGCTCCCAATGCCAAAGCCGTAGCACTCGCCCCAGAATCCAACAAGGAGAGCCTCTAGAAGCGCTCCCGGAGGAAAAGGCACGGGTCAAGGCCCTCAAGCACACAGGGCCCAGAAGGCCGGCCAAAAAGCCGCCAGGCTCCTTGCAGCAGCTGGGTGCTCAGCAGCACTGCCTGGACGCCAGCTGCTCGTAGCACCGCATCTCGAGCCAACGGGGGGCTGCCCACTGCCACCCAAAACACAGGCGAAAAGCAGCGCCTTGGCAGTGGCAGGCCTGCCAGCCCCCAACTCCACCACAGCCAGCCCACGCCTGCCTACACATGGCGTGCTCTCTCCTTGCCCTGCTGCAGCACCGCCGTGGCACACCACAGCGGCAAGGCGCCAGAACTTCCCGACACTGCAGCTGGAAGCAAGAGCGCCCTGGGCCGCGCGTGCCTTGCAGCCCGCTGGCGCCTCGGCTTTCCTCCTCAAAGGCACTGCTTGCCTCAGGACATTGTCCACCCAAAGGCATCAGCCCCTGCACAGTCCTCTCCCAGCTCCCAACCACCCCACCTCCAAACAGCCTCTCTCCACAAGGCCTTCCCTCGGCCAAAGAGCTGCCAGCAAGCAAAGCCCTAGCCTGCAGCGAGCATCTGCCATGACCTCTTGCTCCCTCCGCAAACACTGCTGCCCACAAAAGCTCTCCCTAGGCAAAGCAAACGAGAAGGAAGCAGGCAAAAAGCCTGCTTGGGACGCCTCTCAGAGCAAGCAGAAACACTCCCTGCCCTTCAGGCAGCATCCTGTCTGCGCAGCCTGGCAAGAGCTTTGCAGCACAAGGCCTCACCCTCAGCGGACAGAGAGCAGCAGAGGGCCAGCATCCCTGCCTCACCCTTCCAGGGCAGCCTGGGCGCGGCGAGCCAAGGCAGAGCCTCACCTGCCCCGCCTCCCCATCGCCCCATCCTGCCGGCACTCCCCAGCTCTCTCCAGCCACCTCCTCCCGCATGCGCAGCACCAAGGCACTGGGGCCGCTGCCCCTCCCCTCCACAGCCAACCCCACCACTGTGACATGCCGCAGCCCCGCCCCGTGCCTCATAGAGCCTTGCCAGCCAACACGTGCCTGTGCCTCAGCGACACGCAGGGGCCACGACCAGACATGGCAGCAGCCAGGCCACCCCCTGGCGCCACAAAACACACCCAGCGCAACTCTCCGCACCGTCCTTTCCCTTCTAGGCCCCCCCAAGGCCGTGCAACAGCCAGTTCCTCTCAACTGCCAGGCTCAGCCCTGCTCAGAGTCGCTGCCCACCTCGACGAAGCACACCCACAGTGCTCTCACAGGGGCTCATCAGGCCTCCTCTTGCCTCTCTCCTTTGCCTCTCGCAAGGGGCCTGCCTCCTCAGGGGCCCTCGGGGCGTTCAGGGGTGCAGGCCCAAGCCCTTGGCACCATTCGCCCTCTCGCGGGCCTTGCTCCAGGGGCTCACCAACGATGCCGTGGCGCCAGCCACACACCCTCACCAGCACGAGGCCGGTGCACGTGTCTTAGACAAGATGCCTTCCAAAGAGGAAAACGGGCCCAGGCTTCCGCTGCTCTTCCTAGGAAACCGCTCCCTCCATTTACTGCCTCGCAATCTAGCAAACCACGGCCTCTCCTCGCTGCCTCCCCAACTAACTAACCACTGCGTATATGTTCCCTGCCTCGCACACTAACTAACCAAGATGACGCAGCAAAGAGATGCGGCACTTTGCGAGGCAGTGAACGGACGCAGCGCTTTGCTTCTTTGCGAGGCAGCGAACAGGCGCAGCGGTTGGTTAGTTAGTTTGCGAGGCAGCGCACTGAGGCAGCGGTTTGCTTCTACGCGAGGCAGCGAACGGATGCAGCGGTTAGTTTGCCAGATAACAAACACAGGCAGTGGTTAGTTAGTTGGGGAGGCAGTGAGCAGAGGTAGTGCTTGGTTAGTTCGTTTGCGAGGCAGTGCGCAGACGCAGAGGTTTGCTTCTTTGCGAGATAGCGAATGGATGCAGCAGTTAACTTGTTTGCCAGGCAGCGAAAAAACGCAGCGCTTTGCTTCTTTGCGAGGTAGGGAAAGAGACGCATTGGCTGGTTAGCGTGTAAGCTAGCGAACATAGGCGGTGGTTAGTTTGTTGGGGAGGCAGTGAGCAGACGAAGCAGCTTCGTTCGCTGCCTCGCACACAAGCAAACCGCTGCGTCTCTTCGCTGCCTCGTAAATCAGCAAGCCGCTTCGTCTGCTCACTGCCTCCCCAGCTAACCACTGCCTATGTTCCTCAGCTCACACGCTAACCAAGCAATGCGTCACTTGGCTGCCTCGCAGAATAACTCCCCGCGGCATCTCTGCCCTGCCTCGCACAAAAAAGAACCGCTGCATCTGTTCGCTGCCTCGCAAACAAGGAAACCGCTGCATCCATTCACTGCCTCACCAACTAGCAAACCGCTGCGCCTGTTCGCTGCCTTGCAAACTAAGAAACCACTGCGTCTGCTCAGTGCGTTGCAAACTGTGGTCCGTTCGCTGCCTCGCAAACCAGCAAACCGCTGCGTCTCTTCGCTTTATCGGAAAGAAGCAAAAAGCTGTGCCTGTTCGCTGCCTCGCAAACTGGAAAACCGCTAATTGTCATCGCTGCCTCGCAGACAAGCAAACCGCTGCGTCTGTGCGCTGCCTCGCAAATTAGCAAGCCGCTTCGTCTGCTCACACCTCGCAAACTAGCTTCCCAACCCCCGCGTCTGCTCGCTGCCTCCCCAACCTGCTAACCACTGCGTGTGTTTGCTCTCTCCACCGCTCCACTGCTCTTGCGTTTCTTTCAAAGCAAAGGAGCCCCATCGCTCCACTCATTGCCACCTTTGCTTTTGAGGGCGGCACGGACACTGTCCCATCAGGGCCTCCAGCGGCACGCGTCGCCAAAAGAGAGTGCTCCCAATGCCAAAGCCGTAGCACTCGCCCCAGAATCCAACAAGGAGAGCCTCTAGAAGCGCTCCCGGAGGAAAAGGCACGGGTCAAGGCCCTCAAGCACACAGGGCCCAGAAGGCCGGCCAAAAAGCCGCCAGGCTCCTTGCAGCAGCTGGGTGCTCAGCAGCACTGCCTGGACGCCAGCTGCTCGTAGCACCGCATCTCGAGCCAACGGGGGGCTGCCCACTGCCACCCAAAACACAGGCGAAAAGCAGCGCCTTGGCAGTGGCAGGCCTGCCAGCCCCCAACTCCACCACAGCCAGCCCACGCCTGCCTACACATGGCGTGCTCTCTCCTTGCCCTGCTGCAGCACCGCCGTGGCACACCACAGCGGCAAGGCGCCAGAACTTCCCGACACTGCAGCTGGAAGCAAGAGCGCCCTGGGCCGCGCGTGCCTTGCAGCCCGCTGGCGCCTCGGCTTTCCTCCTCAAAGGCACTGCTTGCCTCAGGACATTGTCCACCCAAAGGCATCAGCCCCTGCACAGTCCTCTCCCAGCTCCCAACCACCCCACCTCCAAACAGCCTCTCTCCACAAGGCCTTCCCTCGGCCAAAGAGCTGCCAGCAAGCAAAGCCCTAGCCTGCAGCGAGCATCTGCCATGACCTCTTGCTCCCGCCGCAAACACTGCTGCCCACAAAAGCTCTCCCTAGGCAAAGCAAACGAGAAGGAAGCAGGCAAAAAGCCTGCTTGGGACGCCTCTCAGAGCAAGCAGAAACACTCCCTGCCCTTCAGGCAGCATCCTGTCTGCGCAGCCTGGCAAGAGCTTTGCAGCACAAGGCCTCACCCTCAGCGGACAGAGAGCAGCAGAGGGCCAGCATCCCTGCCTCACCCTTCCAGGGCAGCCTGGGCGCGGCGAGCCAAGGCAGAGCCTCACCTGCCCCGCCTCCCCATCGCCCCATCCTGCCGGCACTCCCCAGCTCTCTCCAGCCACCTCCTCCCGCATGCGCAGCACCAAGGCACTGGGGCCGCTGCCCCTCCCCTCCACAGCCAACCCCACCACTGTGACATGCCGCAGCCCCGCCCCGTGCCTCATAGAGCCTTGCCAGCCAACACGTGCCTGTGCCTCAGCGACACGCAGGGGCCACGACCAGACATGGCAGCAGCCAGGCCACCCCCTGGCGCCACAAAACACACCCAGCGCAACTCTCCGCACCTTCCTTTCCCTTCTAGGCCCCCCAAGGCCGTGCAACAGCCAGTTCCTCTCAACTGCCAGGCTCAGCCCTGCTCAGAGTCGCTGCCCACCTCGACGAAGCACACCCACAGTGCTCTCACAGGGGCTCATCAGGCCTCCTCTTGCCTCTCTCCTTTGCCTCTCGCAAGGGGCCTGCCTCCTCAGGGGCCCTCGGGGCGTTCAGGGGTGCAGGCCCAAGCCCTTGGCACCATTCGCCCTCTCGCGGGCCTTGCTCCAGGGGCTCACCAACGATGCCGTGGCGCCAGCCACACACCCTCACCAGCACGAGGCCGGTGCACGTGTCTTAGACAAGATGCCTTCCAAAGAGGAAAACGGGCCCAGGCTTCCGCTGCTCTTCCTAGGAAACCGCTCCCTCCATTTACTGCCTCGCAATCTAGCAAACCACGGCCTCTCCTCGCTGCCTCCCCAACTAACTAACCACTGCGTATATGTTCCCTGCCTCGCACACTAACTAACCAAGATGACGCAGCAAAGAGATGCGGCACTTTGCGAGGCAGTGAACGGACGCAGCGCTTTGCTTCTTTGCGAGGCAGCGAACAGGCGCAGCGGTTGGTTAGTTAGTTTGCGAGGCAGCGCACTGAGGCAGCGGTTTGCTTCTACGCGAGGCAGCGAACGGATGCAGCGGTTAGTTTGCCAGATAACAAACACAGGCAGTGGTTAGTTAGTTGGGGAGGCAGTGAGCAGAGGTAGTGCTTGGTTAGTTCGTTTGCGAGGCAGTGCGCAGACGCAGAGGTTTGCTTCTTTGCGAGATAGCGAATGGATGCAGCAGTTAACTTGTTTGCCAGGCAGTGAAAAAACGCAGCGCTTTGCTTCTTTGCGAGGTAGGGAAAGAGACGCATTGGCTGGTTAGCGTGTAAGCTAGCGAACATAGGCAGTGGTTAGTTTGTTGGGGAGGCAGTGAGCAGACGAAGCAGCTTCGTTCGCTGCCTCGCACACAAGCAAACCGCTGCGTCTCTTCGCTGCCTCGTAAATCAGCAAGCCGCTTCGTCTGCTCACTGCCTCCCCAGCTAACCACTGCCTATGTTCCTCAGCTCACACGCTAACCAAGCAATGCGTCACTTGGCTGCCTCGCAGAATAACTCCCCGCGGCATCTCTGCCCTGCCTCGCACAAAAAAGAACCGCTGCATCTGTTCGCTGCCTCGCAAACAAGGAAACCGCTGCATCCATTCACTGCCTCACCAACTAGCAAACCGCTGCGCCTGTTCGCTGCCTTGCAAACTAAGAAACCACTGCGTCTGCTCAGTGCGTTGCAAACTGTGGTCCGTTCGCTGCCTCGCAAACCAGCAAACCGCTGCGTCTCTTCGCTTTATCGGAAAGAAGCAAAAAGCTGTGCCTGTTCGCTGCCTCGCAAACTGGAAAACCGCTAATTGTCATCGCTGCCTCGCAGACAAGCAAACCGCTGCGTCTGTGCGCTGCCTCGCAAATTAGCAAGCCGCTTCGTCTGCTCACACCTCGCAAACTAGCTTCCCAACCCCCGCGTCTGCTCGCTGCCTCCCCAACCTGCTAACCACTGCGTGTGTTTGCTCTCTCCACCGCTCCACTGCTCTTGCGTTTCTTTCAAAGCAAAGGAGCCCCATCGCTCCACTCATTGCCACCTTTGCTTTTGAGGGCGGCACGGACACTGTCCCATCAGGGCCTCCAGCGGCACGCGTCGCCAAAAGAGAGTGCTCCCAATGCCAAAGCCGTAGCACTCGCCCCAGAATCCAACAAGGAGAGCCTCTAGAAGCGCTCCCGGAGGAAAAGGCACGGGTCAAGGCCCTCAAGCACACAGGGCCCAGAAGGCCGGCCAAAAAGCCGCCAGGCTCCTTGCAGCAGCTGGGTGCTCAGCAGCACTGCCTGGACGCCAGCTGCTCGTAGCACCGCATCTCGAGCCAACGGGGGGCTGCCCACTGCCACCCAAAACACAGGCGAAAAGCAGCGCCTTGGCAGTGGCAGGCCTGCCAGCCCCCAACTCCACCACAGCCAGCCCACGCCTGCCTACACATGGCGTGCTCTCTCCTTGCCCTGCTGCAGCACCGCCGTGGCACACCACAGCGGCAAGGCGCCAGAACTTCCCGACACTGCAGCTGGAAGCAAGAGCGCCCTGGGCCGCGCGTGCCTTGCAGCCCGCTGGCGCCTCGGCTTTCCTCCTCAAAGGCACTGCTTGCCTCAGGACATTGTCCACCCAAAGGCATCAGCCCCTGCACAGTCCTCTCCCAGCTCCCAACCACCCCACCTCCAAACAGCCTCTCTCCACAAGGCCTTCCCTCGGCCAAAGAGCTGCCAGCAAGCAAAGCCCTAGCCTGCAGCGAGCATCTGCCATGACCTCTTGCTCCCGCCGCAAACACTGCTGCCCACAAAAGCTCTCCCTAGGCAAAGCAAACGAGAAGGAAGCAGGCAAAAAGCCTGCTTGGGACGCCTCTCAGAGCAAGCAGAAACACTCCCTGCCCTTCAGGCAGCATCCTGTCTGCGCAGCCTGGCAAGAGCTTTGCAGCACAAGGCCTCACCCTCAGCGGACAGAGAGCAGCAGAGGGCCAGCATCCCTGCCTCACCCTTCCAGGGCAGCCTGGGCGCGGCGAGCCAAGGCAGAGCCTCACCTGCCCCGCCTCCCCATCGCCCCATCCTGACGGCACTCCCCAGCTCTCTCCAGCCACCTCCTCCCGCATGCGCAGCACCAAGGCACTGGGGCCGCTGCCCCTCCCCTCCACAGCCAACCCCACCACTGTGACATGCCGCAGCCCCGCCCCGTGCCTCATAGAGCCTTGCCAGCCAACACGTGCCTGTGCCTCAGCGACACGCAGGGGCCACGACCAGACATGGCAGCAGCCAGGCCACTCCCTGGCGCCACAAAACACACCCAGCGCAACTCTCCGCACCGTCCTTTCCCTTCTAGGCCCCCCCAAGGCCGTGCAACAGCCAGTTCCTCTCAACTGCCAGGCTCAGCCCTGCTCAGAGTCGCTGCCCACCTCGACGAAGCACACCCACAGTGCTCTCACAGGGGCTCATCAGGCCTCCTCTTGCCTCTCTCCTTTGCCTCTCGCAAGGGGCCTGCCTCCTCAGGGGCCCTCGGGGCGTTCAGGGGTGCAGGCCCAAGCCCTTGGCACCATTCGCCCTCTCGCGGGCCTTGCTCCAGGGGCTCACCAACGATGCCGTGGCGCCAGCCACACACCCTCACCAGCACGAGGCCGGTGCACGTGTCTTAGACAAGATGCCTTCCAAAGAGGAAAACGGGCCCAGGCTTCCGCTGCTCTTCCTAGGAAACCGCTCCCTCCATTTACTGCCTCGCAATCTAGCAAACCACGGCCTCTCCTCGCTGCCTCCCCAACTAACTAACCACTGCGTATATGTTCCCTGCCTCGCACACTAACTAACCAAGATGACGCAGCAAAGAGATGCGGCACTTTGCGAGGCAGTGAACGGACGCAGCGCTTTGCTTCTTTGCGAGGCAGCGAACAGGCGCAGCGGTTGGTTAGTTAGTTTGCGAGGCAGCGCACTGAGGCAGCGGTTTGCTTCTACGCGAGGCAGCGAACGGATGCAGCGGTTAGTTTGCCAGATAACAAACACAGGCAGTGGTTAGTTAGTTGGGGAGGCAGTGAGCAGAGGTAGTGCTTGGTTAGTTCGTTTGCGAGGCAGTGCGCAGACGCAGAGGTTTGCTTCTTTGCGAGATAGCGAATGGATGCAGCAGTTAACTTGTTTGCCAGGCAGCGAAAAAACGCAGCGCTTTGCTTCTTTGCGAGGTAGGGAAAGAGACGCATTGGCTGGTTAGCGTGTAAGCTAGCGAACATAGGCGGTGGTTAGTTTGTTGGGGAGGCAGTGAGCAGACGAAGCAGCTTCGTTCGCTGCCTCGCACACAAGCAAACCGCTGCGTCTCTTCGCTGCCTCGTAAATCAGCAAGCCGCTTCGTCTGCTCACTGCCTCCCCAGCTAACCACTGCCTATGTTCCTCAGCTCACACGCTAACCAAGCAATGCGTCACTTGGCTGCCTCGCAGAATAACTCCCCGCGGCATCTCTGCCCTGCCTCGCACAAAAAAGAACCGCTGCATCTGTTCGCTGCCTCGCAAACAAGGAAACCGCTGCATCCATTCACTGCCTCACCAACTAGCAAACCGCTGCGCCTGTTCGCTGCCTTGCAAACTAAGAAACCACTGCGTCTGCTCAGTGCGTTGCAAACTGTGGTCCGTTCGCTGCCTCGCAAACCAGCAAACCGCTGCGTCTCTTCGCTTTATCGGAAAGAAGCAAAAAGCTGTGCCTGTTCGCTGCCTCGCAAACTGGAAAACCGCTAATTGTCATCGCTGCCTCGCAGACAAGCAAACCGCTGCGTCTGTGCGCTGCCTCGCAAATTAGCAAGCCGCTTCGTCTGCTCACACCTCGCAAACTAGCTTCCCAACCCCCGCGTCTGCTCGCTGCCTCCCCAACCTGCTAACCACTGCGTGTGTTTGCTCTCTCCACCGCTCCACTGCTCTTGCGTTTCTTTCAAAGCAAAGGAGCCCCATCGCTCCACTCATTGCCACCTTTGCTTTTGAGGGCGGCACGGACACTGTCCCATCAGGGCCTCCAGCGGCACGCGTCGCCAAAAGAGAGTGCTCCCAATGCCAAAGCCGTAGCACTCGCCCCAGAATCCAACAAGGAGAGCCTCTAGAAGCGCTCCCGGAGGAAAAGGCACGGGTCAAGGCCCTCAAGCACACAGGGCCCAGAAGGCCGGCCAAAAAGCCGCCAGGCTCCTTGCAGCAGCTGGGTGCTCAGCAGCACTGCCTGGACGCCAGCTGCTCGTAGCACCGCATCTCGAGCCAACGGGGGGCTGCCCACTGCCACCCAAAACACAGGCGAAAAGCAGCGCCTTGGCAGTGGCAGGCCTGCCAGCCCCCAACTCCACCACAGCCAGCCCACGCCTGCCTACACATGGCGTGCTCTCTCCTTGCCCTGCTGCAGCACCGCCGTGGCACACCACAGCGGCAAGGCGCCAGAACTTCCCGACACTGCAGCTGGAAGCAAGAGCGCCCTGGGCCGCGCGTGCCTTGCAGCCCGCTGGCGCCTCGGCTTTCCTCCTCAAAGGCACTGCTTGCCTCAGGACATTGTCCACCCAAAGGCATCAGCCCCTGCACAGTCCTCTCCCAGCTCCCAACCACCCCACCTCCAAACAGCCTCTCTCCACAAGGCCTTCCCTCGGCCAAAGAGCTGCCAGCAAGCAAAGCCCTAGCCTGCAGCGAGCATCTGCCATGACCTCTTGCTCCCTCCGCAAACACTGCTGCCCACAAAAGCTCTCCCTAGGCAAAGCAAACGAGAAGGAAGCAGGCAAAAAGCCTGCTTGGGACGCCTCTCAGAGCAAGCAGAAACACTCCCTGCCCTTCAGGCAGCATCCTGTCTGCGCAGCCTGGCAAGAGCTTTGCAGCACAAGGCCTCACCCTCAGCGGACAGAGAGCAGCAGAGGGCCAGCATCCCTGCCTCACCCTTCCAGGGCAGCCTGGGCGCGGCGAGCCAAGGCAGAGCCTCACCTGCCCCGCCTCCCCATCGCCCCATCCTGCCGGCACTCCCCAGCTCTCTCCAGCCACCTCCTCCCGCATGCGCAGCACCAAGGCACTGGGGCCGCTGCCCCTCCCCTCCACAGCCAACCCCACCACTGTGACATGCCGCAGCCCCGCCCCGTGCCTCATAGAGCCTTGCCAGCCAACACGTGCCTGTGCCTCAGCGACACGCAGGGGCCACGACCAGACATGGCAGCAGCCAGGCCACCCCCTGGCGCCACAAAACACACCCAGCGCAACTCTCCGCACCGTCCTTTCCCTTCTAGGCCCCCCCAAGGCCGTGCAACAGCCAGTTCCTCTCAACTGCCAGGCTCAGCCCTGCTCAGAGTCGCTGCCCACCTCGACGAAGCACACCCACAGTGCTCTCACAGGGGCTCATCAGGCCTCCTCTTGCCTCTCTCCTTTGCCTCTCGCAAGGGGCCTGCCTCCTCAGGGGCCCTCGGGGCGTTCAGGGGTGCAGGCCCAAGCCCTTGGCACCATTCGCCCTCTCGCGGGCCTTGCTCCAGGGGCTCACCAACGATGCCGTGGCGCCAGCCACACACCCTCACCAGCACGAGGCCGGTGCACGTGTCTTAGACAAGATGCCTTCCAAAGAGGAAAACGGGCCCAGGCTTCCGCTGCTCTTCCTAGGAAACCGCTCCCTCCATTTACTGCCTCGCAATCTAGCAAACCACGGCCTCTCCTCGCTGCCTCCCCAACTAACTAACCACTGCGTATATGTTCCCTGCCTCGCACACTAACTAACCAAGATGACGCAGCAAAGAGATGCGGCACTTTGCGAGGCAGTGAACGGACGCAGCGCTTTGCTTCTTTGCGAGGCAGCGAACAGGCGCAGCGGTTGGTTAGTTAGTTTGCGAGGCAGCGCACTGAGGCAGCGGTTTGCTTCTACGCGAGGCAGCGAACGGATGCAGCGGTTAGTTTGCCAGATAACAAACACAGGCAGTGGTTAGTTAGTTGGGGAGGCAGTGAGCAGAGGTAGTGCTTGGTTAGTTCGTTTGCGAGGCAGTGCGCAGACGCAGAGGTTTGCTTCTTTGCGAGATAGCGAATGGATGCAGCAGTTAACTTGTTTGCCAGGCAGTGAAAAAACGCAGCGCTTTGCTTCTTTGCGAGGTAGGGAAAAAGACGCATTGGCTGGTTAGCGTGTAAGCTAGCGAACATAGGCGGTGGTTAGTTTGTTGGGGAGGCAGTGAGCAGACGAAGCAGCTTCGTTCGCTGCCTCGCACACAAGCAAACCGCTGCGTCTCTTCGCTGCCTCGTAAATCAGCAAGCCGCTTCGTCTGCTCACTGCCTCCCCAGCTAACCACTGCCTATGTTCCTCAGCTCACACGCTAACCAAGCAATGCGTCACTTGGCTGCCTCGCAGAATAACTCCCCGCGGCATCTCTGCCCTGCCTCGCACAAAAAAGAACCGCTGCATCTGTTCGCTGCCTCGCAAACAAGGAAACCGCTGCATCCATTCACTGCCTCACCAACTAGCAAACCGCTGCGCCTGTTCGCTGCCTTGCAAACTAAGAAACCACTGCGTCTGCTCAGTGCGTTGCAAACTGTGGTCCGTTCGCTGCCTCGCAAACCAGCAAACCGCTGCGTCTCTTCGCTTTATCGGAAAGAAGCAAAAAGCTGTGCCTGTTCGCTGCCTCGCAAACTGGAAAACCGCTAATTGTCATCGCTGCCTCGCAGACAAGCAAACCGCTGCGTCTGTGCACTGCCTCGCAAATTAGCAAGCCGCTTCGTCTGCTCACACCTCGCAAACTAGCTTCCCAACCCCCGCGTCTGCTCGCTGCCTCCCCAACCTGCTAACCACTGCGTGTGTTTGCTCTCTCCACCGCTCCACTGCTCTTGCGTTTCTTTCAAAGCAAAGGAGCCCCATCGCTCCACTCATTGCCACCTTTGCTTTTGAGGGCGGCACGGACACTGTCCCATCAGGGCCTCCAGCGGCACGCGTCGCCAAAAGAGAGTGCTCCCAATGCCAAAGCCGTAGCACTCGCCCCAGAATCCAACAAGGAGAGCCTCTAGAAGCGCTCCCGGAGGAAAAGGCACGGGTCAAGGCCCTCAAGCACACAGGGCCCAGAAGGCCGGCCAAAAAGCCGCCAGGCTCCTTGCAGCAGCTGGGTGCTCAGCAGCACTGCCTGGACGCCAGCTGCTCGTAGCACCGCATCTCGAGCCAACGGGGGGCTGCCCACTGCCACCCAAAACACAGGCGAAAAGCAGCGCCTTGGCAGTGGCAGGCCTGCCAGCCCCCAACTCCACCACAGCCAGCCCACGCCTGCCTACACATGGCGTGCTCTCTCCTTGCCCTGCTGCAGCACCGCCGTGGCACACCACAGCGGCAAGGCGCCAGAACTTCCCGACACTGCAGCTGGAAGCAAGAGCGCCCTGGGCCGCGCGTGCCTTGCAGCCCGCTGGCGCCTCGGCTTTCCTCCTCAAAGGCACTGCTTGCCTCAGGACATTGTCCACCCAAAGGCATCAGCCCCTGCACAGTCCTCTCCCAGCTCCCAACCACCCCACCTCCAAACAGCCTCTCTCCACAAGGCCTTCCCTCGGCCAAAGAGCTGCCAGCAAGCAAAGCCCTAGCCTGCAGCGAGCATCTGCCATGACCTCTTGCTCCCGCCGCAAACACTGCTGCCCACAAAAGCTCTCCCTAGGCAAAGCAAACGAGAAGGAAGCAGGCAAAAAGCCTGCTTGGGACGCCTCTCAGAGCAAGCAGAAACACTCCCTGCCCTTCAGGCAGCATCCTGTCTGCGCAGCCTGGCAAGAGCTTTGCAGCACAAGGCCTCACCCTCAGCGGACAGAGAGCAGCAGAGGGCCAGCATCCCTGCCTCACCCTTCCAGGGCAGCCTGGGCGCGGCGAGCCAAGGCAGAGCCTCACCTGCCCCGCCTCCCCATCGCCCCATCCTGACGGCACTCCCCAGCTCTCTCCAGCCACCTCCTCCCGCATGCGCAGCACCAAGGCACTGGGGCCGCTGCCCCTCCCCTCCACAGCCAACCCCACCACTGTGACATGCCGCAGCCCCGCCCCGTGCCTCATAGAGCCTTGCCAGCCAACACGTGCCTGTGCCTCAGCGACACGCAGGGGCCACGACCAGACATGGCAGCAGCCAGGCCACTCCCTGGCGCCACAAAACACACCCAGCGCAACTCTCCGCACCGTCCTTTCCCTTCTAGGCCCCCCCAAGGCCGTGCAACAGCCAGTTCCTCTCAACTGCCAGGCTCAGCCCTGCTCAGAGTCGCTGCCCACCTCGACGAAGCACACCCACAGTGCTCTCACAGGGGCTCATCAGGCCTCCTCTTGCCTCTCTCCTTTGCCTCTCGCAAGGGGCCTGCCTCCTCAGGGGCCCTCGGGGCGTTCAGGGGTGCAGGCCCAAGCCCTTGGCACCATTCGCCCTCTCGCGGGCCTTGCTCCAGGGGCTCACCAACGATGCCGTGGCGCCAGCCACACACCCTCACCAGCACGAGGCCGGTGCACGTGTCTTAGACAAGATGCCTTCCAAAGAGGAAAACGGGCCCAGGCTTCCGCTGCTCTTCCTAGGAAACCGCTCCCTCCATTTACTGCCTCGCAATCTAGCAAACCACGGCCTCTCCTCGCTGCCTCCCCAACTAACTAACCACTGCGTATATGTTCCCTGCCTCGCACACTAACTAACCAAGATGACGCAGCAAAGAGATGCGGCACTTTGCGAGGCAGTGAACGGACGCAGCGCTTTGCTTCTTTGCGAGGCAGCGAACAGGCGCAGCGGTTGGTTAGTTAGTTTGCGAGGCAGCGCACTGAGGCAGCGGTTTGCTTCTACGCGAGGCAGCGAACGGATGCAGCGGTTAGTTTGCCAGATAACAAACACAGGCAGTGGTTAGTTAGTTGGGGAGGCAGTGAGCAGAGGTAGTGCTTGGTTAGTTCGTTTGCGAGGCAGTGCGCAGACGCAGAGGTTTGCTTCTTTGCGAGATAGCGAATGGATGCAGCAGTTAACTTGTTTGCCAGGCAGCGAAAAAACGCAGCGCTTTGCTTCTTTGCGAGGTAGGGAAAGAGACGCATTGGCTGGTTAGCGTGTAAGCTAGCGAACATAGGCGGTGGTTAGTTTGTTGGGGAGGCAGTGAGCAGACGAAGCAGCTTCGTTCGCTGCCTCGCACACAAGCAAACCGCTGCGTCTCTTCGCTGCCTCGTAAATCAGCAAGCCGCTTCGTCTGCTCACTGCCTCCCCAGCTAACCACTGCCTATGTTCCTCAGCTCACACGCTAACCAAGCAATGCGTCACTTGGCTGCCTCGCAGAATAACTCCCCGCGGCATCTCTGCCCTGCCTCGCACAAAAAAGAACCGCTGCATCTGTTCGCTGCCTCGCAAACAAGGAAACCGCTGCATCCATTCACTGCCTCACCAACTAGCAAACCGCTGCGCCTGTTCGCTGCCTTGCAAACTAAGAAACCACTGCGTCTGCTCAGTGCGTTGCAAACTGTGGTCCGTTCGCTGCCTCGCAAACCAGCAAACCGCTGCGTCTCTTCGCTTTATCGGAAAGAAGCAAAAAGCTGTGCCTGTTCGCTGCCTCACAAACTGGAAAACCGCTAATTGTCATCGCTGCCTCGCAGACAAGCAAACCGCTGCGTCTGTGCGCTGCCTCGCAAATTAGCAAGCCGCTTCGTCTGCTCACACCTCGCAAACTAGCTTCCCAACCCCCGCGTCTGCTCGCTGCCTCCCCAACCTGCTAACCACTGCGTGTGTTTGCTCTCTCCACCGCTCCACTGCTCTTGCGTTTCTTTCAAAGCAAAGGAGCCCCATCGCTCCACTCATTGCCACCTTTGCTTTTGAGGGCGGCACGGACACTGTCCCATCAGGGCCTCCAGCGGCACGCGTCGCCAAAAGAGAGTGCTCCCAATGCCAAAGCCGTAGCACTCGCCCCAGAATCCAACAAGGAGAGCCTCTAGAAGCGCTCCCGGAGGAAAAGGCACGGGTCAAGGCCCTCAAGCACACAGGGCCCAGAAGGCCGGCCAAAAAGCCGCCAGGCTCCTTGCAGCAGCTGGGTGCTCAGCAGCACTGCCTGGACGCCAGCTGCTCGTAGCACCGCATCTCGAGCCAACGGGGGGCTGCCCACTGCCACCCAAAACACAGGCGAAAAGCAGCGCCTTGGCAGTGGCAGGCCTGCCAGCCCCCAACTCCACCACAGCCAGCCCATGCCTGCCTACACATGGCGTGCTCTCTCCTTGCCCTGCTGCAGCACCGCCGTGGCACACCACAGCGGCAAGGCGCCAGAACTTCCCGACACTGCAGCTGGAAGCAAGAGCGCCCTGGGCCGCGCGTGCCTTGCAGCCCGCTGGCGCCTCGGCTTTCCTCCTCAAAGGCACTGCTTGCCTCAGGACATTGTCCACCCAAAGGCATCAGCCCCTGCACAGTCCTCTCCCAGCTCCCAACCACCCCACCTCCAAACAGCCTCTCTCCACAAGGCCTTCCCTCGGCCAAAGAGCTGCCAGCAAGCAAAGCCCTAGCCTGCAGCGAGCATCTGCCATGACCTCTTGCTCCCTCCGCAAACACTGCTGCCCACAAAAGCTCTCCCTAGGCAAAGCAAACGAGAAGGAAGCAGGCAAAAAGCCTGCTTGGGACGCCTCTCAGAGCAAGCAGAAACACTCCCTGCCCTTCAGGCAGCATCCTGTCTGCGCAGCCTGGCAAGAGCTTTGCAGCACAAGGCCTCACCCTCAGCGGACAGAGAGCAGCAGAGGGCCAGCATCCCTGCCTCACCCTTCCAGGGCAGCCTGGGCGCGGCGAGCCAAGGCAGAGCCTCACCTGCCCCGCCTCCCCATCGCCCCATCCTGCCGGCACTCCCCAGCTCTCTCCAGCCACCTCCTCCCGCATGCGCAGCACCAAGGCACTGGGGCCGCTGCCCCTCCCCTCCACAGCCAACCCCACCACTGTGACATGCCGCAGCCCCGCCCCGTGCCTCATAGAGCCTTGCCAGCCAACACGTGCCTGTGCCTCAGCGACACGCAGGGGCCACGACCAGACATGGCAGCAGCCAGGCCACCCCCTGGCGCCACAAAACACACCCAGCGCAACTCTCCGCACCGTCCTTTCCCTTCTAGGCCCCCCAAGGCCGTGCAACAGCCAGTTCCTCTCAACTGCCAGGCTCAGCCCTGCTCAGAGTCGCTGCCCACCTCGACGAAGCACACCCACAGTGCTCTCACAGGGGCTCATCAGGCCTCCTCTTGCCTCTCTCCTTTGCCTCTCGCAAGGGGCCTGCCTCCTCAGGGGCCCTCGGGGCGTTCAGGGGTGCAGGCCCAAGCCCTTGGCACCATTCGCCCTCTCGCGGGCCTTGCTCCAGGGGCTCACCAACGATGCCGTGGCGCCAGCCACACACCCTCACCAGCACGAGGCCGGTGCACGTGTCTTAGACAAGATGCCTTCCAAAGAGGAAAACGGGCCCAGGCTTCCGCTGCTCTTCCTAGGAAACCGCTCCCTCCATTTACTGCCTCGCAATCTAGCAAACCACGGCCTCTCCTCGCTGCCTCCCCAACTAACTAACCACTGCGTATATGTTCCCTGCCTCGCACACTAACTAACCAAGATGACGCAGCAAAGAGATGCGGCACTTTGCGAGGCAGTGAACGGACGCAGCGCTTTGCTTCTTTGCGAGGCAGCGAACAGGCGCAGCGGTTGGTTAGTTAGTTTGCGAGGCAGCGCACTGAGGCAGCGGTTTGCTTCTACGCGAGGCAGCGAACGGATGCAGCGGTTAGTTTGCCAGATAACAAACACAGGCAGTGGTTAGTTAGTTGGGGAGGCAGTGAGCAGAGGTAGTGCTTGGTTAGTTCGTTTGCGAGGCAGTGCGCAGACGCAGAGGTTTGCTTCTTTGCGAGATAGCGAATGGATGCAGCAGTTAACTTGTTTGCCAGGCAGTGAAAAAACGCAGCGCTTTGCTTCTTTGCGAGGTAGGGAAAGAGACGCATTGGCTGGTTAGCGTGTAAGCTAGCGAACATAGGCGGTGGTTAGTTTGTTGGGGAGGCAGTGAGCAGACGAAGCAGCTTCGTTCGCTGCCTCGCACACAAGCAAACCGCTGCGTCTCTTCGCTGCCTCGTAAATCAGCAAGCCGCTTCGTCTGCTCACTGCCTCCCCAGCTAACCACTGCCTATGTTCCTCAGCTCACACGCTAACCAAGCAATGCGTCACTTGGCTGCCTCGCAGAATAGCTCCCCGCGGCATCTCTGCCCTGCCTCGCACAAAAAAGAACCGCTGCATCTGTTCGCTGCCTCGCAAACAAGGAAACCGCTGCATCCATTCACTGCCTCACCAACTAGCAAACCGCTGCGCCTGTTCGCTGCCTTGCAAACTAAGAAACCACTGCGTCTGCTCAGTGCGTTGCAAACTGTGGTCCGTTCGCTGCCTCGCAAACCAGCAAACCGCTGCGTCTCTTCGCTTTATCGGAAAGAAGCAAAAAGCTGTGCCTGTTCGCTGCCTCGCAAACTGGAAAACCGCTAATTGTCATCGCTGCCTCGCAGACAAGCAAACCGCTGCGTCTGTGCGCTGCCTCGCAAATTAGCAAGCCGCTTCGTCTGCTCACACCTCGCAAACTAGCTTCCCAACCCCCGCGTCTGCTCGCTGCCTCCCCAACCTGCTAACCACTGCGTGTGTTTGCTCTCTCCACCGCTCCACTGCTCTTGCGTTTCTTTCAAAGCAAAGGAGCCCCATCGCTCCACTCATTGCCACCTTTGCTTTTGAGGGCGGCACGGACACTGTCCCATCAGGGCCTCCAGCGGCACGCGTCGCCAAAAGAGAGTGCTCCCAATGCCAAAGCCGTAGCACTCGCCCCAGAATCCAACAAGGAGAGCCTCTAGAAGCGCTCCCGGAGGAAAAGGCACGGGTCAAGGCCCTCAAGCACACAGGGCCCAGAAGGCCGGCCAAAAAGCCGCCAGGCTCCTTGCAGCAGCTGGGTGCTCAGCAGCACTGCCTGGACGCCAGCTGCTCGTAGCACCGCATCTCGAGCCAACGGGGGGCTGCCCACTGCCACCCAAAACACAGGCGAAAAGCAGCGCCTTGGCAGTGGCAGGCCTGCCAGCCCCCAACTCCACCACAGCCAGCCCACGCCTGCCTACACATGGCGTGCTCTCTCCTTGCCCTGCTGCAGCACCGCCGTGGCACACCACAGCGGCAAGGCGCCAGAACTTCCCGACACTGCAGCTGGAAGCAAGAGCGCCCTGGGCCGCGCGTGCCTTGCAGCCCGCTGGCGCCTCGGCTTTCCTCCTCAAAGGCACTGCTTGCCTCAGGACATTGTCCACCCAAAGGCATCAGCCCCTGCACAGTCCTCTCCCAGCTCCCAACCACCCCACCTCCAAACAGCCTCTCTCCACAAGGCCTTCCCTCGGCCAAAGAGCTGCCAGCAAGCAAAGCCCTAGCCTGCAGCGAGCATCTGCCATGACCTCTTGCTCCCGCCGCAAACACTGCTGCCCACAAAAGCTCTCCCTAGGCAAAGCAAACGAGAAGGAAGGAGGCAAAAAGCCTGCTTGGGACGCCTCTCAGAGCAAGCAGAAACACTCCCTGCCCTTCAGGCAGCATCCTGTCTGCGCAGCCTGGCAAGAGCTTTGCAGCACAAGGCCTCACCCTCAGCGGACAGAGAGCAGCAGAGGGCCAGCATCCCTGCCTCACCCTTCCAGGGCAGCCTGGGCGCGGCGAGCCAAGGCAGAGCCTCACCTGCCCCGCCTCCCCATCGCCCCATCCTGCCGGCACTCCCCAGCTCTCTCCAGCCACCTCCTCCCGCATGCGCAGCACCAAGGCACTGGGGCCGCTGCCCCTCCCCTCCACAGCCAACCCCACCACTGTGACATGCCGCAGCCCCGCCCCGTGCCTCATAGAGCCTTGCCAGCCAACACGTGCCTGTGCCTCAGCGACACGCAGGGGCCACGACCAGACATGGCAGCAGCCAGGCCACCCCCTGGCGCCACAAAACACACCCAGCGCAACTCTCCGCACCGTCCTTTCCCTTCTAGGCCCCCCAAGGCCGTGCAACAGCCAGTTCCTCTCAACTGCCAGGCTCAGCCCTGCTCAGAGTCGCTGCCCACCTCGACGAAGCACACCCACAGTGCTCTCACAGGGGCTCATCAGGCCTCCTCTTGCCTCTCTCCTTTGCCTCTCGCAAGGGGCCTGCCTCCTCAGGGGCCCTCGGGGCGTTCAGGGGTGCAGGCCCAAGCCCTTGGCACCATTCGCCCTCTCGCGGGCCTTGCTCCAGGGGCTCACCAACGATGCCGTGGCGCCAGCCACACACCCTCACCAGCACGAGGCCGGTGCACGTGTCTTAGACAAGATGCCTTCCAAAGAGGAAAACGGGCCCAGGCTTCCGCTGCTCTTCCTAGGAAACCGCTCCCTCCATTTACTGCCTCGCAATCTAGCAAACCACGGCCTCTCCTCGCTGCCTCCCCAACTAACTAACCACTGCGTATATGTTCCCTGCCTCGCACACTAACTAACCAAGATGACGCAGCAAAGAGATGCGGCACTTTGCGAGGCAGTGAACGGACGCAGCGCTTTGCTTCTTTGCGAGGCAGCGAACAGGCGCAGCGGTTGGTTAGTTAGTTTGCGAGGCAGCGCACTGAGGCAGCGGTTTGCTTCTACGCGAGGCAGCGAACGGATGCAGCGGTTAGTTTGCCAGATAACAAACACAGGCAGTGGTTAGTTAGTTGGGGAGGCAGTGAGCAGAGGTAGTGCTTGGTTAGTTCGTTTGCGAGGCAGTGCGCAGACGCAGAGGTTTGCTTCTTTGCGAGATAGCGAATGGATGCAGCAGTTAACTTGTTTGCCAGGCAGTGAAAAAACGCAGCGCTTTGCTTCTTTGCGAGGTAGGGAAAGAGACGCATTGGCTGGTTAGCGTGTAAGCTAGCGAACATAGGCGGTGGTTAGTTTGTTGGGGAGGCAGTGAGCAGACGAAGCAGCTTCGTTCGCTGCCTCGCACACAAGCAAACCGCTGCGTCTCTTCGCTGCCTCGTAAATCAGCAAGCCGCTTCGTCTGCTCACTGCCTCCCCAGCTAACCACTGCCTATGTTCCTCAGCTCACACGCTAACCAACCAATGCGTCACTTGGCTGCCTCGCAGAATAGCTCCCCGCGGCATCTCTGCCCTGCCTCGCACAAAAAAGAACCGCTGCATCTGTTCGCTGCCTCGCAAACAAGGAAACCGCTGCATCCATTCACTGCCTCACCAACTAGCAAACCGCTGCGCCTGTTCGCTGCCTTGCAAACTAAGAAACCACTGCGTCTGCTCAGTGCGTTGCAAACTGTGGTCCGTTCGCTGCCTCGCAAACCAGCAAACCGCTGCGTCTCTTCGCTTTATCGGAAAGAAGCAAAAAGCTGTGCCTGTTCGCTGCCTCGCAAACTGGAAAACCGCTAATTGTCATCGCTGCCTCGCAGACAAGCAAACCGCTGCGTCTGTGCGCTGCCTCGCAAATTAGCAAGCCGCTTCGTCTGCTCACACCTCGCAAACTAGCTTCCCAACCCCCGCGTCTGCTCGCTGCCTCCCCAACCTGCTAACCACTGCGTGTGTTTGCTCTCTCCACCGCTCCACTGCTCTTGCGTTTCTTTCAAAGCAAAGGAGCCCCATCGCTCCACTCATTGCCACCTTTGCTTTTGAGGGCGGCACGGACACTGTCCCATCAGGGCCTCCAGCGGCACGCGTCGCCAAAAGAGAGTGCTCCCAATGCCAAAGCCGTAGCACTCGCCCCAGAATCCAACAAGGAGAGCCTCTAGAAGCGCTCCCGGAGGAAAAGGCACGGGTCAAGGCCCTCAAGCACACAGGGCCCAGAAGGCCGGCCAAAAAGCCGCCAGGCTCCTTGCAGCAGCTGGGTGCTCAGCAGCACTGCCTGGACGCCAGCTGCTCGTAGCACCGCATCTCGAGCCAACGGGGGGCTGCCCACTGCCACCCAAAACACAGGCGAAAAGCAGCGCCTTGGCAGTGGCAGGCCTGCCAGCCCCCAACTCCACCACAGCCAGCCCACGCCTGCCTACACATGGCGTGCTCTCTCCTTGCCCTGCTGCAGCACCGCCGTGGCACACCACAGCGGCAAGGCGCCAGAACTTCCCGACACTGCAGCTGGAAGCAAGAGCGCCCTGGGCCGCGCGTGCCTTGCAGCCCGCTGGCGCCTCGGCTTTCCTCCTCAAAGGCACTGCTTGCCTCAGGACATTGTCCACCCAAAGGCATCAGCCCCTGCACAGTCCTCTCCCAGCTCCCAACCACCCCACCTCCAAACAGCCTCTCTCCACAAGGCCTTCCCTCGGCCAAAGAGCTGCCAGCAAGCAAAGCCCTAGCCTGCAGCGAGCATCTGCCATGACCTCTTGCTCCCTCCGCAAACACTGCTGCCCACAAAAGCTCTCCCTAGGCAAAGCAAACGAGAAGGAAGGAGGCAAAAAGCCTGCTTGGGACGCCTCTCAGAGCAAGCAGAAACACTCCCTGCCCTTCAGGCAGCATCCTGTCTGCGCAGCCTGGCAAGAGCTTTGCAGCACAAGGCCTCACCCTCAGCGGACAGAGAGCAGCAGAGGGCCAGCATCCCTGCCTCACCCTTCCAGGGCAGCCTGGGCGCGGCGAGCCAAGGCAGAGCCTCACCTGCCCCGCCTCCCCATCGCCCCATCCTGCCGGCACTCCCCAGCTCTCTCCAGCCACCTCCTCCCGCATGCGCAGCACCAAGGCACTGGGGCCGCTGCCCCTCCCCTCCACAGCCAACCCCACCACTGTGACATGCCGCAGCCCCGCCCCGTGCCTCATAGAGCCTTGCCAGCCAACACGTGCCTGTGCCTCAGCGACACGCAGGGGCCACGACCAGACATGGCAGCAGCCAGGCCACCCCCTGGCGCCACAAAACACACCCAGCGCAACTCTCCGCACCGTCCTTTCCCTTCTAGGCCCCCCAAGGCCGTGCAACAGCCAGTTCCTCTCAACTGCCAGGCTCAGCCCTGCTCAGAGTCGCTGCCCACCTCGACGAAGCACACCCACAGTGCTCTCACAGGGGCTCATCAGGCCTCCTCTTGCCTCTCTCCTTTGCCTCTCGCAAGGGGCCTGCCTCCTCAGGGGCCCTCGGGGCGTTCAGGGGTGCAGGCCCAAGCCCTTGGCACCATTCGCCCTCTCGCGGGCCTTGCTCCAGGGGCTCACCAACGATGCCGTGGCGCCAGCCACACACCCTCACCAGCACGAGGCCGGTGCACGTGTCTTAGACAAGATGCCTTCCAAAGAGGAAAACGGGCCCAGGCTTCCGCTGCTCTTCCTAGGAAACCGCTCCCTCCATTTACTGCCTCGCAATCTAGCAAACCACGGCCTCTCCTCGCTGCCTCCCCAACTAACTAACCACTGCGTATATGTTCCCTGCCTCGCACACTAACTAACCAAGATGACGCAGCAAAGAGATGCGGCACTTTGCGAGGCAGTGAACGGACGCAGCGCTTTGCTTCTTTGCGAGGCAGCGAACAGGCGCAGCGGTTGGTTAGTTAGTTTGCGAGGCAGCGCACTGAGGCAGCGGTTTGCTTCTACGCGAGGCAGCGAACGGATGCAGCGGTTAGTTTGCCAGATAACAAACACAGGCAGTGGTTAGTTAGTTGGGGAGGCAGTGAGCAGAGGTAGTGCTTGGTTAGTTCGTTTGCGAGGCAGTGCGCAGACGCAGAGGTTTGCTTCTTTGCGAGATAGCGAATGGATGCAGCAGTTAACTTGTTTGCCAGGCAGTGAAAAAACGCAGCGCTTTGCTTCTTTGCGAGGTAGGGAAAGAGACGCATTGGCTGGTTAGCGTGTAAGCTAGCGAACATAGGCGGTGGTTAGTTTGTTGGGGAGGCAGTGAGCAGACGAAGCAGCTTCGTTCGCTGCCTCGCACACAAGCAAACCGCTGCGTCTCTTCGCTGCCTCGTAAATCAGCAAGCCGCTTCGTCTGCTCACTGCCTCCCCAGCTAACCACTGCCTATGTTCCTCAGCTCACACGCTAACCAAGCAATGCGTCACTTGGCTGCCTCGCAGAATAACTCCCCGCGGCATCTCTGCCCTGCCTCGCACAAAAAAGAACCGCTGCATCTGTTCGCTGCCTCGCAAACAAGGAAACCGCTGCATCCATTCACTGCCTCACCAACTAGCAAACCGCTGCGCCTGTTCGCTGCCTTGCAAACTAAGAAACCACTGCGTCTGCTCAGTGCGTTGCAAACTGTGGTCCGTTCGCTGCCTCGCAAACCAGCAAACCGCTGCGTCTCTTCGCTTTATCGGAAAGAAGCAAAAAGCTGTGCCTGTTCGCTGCCTCGCAAACTGGAAAACCGCTAATTGTCATCGCTGCCTCGCAGACAAGCAAACCGCTGCGTCTGTGCGCTGCCTCGCAAATTAGCAAGCCGCTTCGTCTGCTCACACCTCGCAAACTAGCTTCCCAACCCCCGCGTCTGCTCGCTGCCTCCCCAACCTGCTAACCACTGCGTGTGTTTGCTCTCTCCACCGCTCCACTGCTCTTGCGTTTCTTTCAAAGCAAAGGAGCCCCATCGCTCCACTCATTGCCACCTTTGCTTTTGAGGGCGGCACGGACACTGTCCCATCAGGGCCTCCAGCGGCACGCGTCGCCAAAAGAGAGTGCTCCCAATGCCAAAGCCGTAGCACTCGCCCCAGAATCCAACAAGGAGAGCCTCTAGAAGCGCTCCCGGAGGAAAAGGCACGGGTCAAGGCCCTCAAGCACACAGGGCCCAGAAGGCCGGCCAAAAAGCCGCCAGGCTCCTTGCAGCAGCTGGGTGCTCAGCAGCACTGCCTGGACGCCAGCTGCTCGTAGCACCGCATCTCGAGCCAACGGGGGGCTGCCCACTGCCACCCAAAACACAGGCGAAAAGCAGCGCCTTGGCAGTGGCAGGCCTGCCAGCCCCCAACTCCACCACAGCCAGCCCACGCCTGCCTACACATGGCGTGCTCTCTCCTTGCCCTGCTGCAGCACCGCCGTGGCACACCACAGCGGCAAGGCGCCAGAACTTCCCGACACTGCAGCTGGAAGCAAGAGCGCCCTGGGCCGCGCGTGCCTTGCAGCCCGCTGGCGCCTCGGCTTTCCTCCTCAAAGGCACTGCTTGCCTCAGGACATTGTCCACCCAAAGGCATCAGCCCCTGCACAGTCCTCTCCCAGCTCCCAACCACCCCACCTCCAAACAGCCTCTCTCCACAAGGCCTTCCCTCGGCCAAAGAGCTGCCAGCAAGCAAAGCCCTAGCCTGCAGCGAGCATCTGCCATGACCTCTTGCTCCCTCCGCAAACACTGCTGCCCACAAAAGCTCTCCCTAGGCAAAGCAAACGAGAAGGAAGGAGGCAAAAAGCCTGCTTGGGACGCCTCTCAGAGCAAGCAGAAACACTCCCTGCCCTTCAGGCAGCATCCTGTCTGCGCAGCCTGGCAAGAGCTTTGCAGCACAAGGCCTCACCCTCAGCGGACAGAGAGCAGCAGAGGGCCAGCATCCCTGCCTCACCCTTCCAGGGCAGCCTGGGCGCGGCGAGCCAAGGCAGAGCCTCACCTGCCCCGCCTCCCCATCGCCCCATCCTGACGGCACTCCCCAGCTCTCTCCAGCCACCTCCTCCCGCATGCGCAGCACCAAGGCACTGGGGCCGCTGCCCCTCCCCTCCACAGCCAACCCCACCACTGTGACATGCCGCAGCCCCGCCCCGTGCCTCATAGAGCCTTGCCAGCCAACACGTGCCTGTGCCTCAGCGACACGCAGGGGCCACGACCAGACATGGCAGCAGCCAGGCCACCCCCTGGCGCCACAAAACACACCCAGCGCAACTCTCCGCACCGTCCTTTCCCTTCTAGGCCCCCCAAGGCCGTGCAACAGCCAGTTCCTCTCAACTGCCAGGCTCAGCCCTGCTCAGAGTCGCTGCCCACCTCGACGAAGCACACCCACAGTGCTCTCACAGGGGCTCATCAGGCCTCCTCTTGCCTCTCTCCTTTGCCTCTCGCAAGGGGCCTGCCTCCTCAGGGGCCCTCGGGGCGTTCAGGGGTGCAGGCCCAAGCCCTTGGCACCATTCGCCCTCTCGCGGGCCTTGCTCCAGGGGCTCACCAACGATGCCGTGGCGCCAGCCACACACCCTCACCAGCACGAGGCCGGTGCACGTGTCTTAGACAAGATGCCTTCCAAAGAGGAAAACGGGCCCAGGCTTCCGCTGCTCTTCCTAGGAAACCGCTCCCTCCATTTACTGCCTCGCAATCTAGCAAACCACGGCCTCTCCTCGCTGCCTCCCCAACTAACTAACCACTGCGTATATGTTCCCTGCCTCGCACACTAACTAACCAAGATGACGCAGCAAAGAGATGCGGCACTTTGCGAGGCAGTGAACGGACGCAGCGCTTTGCTTCTTTGCGAGGCAGCGAACAGGCGCAGCGGTTGGTTAGTTAGTTTGCGAGGCAGCGCACTGAGGCAGCGGTTTGCTTCTACGCGAGGCAGCGAACGGATGCAGCGGTTAGTTTGCCAGATAACAAACACAGGCAGTGGTTAGTTAGTTGGGGAGGCAGTGAGCAGAGGTAGTGCTTGGTTAGTTCGTTTGCGAGGCAGTGCGCAGACGCAGAGGTTTGCTTCTTTGCGAGATAGCGAATGGATGCAGCAGTTAACTTGTTTGCCAGGCAGCGAAAAAACGCAGCGCTTTGCTTCTTTGCGAGGTAGGGAAAGAGACGCATTGGCTGGTTAGCGTGTAAGCTAGCGAACATAGGCGGTGGTTAGTTTGTTGGGGAGGCAGTGAGCAGACGAAGCAGCTTCGTTCGCTGCCTCGCACACAAGCAAACCGCTGCGTCTCTTCGCTGCCTCGTAAATCAGCAAGCCGCTTCGTCTGCTCACTGCCTCCCCAGCTAACCACTGCCTATGTTCCTCAGCTCACACGCTAACCAACCAATGCGTCACTTGGCTGCCTCGCAGAATAGCTCCCCGCGGCATCTCTGCCCTGCCTCGCACAAAAAAGAACCGCTGCATCTGTTCGCTGCCTCGCAAACAAGGAAACCGCTGCATCCATTCACTGCCTCACCAACTAGCAAACCGCTGCGCCTGTTCGCTGCCTTGCAAACTAAGAAACCACTGCGTCTGCTCAGTGCGTTGCAAACTGTGGTCCGTTCGCTGCCTCGCAAACCAGCAAACCGCTGCGTCTCTTCGCTTTATCGGAAAGAAGCAAAAAGCTGTGCCTGTTCGCTGCCTCGCAAACTGGAAAACCGCTAATTGTCATCGCTGCCTCGCAGACAAGCAAACCGCTGCGTCTGTGCGCTGCCTCGCAAATTAGCAAGCCGCTTCGTCTGCTCACACCTCGCAAACTAGCTTCCCAACCCCCGCGTCTGCTCGCTGCCTCCCCAACCTGCTAACCACTGCGTGTGTTTGCTCTCTCCACCGCTCCACTGCTCTTGCGTTTCTTTCAAAGCAAAGGAGCCCCATCGCTCCACTCATTGCCACCTTTGCTTTTGAGGGCGGCACGGACACTGTCCCATCAGGGCCTCCAGCGGCACGCGTCGCCAAAAGAGAGTGCTCCCAATGCCAAAGCCGTAGCACTCGCCCCAGAATCCAACAAGGAGAGCCTCTAGAAGCGCTCCCGGAGGAAAAGGCACGGGTCAAGGCCCTCAAGCACACAGGGCCCAGAAGGCCGGCCAAAAAGCCGCCAGGCTCCTTGCAGCAGCTGGGTGCTCAGCAGCACTGCCTGGACGCCAGCTGCTCGTAGCACCGCATCTCGAGCCAACGGGGGGCTGCCCACTGCCACCCAAAACACAGGCGAAAAGCAGCGCCTTGGCAGTGGCAGGCCTGCCAGCCCCCAACTCCACCACAGCCAGCCCACGCCTGCCTACACATGGCGTGCTCTCTCCTTGCCCTGCTGCAGCACCGCCGTGGCACACCACAGCGGCAAGGCGCCAGAACTTCCCGACACTGCAGCTGGAAGCAAGAGCGCCCTGGGCCGCGCGTGCCTTGCAGCCCGCTGGCGCCTCGGCTTTCCTCCTCAAAGGCACTGCTTGCCTCAGGACATTGTCCACCCAAAGGCATCAGCCCCTGCACAGTCCTCTCCCAGCTCCCAACCACCCCACCTCCAAACAGCCTCTCTCCACAAGGCCTTCCCTCGGCCAAAGAGCTGCCAGCAAGCAAAGCCCTAGCCTGCAGCGAGCATCTGCCATGACCTCTTGCTCCCTCCGCAAACACTGCTGCCCACAAAAGCTCTCCCTAGGCAAAGCAAACGAGAAGGAAGGAGGCAAAAAGCCTGCTTGGGACGCCTCTCAGAGCAAGCAGAAACACTCCCTGCCCTTCAGGCAGCATCCTGTCTGCGCAGCCTGGCAAGAGCTTTGCAGCACAAGGCCTCACCCTCAGCGGACAGAGAGCAGCAGAGGGCCAGCATCCCTGCCTCACCCTTCCAGGGCAGCCTGGGCGCGGCGAGCCAAGGCAGAGCCTCACCTGCCCCGCCTCCCCATCGCCCCATCCTGCCGGCACTCCCCAGCTCTCTCCAGCCACCTCCTCCCGCATGCGCAGCACCAAGGCACTGGGGCCGCTGCCCCTCCCCTCCACAGCCAACCCCACCACTGTGACATGCCGCAGCCCCGCCCCGTGCCTCATAGAGCCTTGCCAGCCAACACGTGCCTGTGCCTCAGCGACACGCAGGGGCCACGACCAGACATGGCAGCAGCCAGGCCACCCCCTGGCGCCACAAAACACACCCAGCGCAACTCTCCGCACCGTCCTTTCCCTTCTAGGCCCCCCAAGGCCGTGCAACAGCCAGTTCCTCTCAACTGCCAGGCTCAGCCCTGCTCAGAGTCGCTGCCCACCTCGACGAAGCACACCCACAGTGCTCTCACAGGGGCTCATCAGGCCTCCTCTTGCCTCTCTCCTTTGCCTCTCGCAAGGGGCCTGCCTCCTCAGGGGCCCTCGGGGCGTTCAGGGGTGCAGGCCCAAGCCCTTGGCACCATTCGCCCTCTCGCGGGCCTTGCTCCAGGGGCTCACCAACGATGCCGTGGCGCCAGCCACACACCCTCACCAGCACGAGGCCGGTGCACGTGTCTTAGACAAGATGCCTTCCAAAGAGGAAAACGGGCCCAGGCTTCCGCTGCTCTTCCTAGGAAACCGCTCCCTCCATTTACTGCCTCGCAATCTAGCAAACCACGGCCTCTCCTCGCTGCCTCCCCAACTAACTAACCACTGCGTATATGTTCCCTGCCTCGCACACTAACTAACCAAGATGACGCAGCAAAGAGATGCGGCACTTTGCGAGGCAGTGAACGGACGCAGCGCTTTGCTTCTTTGCGAGGCAGCGAACAGGCGCAGCGGTTGGTTAGTTAGTTTGCGAGGCAGCGCACTGAGGCAGCGGTTTGCTTCTACGCGAGGCAGCGAACGGATGCAGCGGTTAGTTTGCCAGATAACAAACACAGGCAGTGGTTAGTTAGTTGGGGAGGCAGTGAGCAGAGGTAGTGCTTGGTTAGTTCGTTTGCGAGGCAGTGCGCAGACGCAGAGGTTTGCTTCTTTGCGAGATAGCGAATGGATGCAGCAGTTAACTTGTTTGCCAGGCAGCGAAAAAACGCAGCGCTTTGCTTCTTTGCGAGGTAGGGAAAGAGACGCATTGGCTGGTTAGCGTGTAAGCTAGCGAACATAGGCGGTGGTTAGTTTGTTGGGGAGGCAGTGAGCAGACGAAGCAGCTTCGTTCGCTGCCTCGCACACAAGCAAACCGCTGCGTCTCTTCGCTGCCTCGTAAATCAGCAAGCCGCTTCGTCTGCTCACTGCCTCCCCAGCTAACCACTGCCTATGTTCCTCAGCTCACACGCTAACCAAGCAATGCGTCACTTGGCTGCCTCGCAGAATAGCTCCCCGCGGCATCTCTGCCCTGCCTCGCACAAAAAAGAACCGCTGCATCTGTTCGCTGCCTCGCAAACAAGGAAACCGCTGCATCCATTCACTGCCTCACCAACTAGCAAACCGCTGCGCCTGTTCGCTGCCTTGCAAACTAAGAAACCACTGCGTCTGCTCAGTGCGTTGCAAACTGTGGTCCGTTCGCTGCCTCGCAAACCAGCAAACCGCTGCGTCTCTTCGCTTTATCGGAAAGAAGCAAAAAGCTGTGCCTGTTCGCTGCCTCGCAAACTGGAAAACCGCTAATTGTCATCGCTGCCTCGCAGACAAGCAAACCGCTGCGTCTGTGCGCTGCCTCGCAAATTAGCAAGCCGCTTCGTCTGCTCACACCTCGCAAACTAGCTTCCCAACCCCCGCGTCTGCTCGCTGCCTCCCCAACCTGCTAACCACTGCGTGTGTTTGCTCTCTCCACCGCTCCACTGCTCTTGCGTTTCTTTCAAAGCAAAGGAGCCCCATCGCTCCACTCATTGCCACCTTTGCTTTTGAGGGCGGCACGGACACTGTCCCATCAGGGCCTCCAGCGGCACGCGTCGCCAAAAGAGAGTGCTCCCAATGCCAAAGCCGTAGCACTCGCCCCAGAATCCAACAAGGAGAGCCTCTAGAAGCGCTCCCGGAGGAAAAGGCACGGGTCAAGGCCCTCAAGCACACAGGGCCCAGAAGGCCGGCCAAAAAGCCGCCAGGCTCCTTGCAGCAGCTGGGTGCTCAGCAGCACTGCCTGGACGCCAGCTGCTCGTAGCACCGCATCTCGAGCCAACGGGGGGCTGCCCACTGCCACCCAAAACACAGGCGAAAAGCAGCGCCTTGGCAGTGGCAGGCCTGCCAGCCCCCAACTCCACCACAGCCAGCCCACGCCTGCCTACACATGGCGTGCTCTCTCCTTGCCCTGCTGCAGCACCGCCGTGGCACACCACAGCGGCAAGGCGCCAGAACTTCCCGACACTGCAGCTGGAAGCAAGAGCGCCCTGGGCCGCGCGTGCCTTGCAGCCCGCTGGCGCCTCGGCTTTCCTCCTCAAAGGCACTGCTTGCCTCAGGACATTGTCCACCCAAAGGCATCAGCCCCTGCACAGTCCTCTCCCAGCTCCCAACCACCCCACCTCCAAACAGCCTCTCTCCACAAGGCCTTCCCTCGGCCAAAGAGCTGCCAGCAAGCAAAGCCCTAGCCTGCAGCGAGCATCTGCCATGACCTCTTGCTCCCGCCGCAAACACTGCTGCCCACAAAAGCTCTCCCTAGGCAAAGCAAACGAGAAGGAAGGAGGCAAAAAGCCTGCTTGGGACGCCTCTCAGAGCAAGCAGAAACACTCCCTGCCCTTCAGGCAGCATCCTGTCTGCGCAGCCTGGCAAGAGCTTTGCAGCACAAGGCCTCACCCTCAGCGGACAGAGAGCAGCAGAGGGCCAGCATCCCTGCCTCACCCTTCCAGGGCAGCCTGGGCGCGGCGAGCCAAGGCAGAGCCTCACCTGCCCCGCCTCCCCATCGCCCCATCCTGCCGGCACTCCCCAGCTCTCTCCAGCCACCTCCTCCCGCATGCGCAGCACCAAGGCACTGGGGCCGCTGCCCCTCCCCTCCACAGCCAACCCCACCACTGTGACATGCCGCAGCCCCGCCCCGTGCCTCATAGAGCCTTGCCAGCCAACACGTGCCTGTGCCTCAGCGACACGCAGGGGCCACGACCAGACATGGCAGCAGCCAGGCCACCCCCTGGCGCCACAAAACACACCCAGCGCAACTCTCCGCACCTTCCTTTCCCTTCTAGGCCCCCCAAGGCCGTGCAACAGCCAGTTCCTCTCAACTGCCAGGCTCAGCCCTGCTCAGAGTCGCTGCCCACCTCGACGAAGCACACCCACAGTGCTCTCACAGGGGCTCATCAGGCCTCCTCTTGCCTCTCTCCTTTGCCTCTCGCAAGGGGCCTGCCTCCTCAGGGGCCCTCGGGGCGTTCAGGGGTGCAGGCCCAAGCCCTTGGCACCATTCGCCCTCTCGCGGGCCTTGCTCCAGGGGCTCACCAACGATGCCGTGGCGCCAGCCACACACCCTCACCAGCACGAGGCCGGTGCACGTGTCTTAGACAAGATGCCTTCCAAAGAGGAAAACGGGCCCAGGCTTCCGCTGCTCTTCCTAGGAAACCGCTCCCTCCATTTACTGCCTCGCAATCTAGCAAACCACGGCCTCTCCTCGCTGCCTCCCCAACTAACTAACCACTGCGTATATGTTCCCTGCCTCGCACACTAACTAACCAAGATGACGCAGCAAAGAGATGCGGCACTTTGCGAGGCAGTGAACGGACGCAGCGCTTTGCTTCTTTGCGAGGCAGCGAACAGGCGCAGCGGTTGGTTAGTTAGTTTGCGAGGCAGCGCACTGAGGCAGCGGTTTGCTTCTACGCGAGGCAGCGAACGGATGCAGCGGTTAGTTTGCCAGATAACAAACACAGGCAGTGGTTAGTTAGTTGGGGAGGCAGTGAGCAGAGGTAGTGCTTGGTTAGTTCGTTTGCGAGGCAGTGCGCAGACGCAGAGGTTTGCTTCTTTGCGAGATAGCGAATGGATGCAGCAGTTAACTTGTTTGCCAGGCAGCGAAAAAACGCAGCGCTTTGCTTCTTTGCGAGGTAGGGAAAGAGACGCATTGGCTGGTTAGCGTGTAAGCTAGCGAACATAGGCGGTGGTTAGTTTGTTGGGGAGGCAGTGAGCAGACGAAGCAGCTTCGTTCGCTGCCTCGCACACAAGCAAACCGCTGCGTCTCTTCGCTGCCTCGTAAATCAGCAAGCCGCTTCGTCTGCTCACTGCCTCCCCAGCTAACCACTGCCTATGTTCCTCAGCTCACACGCTAACCAACCAATGCGTCACTTGGCTGCCTCGCAGAATAGCTCCCCGCGGCATCTCTGCCCTGCCTCGCACAAAAAAGAACCGCTGCATCTGTTCGCTGCCTCGCAAACAAGGAAACCGCTGCATCCATTCACTGCCTCACCAACTAGCAAACCGCTGCGCCTGTTCGCTGCCTTGCAAACTAAGAAACCACTGCGTCTGCTCAGTGCGTTGCAAACTGTGGTCCGTTCGCTGCCTCGCAAACCAGCAAACCGCTGCGTCTCTTCGCTTTATCGGAAAGAAGCAAAAAGCTGTGCCTGTTCGCTGCCTCGCAAACTGGAAAACCGCTAATTGTCATCGCTGCCTCGCAGACAAGCAAACCGCTGCGTCTGTGCGCTGCCTCGCAAATTAGCAAGCCGCTTCGTCTGCTCACACCTCGCAAACTAGCTTCCCAACCCCCGCGTCTGCTCGCTGCCTCCCCAACCTGCTAACCACTGCGTGTGTTTGCTCTCTCCACCGCTCCACTGCTCTTGCGTTTCTTTCAAAGCAAAGGAGCCCCATCGCTCCACTCATTGCCACCTTTGCTTTTGAGGGCGGCACGGACACTGTCCCATCAGGGCCTCCAGCGGCACGCGTCGCCAAAAAGAGAGTGCTCCCAATGCCAAAGCCGTAGCACTCGCCCCAGAATCCAACAAGGAGAGCCTCTAGAAGCGCTCCCGGAGGAAAAGGCACGGGTCAAGGCCCTCAAGCACACAGGGCCCAGAAGGCCGGCCAAAAAGCCGCCAGGCTCCTTGCAGCAGCTGGGTGCTCAGCAGCACTGCCTGGACGCCAGCTGCTCGTAGCACCGCATCTCGAGCCAACGGGGGGCTGCCCACTGCCACCCAAAACACAGGCGAAAAGCAGCGCCTTGGCAGTGGCAGGCCTGCCAGCCCCCAACTCCACCACAGCCAGCCCACGCCTGCCTACACATGGCGTGCTCTCTCCTTGCCCTGCTGCAGCACCGCCGTGGCACACCACAGCGGCAAGGCGCCAGAACTTCCCGACACTGCAGCTGGAAGCAAGAGCGCCCTGGGCCGCGCGTGCCTTGCAGCCCGCTGGCGCCTCGGCTTTCCTCCTCAAAGGCACTGCTTGCCTCAGGACATTGTCCACCCAAAGGCATCAGCCCCTGCACAGTCCTCTCCCAGCTCCCAACCACCCCACCTCCAAACAGCCTCTCTCCACAAGGCCTTCCCTCGGCCAAAGAGCTGCCAGCAAGCAAAGCCCTAGCCTGCAGCGAGCATCTGCCATGACCTCTTGCTCCCGCCGCAAACACTGCTGCCCACAAAAGCTCTCCCTAGGCAAAGCAAACGAGAAGGAAGGAGGCAAAAAGCCTGCTTGGGACGCCTCTCAGAGCAAGCAGAAACACTCCCTGCCCTTCAGGCAGCATCCTGTCTGCGCAGCCTGGCAAGAGCTTTGCAGCACAAGGCCTCACCCTCAGCGGACAGAGAGCAGCAGAGGGCCAGCATCCCTGCCTCACCCTTCCAGGGCAGCCTGGGCGCGGCGAGCCAAGGCAGAGCCTCACCTGCCCCGCCTCCCCATCGCCCCATCCTGCCGGCACTCCCCAGCTCTCTCCAGCCACCTCCTCCCGCATGCGCAGCACCAAGGCACTGGGGCCGCTGCCCCTCCCCTCCACAGCCAACCCCACCACTGTGACATGCCGCAGCCCCGCCCCGTGCCTCATAGAGCCTTGCCAGCCAACACGTGCCTGTGCCTCAGCGACACGCAGGGGCCACGACCAGACATGGCAGCAGCCAGGCCACCCCCTGGGGCCACAAAACACACCCAGCGCAACTCTCCGCACCTTCCTTTCCCTTCTAGGCCCCCCAAGGCCGTGCAACAGCCAGTTCCTCTCAACTGCCAGGCTCAGCCCTGCTCAGAGTCGCTGCCCACCTCGACGAAGCACACCCACAGTGCTCTCACAGGGGCTCATCAGGCCTCCTCTTGCCTCTCTCCTTTGCCTCTCGCAAGGGGCCTGCCTCCTCAGGGGCCCTCGGGGCGTTCAGGGGTGCAGGCCCAAGCCCTTGGCACCATTCGCCCTCTCGCGGGCCTTGCTCCAGGGGCTCACCAACGATGCCGTGGCGCCAGCCACACACCCTCACCAGCACGAGGCCGGTGCACGTGTCTTAGACAAGATGCCTTCCAAAGAGGAAAACGGGCCCAGGCTTCCGCTGCTCTTCCTAGGAAACCGCTCCCTCCATTTACTGCCTCGCAATCTAGCAAACCACGGCCTCTCCTCGCTGCCTCCCCAACTAACTAACCACTGCGTATATGTTCCCTGCCTCGCACACTAACTAACCAAGATGACGCAGCAAAGAGATGCGGCACTTTGCGAGGCAGTGAACGGACGCAGCGCTTTGCTTCTTTGCGAGGCAGCGAACAGGCGCAGCGGTTGGTTAGTTAGTTTGCGAGGCAGCGCACTGAGGCAGTGGTTTGCTTCTACGCGAGGCAGCGAACGGATGCAGCGGTTAGTTTGCCAGATAACAAACACAGGCAGTGGTTAGTTAGTTGGGGAGGCAGTGAGCAGAGGTAGTGCTTGGTTAGTTCGTTTGCGAGGCAGTGCGCAGACGCAGAGGTTTGCTTCTTTGCGAGATAGCGAATGGATGCAGCAGTTAACTTGTTTGCCAGGCAGTGAAAAAACGCAGCGCTTTGCTTCTTTGCGAGGTAGGGAAAGAGACGCATTGGCTGGTTAGCGTGTAAGCTAGCGAACATAGGCGGTGGTTAGTTTGTTGGGGAGGCAGTGAGCAGACGAAGCAGCTTCGTTCGCTGCCTCGCACACAAGCAAACCGCTGCGTCTCTTCGCTGCCTCGTAAATCAGCAAGCCGCTTCGTCTGCTCACTGCCTCCCCAGCTAACCACTGCCTATGTTCCTCAGCTCACACGCTAACCAACCAATGCGTCACTTGGCTGCCTCGCAGAATAGCTCCCCGCGGCATCTCTGCCCTGCCTCGCACAAAAAAGAACCGCTGCATCTGTTCGCTGCCTCGCAAACAAGGAAACCGCTGCATCCATTCACTGCCTCACCAACTAGCAAACCGCTGCGCCTGTTCGCTGCCTTGCAAACTAAGAAACCACTGCGTCTGCTCAGTGCGTTGCAAACTGTGGTCCGTTCGCTGCCTCGCAAACCAGCAAACCGCTGCGTCTCTTCGCTTTATCGGAAAGAAGCAAAAAGCTGTGCCTGTTCGCTGCCTCGCAAACTGGAAAACCGCTAATTGTCATCGCTGCCTCGCAGACAAGCAAACCGCTGCGTCTGTGCGCTGCCTCGCAAATTAGCAAGCCGCTTCGTCTGCTCACACCTCGCAAACTAGCTTCCCAACCCCCGCGTCTGCTCGCTGCCTCCCCAACCTGCTAACCACTGCGTGTGTTTGCTCTCTCCACCGCTCCACTGCTCTTGCGTTTCTTTCAAAGCAAAGGAGCCCCATCGCTCCACTCATTGCCACCTTTGCTTTTGAGGGCGGCACGGACACTGTCCCATCAGGGCCTCCAGCGGCACGCGTCGCCAAAAGAGAGTGCTCCCAATGCCAAAGCCGTAGCACTCGCCCCAGAATCCAACAAGGAGAGCCTCTAGAAGCGCTCCCGGAGGAAAAGGCACGGGTCAAGGCCCTCAAGCACACAGGGCCCAGAAGGCCGGCCAAAAAGCCGCCAGGCTCCTTGCAGCAGCTGGGTGCTCAGCAGCACTGCCTGGACGCCAGCTGCTCGTAGCACCGCATCTCGAGCCAACGGGGGGCTGCCCACTGCCACCCAAAACACAGGCGAAAAGCAGCGCCTTGGCAGTGGCAGGCCTGCCAGCCCCCAACTCCACCACAGCCAGCCCACGCCTGCCTACACATGGCGTGCTCTCTCCTTGCCCTGCTGCAGCACCGCCGTGGCACACCACAGCGGCAAGGCGCCAGAACTTCCCGACACTGCAGCTGGAAGCAAGAGCGCCCTGGGCCGCGCGTGCCTTGCAGCCCGCTGGCGCCTCGGCTTTCCTCCTCAAAGGCACTGCTTGCCTCAGGACATTGTCCACCCAAAGGCATCAGCCCCTGCACAGTCCTCTCCCAGCTCCCAACCACCCCACCTCCAAACAGCCTCTCTCCACAAGGCCTTCCCTCGGCCAAAGAGCTGCCAGCAAGCAAAGCCCTAGCCTGCAGCGAGCATCTGCCATGACCTCTTGCTCCCTCCGCAAACACTGCTGCCCACAAAAGCTCTCCCTAGGCAAAGCAAACGAGAAGGAAGGAGGCAAAAAGCCTGCTTGGGACGCCTCTCAGAGCAAGCAGAAACACTCCCTGCCCTTCAGGCAGCATCCTGTCTGCGCAGCCTGGCAAGAGCTTTGCAGCACAAGGCCTCACCCTCAGCGGACAGAGAGCAGCAGAGGGCCAGCATCCCTGCCTCACCCTTCCAGGGCAGCCTGGGCGCGGCGAGCCAAGGCAGAGCCTCACCTGCCCCGCCTCCCCATCGCCCCATCCTGCCGGCACTCCCCAGCTCTCTCCAGCCACCTCCTCCCGCATGCGCAGCACCAAGGCACTGGGGCCGCTGCCCCTCCCCTCCACAGCCAACCCCACCACTGTGACATGCCGCAGCCCCGCCCCGTGCCTCATAGAGCCTTGCCAGCCAACACGTGCCTGTGCCTCAGCGACACGCAGGGGCCACGACCAGACATGGCAGCAGCCAGGCCACCCCCTGGCGCCACAAAACACACCCAGCGCAACTCTCCGCACCTTCCTTTCCCTTCTAGGCCCCCCAAGGCCGTGCAACAGCCAGTTCCTCTCAACTGCCAGGCTCAGCCCTGCTCAGAGTCGCTGCCCACCTCGACGAAGCACACCCACAGTGCTCTCACAGGGGCTCATCAGGCCTCCTCTTGCCTCTCTCCTTTGCCTCTCGCAAGGGGCCTGCCTCCTCAGGGGCCCTCGGGGCGTTCAGGGGTGCAGGCCCAAGCCCTTGGCACCATTCGCCCTCTCGCGGGCCTTGCTCCAGGGGCTCACCAACGATGCCGTGGCGCCAGCCACACACCCTCACCAGCACGAGGCCGGTGCACGTGTCTTAGACAAGATGCCTTCCAAAGAGGAAAACGGGCCCAGGCTTCCGCTGCTCTTCCTAGGAAACCGCTCCCTCCATTTACTGCCTCGCAATCTAGCAAACCACGGCCTCTCCTCGCTGCCTCCCCAACTAACTAACCACTGCGTATATGTTCCCTGCCTCGCACACTAACTAACCAAGATGACGCAGCAAAGAGATGCGGCACTTTGCGAGGCAGTGAACGGATGCAGCGCTTTGCTTCTCTGCGAGGCAGCGATGACAATTAGCGGTTTTCCAGTTTGCGAGGCAGCGAACAGGCACAGCTTTTTGCTTCTTTCCGATAAAGCGAAGAGACGCAGCGGTTTGCTGGTTTGCGAGGCAGCGAACGGACCACAGTTTGCAACGCACTGAGCAGACGCAGTGGTTTCTTAGTTTGCAAGGCAGCGAACAGGCGCAGCGGTTTGCTAGTTGGTGAGGCAGTGAATGGATGCAGCGGTTTCCTTGTTTGCGAGGCAGCGAACAGATGCAGCGGTTCTTTTTTGTGCGAGGCAGGGCAGAGATGCCGCGGGGAGTTATTCTGCGAGGCAGCCAAGTGACGCATTGCTTGGTTAGCGTGTGAGCTGAGGAACATAGGCAGTGGTTAGCTGGGGAGGCAGTGAGCAGACGAAGCGGCTTGCTGATTTACGAGGCAGCGAAGAGACGCAGCGGTTTGCTTGTGTGCGAGGCAGCGAACGAAGCTGCTTCGTCTGCTCACTGCCTCCCCAACAAACTAACCACCGCCTATGTTCGCTAGCTTACACGCTAACCAGCCAATGCGTCTCTTTCCCTACCTCGCAAAGAAGCAAAGCGCTGCGTTTTTTCGCTGCCTGGCAAACAAGTTAACTGCTGCATCCATTCGCTATCTCGCAAAGAAGCAAACCTCTGCGTCTGCGCACTGCCTCGCAAACGAACTAACCAAGCACTACCTCTGCTCACTGCCTCCCCAACTAACTAACCACTGCCTGTGTTTGTTATCTGGCAAACTAACCGCTGCATCCGTTCGCTGCCTCGCGTAGAAGCAAACCGCTGCCTCAGTGCGCTGCCTCGCAAACTAACTAACCAACCGCTGCGCCTGTTCGCTGCCTCGCAAAGAAGCAAAGCGCTGCGTCCGTTCACTGCCTCGCAAAGTGCCGCATCTCTTTGCTGCGTCATCTTGGTTAGTTAGTGTGCGAGGCAGGGAACATATACGCAGTGGTTAGTTAGTTGGGGAGGCAGCGAGGAGAGGCCGTGGTTTGCTAGATTGCGAGGCAGTAAATGGAGGGAGCGGTTTCCTAGGAAGAGCAGCGGAAGCCTGGGCCCGTTTTCCTCTTTGGAAGGCATCTTGTCTAAGACATGTGCACCGGCCTCGTGCTGGTGAGGGTGTGTGGCTGGCGCCACGGCATCGTTGGTGAGCCCCTGGAGCAAGGCCCGCGAGAGGGCGAATGGTGCCAAGGGCTTGGGCCTGCACCCCTGAACGCCCCGAGGGCCCCTGAGGAGGCAGGCCCCTTGCGAGAGGCAAAGGAGAGAGGCAAGAGGAGGCCTGATGAGCCCCTGTGAGAGCACTGTGGGTGTGCTTCGTCGAGGTGGGCAGCGACTCTGAGCAGGGCTGAGCCTGGCAGTTGAGAGGAACTGGCTGTTGCACGGCCTTGGGGGGCCTAGAAGGGAAAGGAAGGTGCGGAGAGTTGCGCTGGGTGTGTTTTGTGGCGCCAGGGGGTGGCCTGGCTGCTGCCATGTCTGGTCGTGGCCCCTGCGTGTCGCTGAGGCACAGGCACGTGTTGGCTGGCAAGGCTCTATGAGGCACGGGGCGGGGCTGCGGCATGTCACAGTGGTGGGGTTGGCTGTGGAGGGGAGGGGCAGCGGCCCCAGTGCCTTGGTGCTGCGCATGCGGGAGGAGGTGGCTGGAGAGAGCTGGGGAGTGCCGGCAGGATGGGGCGATGGGGAGGCGGGGCAGGTGAGGCTCTGCCTTGGCTCGCCGCGCCCAGGCTGCCCTGGAAGGGTGAGGCAGGGATGCTGGCCCTCTGCTGCTCTCTGTCCGCTGAGGGTGAGGCCTTGTGCTGCAAAGCTCTTGCCAGGCTGCGCAGACAGGATGCTGCCTGAAGGGCAGGGAGTGTTTCTGCTTGCTCTGAGAGGCGTCCCAAGCAGGCTTTTTGCCTCCTTCCTTCTCGTTTGCTTTGCCTAGGGAGAGCTTTTGTGGGCAGCAGTGTTTGCGGCGGGAGCAAGAGGTCATGGCAGATGCTCGCTGCAGGCTAGGGCTTTGCTTGCTGGCAGCTCTTTGGCCGAGGGAAGGCCTTGTGGAGAGAGGCTGTTTGGAGGTGGGGTGGTTGGGAGCTGGGAGAGGACTGTGCAGGGGCTGATGCCTTTGGGTGGACAATGTCCTGAGGCAAGCAGTGCCTTTGAGGAGGAAAGCCGAGGCGCCAGCGGGCTGCAAGGCACGCGCGGCCCAGGGCGCTCTTGCTTCCAGCTGCAGTGTCGGGAAGTTCTGGCGCCTTGCCGCTGTGGTGTGCCACGGCGGTGCTGCAGCAGGGCAAGGAGAGAGCACGCCATGTGTAGGCAGGCGTGGGCTGGCTGTGGTGGAGTTGGGGGCTGGCAGGCCTGCCACTGCCAAGGCGCTGCTTTTCGCCTGTGTTTTGGGTGGCAGTGGGCAGCCCCCCGTTGGCTCGAGATGCGGTGCTACGAGCAGCTGGCGTCCAGGCAGTGCTGCTGAGCACCCAGCTGCTGCAAGGAGCCTGGCGGCTTTTTGGCCGGCCTTCTGGGCCCTGTGTGCTTGAGGGCCTTGACCCGTGCCTTTTCCTCCGGGAGCGCTTCTAGAGGCTCTCCTTGTTGGATTCTGGGGCGAGTGCTACGGCTTTGGCATTGGGAGCACTCTCTTTTGGCGACGCGTGCCGCTGGAGGCCCTGATGGGACAGTGTCCGTGCCGCCCTCAAAAGCAAAGGTGGCAATGAGTGGAGCGATGGGGCTCCTTTGCTTTGAAAGAAACGCAAGAGCAGTGGAGCGGTGGAGAGAGCAAACACACGCAGTGGTTAGCAGGTTGGGGAGGCAGCGAGCAGACGCGGGGGTTGGGAAGCTAGTTTGCGAGGTGTGAGCAGACGAAGCGGCTTGCTAATTTGCGAGGCAGCGCACAGACGCAGCGGTTTGCTTGTCTGCGAGGCAGCGATGACAATTAGCGGTTTTCCAGTTTGCGAGGCAGCGAACAGGCACAGCTTTTTGCTTCTTTCCGATAAAGCGAAGAGACGCAGCGGTTTGCTGGTTTGCGAGGCAGCGAACGGACCACAGTTTGCAACGCACTGAGCAGACGCAGTGGTTTCTTAGTTTGCAAGGCAGCGAACAGGCGCAGCGGTTTGCTAGTTGGTGAGGCAGTGAATGGATGCAGCGGTTTCCTTGTTTGCGAGGCAGCGAACAGATGCAGCGGTTCTTTTTTGTGCGAGGCAGGGCAGAGATGCCGCGGGGAGTTATTCTGCGAGGCAGCCAAGTGACGCATTGCTTGGTTAGCGTGT
The DNA here is from genome assembly GCF_036417845.1 of Apteryx mantelli. Lineage (NCBI taxonomy): Eukaryota > Metazoa > Chordata > Aves > Apterygiformes > Apterygidae > Apteryx > Apteryx mantelli. The sequence goes on from NC_089982.1 coordinate 4,750,809, forward strand.
GAGCTGAGGAACATAGGCAGTGGTTAGCTGGGGAGGCAGTGAGCAGACGAAGCGGCTTGCTGATTTACGAGGCAGCGAAGAGACGCAGCGGTTTGCTTGTGTGCGAGGCAGCGAACGAAGCTGCTTCGTCTGCTCACTGCCTCCCCAACAAACTAACCACCGCCTATGTTCGCTAGCTTACACGCTAACCAGCCAATGCGTCTCTTTCCCTACCTCGCAAAGAAGCAAAGCGCTGCGTTTTTTCGCTGCCTGGCAAACAAGTTAACTGCTGCATCCATTCGCTATCTCGCAAAGAAGCAAACCTCTGCGTCTGCGCACTGCCTCGCAAACGAACTAACCAAGCACTACCTCTGCTCACTGCCTCCCCAACTAACTAACCACTGCCTGTGTTTGTTATCTGGCAAACTAACCGCTGCATCCGTTCGCTGCCTCGCGTAGAAGCAAACCGCTGCCTCAGTGCGCTGCCTCGCAAACTAACTAACCAACCGCTGCGCCTGTTCGCTGCCTCGCAAAGAAGCAAAGCGCTGCGTCCGTTCACTGCCTCGCAAAGTGCCGCATCTCTTTGCTGCGTCATCTTGGTTAGTTAGTGTGCGAGGCAGGGAACATATACGCAGTGGTTAGTTAGTTGGGGAGGCAGCGAGGAGAGGCCGTGGTTTGCTAGATTGCGAGGCAGTAAATGGAGGGAGCGGTTTCCTAGGAAGAGCAGCGGAAGCCTGGGCCCGTTTTCCTCTTTGGAAGGCATCTTGTCTAAGACACGTGCACCGGCCTCGTGCTGGTGAGGGTGTGTGGCTGGCGCCACGGCATCGTTGGTGAGCCCCTGGAGCAAGGCCCGCGAGAGGGCGAATGGTGCCAAGGGCTTGGGCCTGCACCCCTGAACGCCCCGAGGGCCCCTGAGGAGGCAGGCCCCTTGCGAGAGGCAAAGGAGAGAGGCAAGAGGAGGCCTGATGAGCCCCTGTGAGAGCACTGTGGGTGTGCTTCGTCGAGGTGGGCAGCGACTCTGAGCAGGGCTGAGCCTGGCAGTTGAGAGGAACTGGCTGTTGCACGGCCTTGGGGGGCCTAGAAGGGAAAGGAAGGTGCGGAGAGTTGCGCTGGGTGTGTTTTGTGGCGCCAGGGGGTGGCCTGGCTGCTGCCATGTCTGGTCGTGGCCCCTGCGTGTCGCTGAGGCACAGGCACGTGTTGGCTGGCAAGGCTCTATGAGGCACGGGGCGGGGCTGCGGCATGTCACAGTGGTGGGGTTGGCTGTGGAGGGGAGGGGCAGCGGCCCCAGTGCCTTGGTGCTGCGCATGCGGGAGGAGGTGGCTGGAGAGAGCTGGGGAGTGCCGGCAGGATGGGGCGATGGGGAGGCGGGGCAGGTGAGGCTCTGCCTTGGCTCGCCGCGCCCAGGCTGCCCTGGAAGGGTGAGGCAGGGATGCTGGCCCTCTGCTGCTCTCTGTCCGCTGAGGGTGAGGCCTTGTGCTGCAAAGCTCTTGCCAGGCTGCGCAGACAGGATGCTGCCTGAAGGGCAGGGAGTGTTTCTGCTTGCTCTGAGAGGCGTCCCAAGCAGGCTTTTTGCCTCCTTCCTTCTCGTTTGCTTTGCCTAGGGAGAGCTTTTGTGGGCAGCAGTGTTTGCGGCGGGAGCAAGAGGTCATGGCAGATGCTCGCTGCAGGCTAGGGCTTTGCTTGCTGGCAGCTCTTTGGCCGAGGGAAGGCCTTGTGGAGAGAGGCTGTTTGGAGGTGGGGTGGTTGGGAGCTGGGAGAGGACTGTGCAGGGGCTGATGCCTTTGGGTGGACAATGTCCTGAGGCAAGCAGTGCCTTTGAGGAGGAAAGCCGAGGCGCCAGCGGGCTGCAAGGCACGCGCGGCCCAGGGCGCTCTTGCTTCCAGCTGCAGTGTCGGGAAGTTCTGGCGCCTTGCCGCTGTGGTGTGCCACGGCGGTGCTGCAGCAGGGCAAGGAGAGAGCACGCCATGTGTAGGCAGGCGTGGGCTGGCTGTGGTGGAGTTGGGGGCTGGCAGGCCTGCCACTGCCAAGGCGCTGCTTTTCGCCTGTGTTTTGGGTGGCAGTGGGCAGCCCCCCGTTGGCTCGAGATGCGGTGCTACGAGCAGCTGGCGTCCAGGCAGTGCTGCTGAGCACCCAGCTGCTGCAAGGAGCCTGGCGGCTTTTTGGCCGGCCTTCTGGGCCCTGTGTGCTTGAGGGCCTTGACCCGTGCCTTTTCCTCCGGGAGCGCTTCTAGAGGCTCTCCTTGTTGGATTCTGGGGCGAGTGCTACGGCTTTGGCATTGGGAGCACTCTCTTTTGGCGACGCGTGCCGCTGGAGGCCCTGATGGGACAGTGTCCGTGCCGCCCTCAAAAGCAAAGGTGGCAATGAGTGGAGCGATGGGGCTCCTTTGCTTTGAAAGAAACGCAAGAGCAGTGGAGCGGTGGAGAGAGCAAACACACGCAGTGGTTAGCAGGTTGGGGAGGCAGCGAGCAGACGCGGGGGTTGGGAAGCTAGTTTGCGAGGTGTGAGCAGACGAAGCGGCTTGCTAATTTGCGAGGCAGCGCGCAGACGCAGCGGTTTGCTTGTCTGCGAGGCAGCGATGACAATTAGCGGTTTTCCAGTTTGCGAGGCAGCGAACAGGCACAGCTTTTTGCTTCTTTCCGATAAAGCGAAGAGACGCAGCGGTTTGCTGGTTTGCGAGGCAGCGAACGGACCACAGTTTGCAACGCACTGAGCAGACGCAGTGGTTTCTTAGTTTGCAAGGCAGCGAACAGGCGCAGCGGTTTGCTAGTTGGTGAGGCAGTGAATGGATGCAGCGGTTTCCTTGTTTGCGAGGCAGCGAACAGATGCAGCGGTTCTTTTTTGTGCGAGGCAGGGCAGAGATGCCGCGGGGAGTTATTCTGCGAGGCAGCCAAGTGACGCATTGCTTGGTTAGCGTGTGAGCTGAGGAACATAGGCAGTGGTTAGCTGGGGAGGCAGTGAGCAGACGAAGCGGCTTGCTGATTTACGAGGCAGCGAAGAGACGCAGCGGTTTGCTTGTGTGCGAGGCAGCGAACGAAGCTGCTTCGTCTGCTCACTGCCTCCCCAACAAACTAACCACCGCCTATGTTCGCTAGCTTACACGCTAACCAGCCAATGCGTCTCTTTCCCTACCTCGCAAAGAAGCAAAGCGCTGCGTTTTTTCGCTGCCTGGCAAACAAGTTAACTGCTGCATCCATTCGCTATCTCGCAAAGAAGCAAACCTCTGCGTCTGCGCACTGCCTCGCAAACGAACTAACCAAGCACTACCTCTGCTCACTGCCTCCCCAACTAACTAACCACTGCCTGTGTTTGTTATCTGGCAAACTAACCGCTGCATCCGTTCGCTGCCTCGCGTAGAAGCAAACCGCTGCCTCAGTGCGCTGCCTCGCAAACTAACTAACCAACCGCTGCGCCTGTTCGCTGCCTCGCAAAGAAGCAAAGCGCTGCGTCCGTTCACTGCCTCGCAAAGTGCCGCATCTCTTTGCTGCGTCATCTTGGTTAGTTAGTGTGCGAGGCAGGGAACATATACGCAGTGGTTAGTTAGTTGGGGAGGCAGCGAGGAGAGGCCGTGGTTTGCTAGATTGCGAGGCAGTAAATGGAGGGAGCGGTTTCCTAGGAAGAGCAGCGGAAGCCTGGGCCCGTTTTCCTCTTTGGAAGGCATCTTGTCTAAGACACGTGCACCGGCCTCGTGCTGGTGAGGGTGTGTGGCTGGCGCCACGGCATCGTTGGTGAGCCCCTGGAGCAAGGCCCGCGAGAGGGCGAATGGTGCCAAGGGCTTGGGCCTGCACCCCTGAACGCCCCGAGGGCCCCTGAGGAGGCAGGCCCCTTGCGAGAGGCAAAGGAGAGAGGCAAGAGGAGGCCTGATGAGCCCCTGTGAGAGCACTGTGGGTGTGCTTCGTCGAGGTGGGCAGCGACTCTGAGCAGGGCTGAGCCTGGCAGTTGAGAGGAACTGGCTGTTGCACGGCCTTGGGGGGCCTAGAAGGGAAAGGAAGGTGCGGAGAGTTGCGCTGGGTGTGTTTTGTGGCGCCAGGGGGTGGCCTGGCTGCTGCCATGTCTGGTCGTGGCCCCTGCGTGTCGCTGAGGCACAGGCACGTGTTGGCTGGCAAGGCTCTATGAGGCACGGGGCGGGGCTGCGGCATGTCACAGTGGTGGGGTTGGCTGTGGAGGGGAGGGGCAGCGGCCCCAGTGCCTTGGTGCTGCGCATGCGGGAGGAGGTGGCTGGAGAGAGCTGGGGAGTGCCGGCAGGATGGGGCGATGGGGAGGCGGGGCAGGTGAGGCTCTGCCTTGGCTCGCCGCGCCCAGGCTGCCCTGGAAGGGTGAGGCAGGGATGCTGGCCCTCTGCTGCTCTCTGTCCGCTGAGGGTGAGGCCTTGTGCTGCAAAGCTCTTGCCAGGCTGCGCAGACAGGATGCTGCCTGAAGGGCAGGGAGTGTTTCTGCTTGCTCTGAGAGGCGTCCCAAGCAGGCTTTTTGCCTCCTTCCTTCTCGTTTGCTTTGCCTAGGGAGAGCTTTTGTGGGCAGCAGTGTTTGCGGCGGGAGCAAGAGGTCATGGCAGATGCTCGCTGCAGGCTAGGGCTTTGCTTGCTGGCAGCTCTTTGGCCGAGGGAAGGCCTTGTGGAGAGAGGCTGTTTGGAGGTGGGGTGGTTGGGAGCTGGGAGAGGACTGTGCAGGGGCTGATGCCTTTGGGTGGACAATGTCCTGAGGCAAGCAGTGCCTTTGAGGAGGAAAGCCGAGGCGCCAGCGGGCTGCAAGGCACGCGCGGCCCAGGGCGCTCTTGCTTCCAGCTGCAGTGTCGGGAAGTTCTGGCGCCTTGCCGCTGTGGTGTGCCACGGCGGTGCTGCAGCAGGGCAAGGAGAGAGCACGCCATGTGTAGGCAGGCGTGGGCTGGCTGTGGTGGAGTTGGGGGCTGGCAGGCCTGCCACTGCCAAGGCGCTGCTTTTCGCCTGTGTTTTGGGTGGCAGTGGGCAGCCCCCCGTTGGCTCGAGATGCGGTGCTACGAGCAGCTGGCGTCCAGGCAGTGCTGCTGAGCACCCAGCTGCTGCAAGGAGCCTGGCGGCTTTTTGGCCGGCCTTCTGGGCCCTGTGTGCTTGAGGGCCTTGACCCGTGCCTTTTCCTCCGGGAGCGCTTCTAGAGGCTCTCCTTGTTGGATTCTGGGGCGAGTGCTACGGCTTTGGCATTGGGAGCACTCTCTTTTGGCGACGCGTGCCGCTGGAGGCCCTGATGGGACAGTGTCCGTGCCGCCCTCAAAAGCAAAGGTGGCAATGAGTGGAGCGATGGGGCTCCTTTGCTTTGAAAGAAACGCAAGAGCAGTGGAGCGGTGGAGAGAGCAAACACACGCAGTGGTTAGCAGGTTGGGGAGGCAGCGAGCAGACGCGGGGGTTGGGAAGCTAGTTTGCGAGGTGTGAGCAGACGAAGCGGCTTGCTAATTTGCGAGGCAGCGCACAGACGCAGCGGTTTGCTTGTCTGCGAGGCAGCGATGACAATTAGCGGTTTTCCAGTTTGCGAGGCAGCGAACAGGCACAGCTTTTTGCTTCTTTCCGATAAAGCGAAGAGACGCAGCGGTTTGCTGGTTTGCGAGGCAGCGAACGGACCACAGTTTGCAACGCACTGAGCAGACGCAGTGGTTTCTTAGTTTGCAAGGCAGCGAACAGGCGCAGCGGTTTGCTAGTTGGTGAGGCAGTGAATGGATGCAGCGGTTTCCTTGTTTGCGAGGCAGCGAACAGATGCAGCGGTTCTTTTTTGTGCGAGGCAGGGCAGAGATGCCGCGGGGAGTTATTCTGCGAGGCAGCCAAGTGACGCATTGCTTGGTTAGCGTGTGAGCTGAGGAACATAGGCAGTGGTTAGCTGGGGAGGCAGTGAGCAGACGAAGCGGCTTGCTGATTTACGAGGCAGCGAAGAGACGCAGCGGTTTGCTTGTGTGCGAGGCAGCGAACGAAGCTGCTTCGTCTGCTCACTGCCTCCCCAACAAACTAACCACCGCCTATGTTCGCTAGCTTACACGCTAACCAGCCAATGCGTCTCTTTCCCTACCTCGCAAAGAAGCAAAGCGCTGCGTTTTTTCGCTGCCTGGCAAACAAGTTAACTGCTGCATCCATTCGCTATCTCGCAAAGAAGCAAACCTCTGCGTCTGCGCACTGCCTCGCAAACGAACTAACCAAGCACTACCTCTGCTCACTGCCTCCCCAACTAACTAACCACTGCCTGTGTTTGTTATCTGGCAAACTAACCGCTGCATCCGTTCGCTGCCTCGCGTAGAAGCAAACCGCTGCCTCAGTGCGCTGCCTCGCAAACTAACTAACCAACCGCTGCGCCTGTTCGCTGCCTCGCAAAGAAGCAAAGCGCTGCGTCCGTTCACTGCCTCGCAAAGTGCCGCATCTCTTTGCTGCGTCATCTTGGTTAGTTAGTGTGCGAGGCAGGGAACATATACGCAGTGGTTAGTTAGTTGGGGAGGCAGCGAGGAGAGGCCGTGGTTTGCTAGATTGCGAGGCAGTAAATGGAGGGAGCGGTTTCCTAGGAAGAGCAGCGGAAGCCTGGGCCCGTTTTCCTCTTTGGAAGGCATCTTGTCTAAGACACGTGCACCGGCCTCGTGCTGGTGAGGGTGTGTGGCTGGCGCCACGGCATCGTTGGTGAGCCCCTGGAGCAAGGCCCGCGAGAGGGCGAATGGTGCCAAGGGCTTGGGCCTGCACCCCTGAACGCCCCGAGGGCCCCTGAGGAGGCAGGCCCCTTGCGAGAGGCAAAGGAGAGAGGCAAGAGGAGGCCTGATGAGCCCCTGTGAGAGCACTGTGGGTGTGCTTCGTCGAGGTGGGCAGCGACTCTGAGCAGGGCTGAGCCTGGCAGTTGAGAGGAACTGGCTGTTGCACGGCCTTGGGGGGCCTAGAAGGGAAAGGAAGGTGCGGAGAGTTGCGCTGGGTGTGTTTTGTGGTGCCAGGGGGTGGCCTGGCTGCTGCCATGTCTGGTCGTGGCCCCTGCGTGTCGCTGAGGCACAGGCACGTGTTGGCTGGCAAGGCTCTATGAGGCACGGGGCGGGGCTGCGGCATGTCACAGTGGTGGGGTTGGCTGTGGAGGGGAGGGGCAGCGGCCCCAGTGCCTTGGTGCTGCGCATGCGGGAGGAGGTGGCTGGAGAGAGCTGGGGAGTGCCGGCAGGATGGGGCGATGGGGAGGCGGGGCAGGTGAGGCTCTGCCTTGGCTCGCCGCGCCCAGGCTGCCCTGGAAGGGTGAGGCAGGGATGCTGGCCCTCTGCTGCTCTCTGTCCGCTGAGGGTGAGGCCTTGTGCTGCAAAGCTCTTGCCAGGCTGCGCAGACAGGATGCTGCCTGAAGGGCAGGGAGTGTTTCTGCTTGCTCTGAGAGGCGTCCCAAGCAGGCTTTTTGCCTCCTTCCTTCTCGTTTGCTTTGCCTAGGGAGAGCTTTTGTGGGCAGCAGTGTTTGCGGCGGGAGCAAGAGGTCATGGCAGATGCTCGCTGCAGGCTAGGGCTTTGCTTGCTGGCAGCTCTTTGGCCGAGGGAAGGCCTTGTGGAGAGAGGCTGTTTGGAGGTGGGGTGGTTGGGAGCTGGGAGAGGACTGTGCAGGGGCTGATGCCTTTGGGTGGACAATGTCCTGAGGCAAGCAGTGCCTTTGAGGAGGAAAGCCGAGGCGCCAGCGGGCTGCAAGGCACGCGCGGCCCAGGGCGCTCTTGCTTCCAGCTGCAGTGTCGGGAAGTTCTGGCGCCTTGCCGCTGTGGTGTGCCACGGCGGTGCTGCAGCAGGGCAAGGAGAGAGCACGCCATGTGTAGGCAGGCGTGGGCTGGCTGTGGTGGAGTTGGGGGCTGGCAGGCCTGCCACTGCCAAGGCGCTGCTTTTCGCCTGTGTTTTGGGTGGCAGTGGGCAGCCCCCCGTTGGCTCGAGATGCGGTGCTACGAGCAGCTGGCGTCCAGGCAGTGCTGCTGAGCACCCAGCTGCTGCAAGGAGCCTGGCGGCTTTTTGGCCGGCCTTCTGGGCCCTGTGTGCTTGAGGGCCTTGACCCGTGCCTTTTCCTCCGGGAGCGCTTCTAGAGGCTCTCCTTGTTGGATTCTGGGGCGAGTGCTACGGCTTTGGCATTGGGAGCACTCTCTTTTGGCGACGCGTGCCGCTGGAGGCCCTGATGGGACAGTGTCCGTGCCGCCCTCAAAAGCAAAGGTGGCAATGAGTGGAGCGATGGGGCTCCTTTGCTTTGAAAGAAACGCAAGAGCAGTGGAGCGGTGGAGAGAGCAAACACACGCAGTGGTTAGCAGGTTGGGGAGGCAGCGAGCAGACGCGGGGGTTGGGAAGCTAGTTTGCGAGGTGTGAGCAGACGAAGCGGCTTGCTAATTTGCGAGGCAGCGCACAGACGCAGCGGTTTGCTTGTCTGCGAGGCAGCGATGACAATTAGCGGTTTTCCAGTTTGCGAGGCAGCGAACAGGCACAGCTTTTTGCTTCTTTCCGATAAAGCGAAGAGACGCAGCGGTTTGCTGGTTTGCGAGGCAGCGAACGGACCACAGTTTGCAACGCACTGAGCAGACGCAGTGGTTTCTTAGTTTGCAAGGCAGCGAACAGGCGCAGCGGTTTGCTAGTTGGTGAGGCAGTGAATGGATGCAGCGGTTTCCTTGTTTGCGAGGCAGCGAACAGATGCAGCGGTTCTTTTTTGTGCGAGGCAGGGCAGAGATGCCGCGGGGAGTTATTCTGCGAGGCAGCCAAGTGACGCATTGCTTGGTTAGCGTGTGAGCTGAGGAACATAGGCAGTGGTTAGCTGGGGAGGCAGTGAGCAGACGAAGCGGCTTGCTGATTTACGAGGCAGCGAAGAGACGCAGCGGTTTGCTTGTGTGCGAGGCAGCGAACGAAGCTGCTTCGTCTGCTCACTGCCTCCCCAACAAACTAACCACCGCCTATGTTCGCTAGCTTACACGCTAACCAGCCAATGCGTCTCTTTCCCTACCTCGCAAAGAAGCAAAGCGCTGCGTTTTTTCGCTGCCTGGCAAACAAGTTAACTGCTGCATCCATTCGCTATCTCGCAAAGAAGCAAACCTCTGCGTCTGCGCACTGCCTCGCAAACGAACTAACCAAGCACTACCTCTGCTCACTGCCTCCCCAACTAACTAACCACTGCCTGTGTTTGTTATCTGGCAAACTAACCGCTGCATCCGTTCGCTGCCTCGCGTAGAAGCAAACCGCTGCCTCAGTGCGCTGCCTCGCAAACTAACTAACCAACCGCTGCGCCTGTTCGCTGCCTCGCAAAGAAGCAAAGCGCTGCGTCCGTTCACTGCCTCGCAAAGTGCCGCATCTCTTTGCTGCGTCATCTTGGTTAGTTAGTGTGCGAGGCAGGGAACATATACGCAGTGGTTAGTTAGTTGGGGAGGCAGCGAGGAGAGGCCGTGGTTTGCTAGATTGCGAGGCAGTAAATGGAGGGAGCGGTTTCCTAGGAAGAGCAGCGGAAGCCTGGGCCCGTTTTCCTCTTTGGAAGGCATCTTGTCTAAGACACGTGCACCGGCCTCGTGCTGGTGAGGGTGTGTGGCTGGCGCCACGGCATCGTTGGTGAGCCCCTGGAGCAAGGCCCGCGAGAGGGCGAATGGTGCCAAGGGCTTGGGCCTGCACCCCTGAACGCCCCGAGGGCCCCTGAGGAGGCAGGCCCCTTGCGAGAGGCAAAGGAGAGAGGCAAGAGGAGGCCTGATGAGCCCCTGTGAGAGCACTGTGGGTGTGCTTCGTCGAGGTGGGCAGCGACTCTGAGCAGGGCTGAGCCTGGCAGTTGAGAGGAACTGGCTGTTGCACGGCCTTGGGGGGCCTAGAAGGGAAAGGAAGGTGCGGAGAGTTGCGCTGGGTGTGTTTTGTGGCGCCAGGGGGTGGCCTGGCTGCTGCCATGTCTGGTCGTGGCCCCTGCGTGTCGCTGAGGCACAGGCACGTGTTGGCTGGCAAGGCTCTATGAGGCACGGGGCGGGGCTGCGGCATGTCACAGTGGTGGGGTTGGCTGTGGAGGGGAGGGGCAGCGGCCCCAGTGCCTTGGTGCTGCGCATGCGGGAGGAGGTGGCTGGAGAGAGCTGGGGAGTGCCGGCAGGATGGGGCGATGGGGAGGCGGGGCAGGTGAGGCTCTGCCTTGGCTCGCCGCGCCCAGGCTGCCCTGGAAGGGTGAGGCAGGGATGCTGGCCCTCTGCTGCTCTCTGTCCGCTGAGGGTGAGGCCTTGTGCTGCAAAGCTCTTGCCAGGCTGCGCAGACAGGATGCTGCCTGAAGGGCAGGGAGTGTTTCTGCTTGCTCTGAGAGGCGTCCCAAGCAGGCTTTTTGCCTCCTTCCTTCTCGTTTGCTTTGCCTAGGGAGAGCTTTTGTGGGCAGCAGTGTTTGCGGCGGGAGCAAGAGGTCATGGCAGATGCTCGCTGCAGGCTAGGGCTTTGCTTGCTGGCAGCTCTTTGGCCGAGGGAAGGCCTTGTGGAGAGAGGCTGTTTGGAGGTGGGGTGGTTGGGAGCTGGGAGAGGACTGTGCAGGGGCTGATGCCTTTGGGTGGACAATGTCCTGAGGCAAGCAGTGCCTTTGAGGAGGAAAGCCGAGGCGCCAGCGGGCTGCAAGGCACGCGCGGCCCAGGGCGCTCTTGCTTCCAGCTGCAGTGTCGGGAAGTTCTGGCGCCTTGCCGCTGTGGTGTGCCACGGCGGTGCTGCAGCAGGGCAAGGAGAGAGCACGCCATGTGTAGGCAGGCGTGGGCTGGCTGTGGTGGAGTTGGGGGCTGGCAGGCCTGCCACTGCCAAGGCGCTGCTTTTCGCCTGTGTTTTGGGTGGCAGTGGGCAGCCCCCCGTTGGCTCGAGATGCGGTGCTACGAGCAGCTGGCGTCCAGGCAGTGCTGCTGAGCACCCAGCTGCTGCAAGGAGCCTGGCGGCTTTTTGGCCGGCCTTCTGGGCCCTGTGTGCTTGAGGGCCTTGACCCGTGCCTTTTCCTCCGGGAGCGCTTCTAGAGGCTCTCCTTGTTGGATTCTGGGGCGAGTGCTACGGCTTTGGCATTGGGAGCACTCTCTTTTGGCGACGCGTGCCGCTGGAGGCCCTGATGGGACAGTGTCCGTGCCGCCCTCAAAAGCAAAGGTGGCAATGAGTGGAGCGATGGGGCTCCTTTGCTTTGAAAGAAACGCAAGAGCAGTGGAGCGGTGGAGAGAGCAAACACACGCAGTGGTTAGCAGGTTGGGGAGGCAGCGAGCAGACGCGGGGGTTGGGAAGCTAGTTTGCGAGGTGTGAGCAGACGAAGCGGCTTGCTAATTTGCGAGGCAGCGCACAGACGCAGCGGTTTGCTTGTCTGCGAGGCAGCGATGACAATTAGCGGTTTTCCAGTTTGCGAGGCAGCGAACAGGCACAGCTTTTTGCTTCTTTCCGATAAAGCGAAGAGACGCAGCGGTTTGCTGGTTTGCGAGGCAGCGAACGGACCACAGTTTGCAACGCACTGAGCAGACGCAGTGGTTTCTTAGTTTGCAAGGCAGCGAACAGGCGCAGCGGTTTGCTAGTTGGTGAGGCAGTGAATGGATGCAGCGGTTTCCTTGTTTGCGAGGCAGCGAACAGATGCAGCGGTTCTTTTTTGTGCGAGGCAGGGCAGAGATGCCGCGGGGAGTTATTCTGCGAGGCAGCCAAGTGACGCATTGCTTGGTTAGCGTGTGAGCTGAGGAACATAGGCAGTGGTTAGCTGGGGAGGCAGTGAGCAGACGAAGCGGCTTGCTGATTTACGAGGCAGCGAAGAGACGCAGCGGTTTGCTTGTGTGCGAGGCAGAGAACGAAGCTGCTTCGTCTGCTCACTGCCTCCCCAACAAACTAACCACCGCCTATGTTCGCTAGCTTACACGCTAACCAGCCAATGCGTCTCTTTCCCTACCTCGCAAAGAAGCAAAGCGCTGCGTTTTTTCACTGCCTGGCAAACAAGTTAACTGCTGCATCCATTCGCTATCTCGCAAAGAAGCAAACCTCTGCGTCTGCGCACTGCCTCGCAAACGAACTAACCAAGCACTACCTCTGCTCACTGCCTCCCCAACTAACTAACCACTGCCTGTGTTTGTTATCTGGCAAACTAACCGCTGCATCCGTTCGCTGCCTCGCGTAGAAGCAAACCGCTGCCTCAGTGCGCTGCCTCGCAAACTAACTAACCAACCGCTGCGCCTGTTCGCTGCCTCGCAAAGAAGCAAAGCGCTGCGTCCGTTCACTGCCTCGCAAAGTGCCGCATCTCTTTGCTGCGTCATCTTGGTTAGTTAGTGTGCGAGGCAGGGAACATATACGCAGTGGTTAGTTAGTTGGGGAGGCAGCGAGGAGAGGCCGTGGTTTGCTAGATTGCGAGGCAGTAAATGGAGGGAGCGGTTTCCTAGGAAGAGCAGCGGAAGCCTGGGCCCGTTTTCCTCTTTGGAAGGCATCTTGTCTAAGACACGTGCACCGGCCTCGTGCTGGTGAGGGTGTGTGGCTGGCGCCACGGCATCGTTGGTGAGCCCCTGGAGCAAGGCCCGCGAGAGGGCGAATGGTGCCAAGGGCTTGGGCCTGCACCCCTGAACGCCCCGAGGGCCCCTGAGGAGGCAGGCCCCTTGCGAGAGGCAAAGGAGAGAGGCAAGAGGAGGCCTGATGAGCCCCTGTGAGAGCACTGTGGGTGTGCTTCGTCGAGGTGGGCAGCGACTCTGAGCAGGGCTGAGCCTGGCAGTTGAGAGGAACTGGCTGTTGCACGGCCTTGGGGGGCCTAGAAGGGAAAGGACGGTGCGGAGAGTTGCGCTGGGTGTGTTTTGTGGCGCCAGGGGGTGGCCTGGCTGCTGCCATGTCTGGTCGTGGCCCCTGCGTGTCGCTGAGGCACAGGCACGTGTTGGCTGGCAAGGCTCTATGAGGCACGGGGCGGGGCTGCGGCATGTCACAGTGGTGGGGTTGGCTGTGGAGGGGAGGGGCAGCGGCCCCAGTGCCTTGGTGCTGCGCATGCGGGAGGAGGTGGCTGGAGAGAGCTGGGGAGTGCCGGCAGGATGGGGCGATGGGGAGGCGGGGCAGGTGAGGCTCTGCCTTGGCTCGCCGCGCCCAGGCTGCCCTGGAAGGGTGAGGCAGGGATGCTGGCCCTCTGCTGCTCTCTGTCCGCTGAGGGTGAGGCCTTGTGCTGCAAAGCTCTTGCCAGGCTGCGCAGACAGGATGCTGCCTGAAGGGCAGGGAGTGTTTCTGCTTGCTCTGAGAGGCGTCCCAAGCAGGCTTTTTGCCTCCTTCCTTCTCGTTTGCTTTGCCTAGGGAGAGCTTTTGTGGGCAGCAGTGTTTGCGGAGGGAGCAAGAGGTCATGGCAGATGCTCGCTGCAGGCTAGGGCTTTGCTTGCTGGCAGCTCTTTGGCCGAGGGAAGGCCTTGTGGAGAGAGGCTGTTTGGAGGTGGGGTGGTTGGGAGCTGGGAGAGGACTGTGCAGGGGCTGATGCCTTTGGGTGGACAATGTCCTGAGGCAAGCAGTGCCTTTGAGGAGGAAAGCCGAGGCGCCAGCGGGCTGCAAGGCACGCGCGGCCCAGGGCGCTCTTGCTTCCAGCTGCAGTGTCGGGAAGTTCTGGCGCCTTGCCGCTGTGGTGTGCCACGGCGGTGCTGCAGCAGGGCAAGGAGAGAGCACGCCATGTGTAGGCAGGCGTGGGCTGGCTGTGGTGGAGTTGGGGGCTGGCAGGCCTGCCACTGCCAAGGCGCTGCTTTTCGCCTGTGTTTTGGGTGGCAGTGGGCAGCCCCCCGTTGGCTCGAGATGCGGTGCTACGAGCAGCTGGCGTCCAGGCAGTGCTGCTGAGCACCCAGCTGCTGCAAGGAGCCTGGCGGCTTTTTGGCCGGCCTTCTGGGCCCTGTGTGCTTGAGGGCCTTGACCCGTGCCTTTTCCTCCGGGAGCGCTTCTAGAGGCTCTCCTTGTTGGATTCTGGGGCGAGTGCTACGGCTTTGGCATTGGGAGCACTCTCTTTTGGCGACGCGTGCCGCTGGAGGCCCTGATGGGACAGTGTCCGTGCCGCCCTCAAAAGCAAAGGTGGCAATGAGTGGAGCGATGGGGCTCCTTTGCTTTGAAAGAAACGCAAGAGCAGTGGAGCGGTGGAGAGAGCAAACACACGCAGTGGTTAGCAGGTTGGGGAGGCAGCGAGCAGACGCGGGGGTTGGGAAGCTAGTTTGCGAGGTGTGAGCAGACGAAGCGGCTTGCTAATTTGCGAGGCAGCGCACAGACGCAGCGGTTTGCTTGTCTGCGAGGCAGCGATGACAATTAGCGGTTTTCCAGTTTGCGAGGCAGCGAACAGGCACAGCTTTTTGCTTCTTTCCGATAAAGCGAAGAGACGCAGCGGTTTGCTGGTTTGCGAGGCAGCGAACGGACCACAGTTTGCAACGCACTGAGCAGACGCAGTGGTTTCTTAGTTTGCAAGGCAGCGAACAGGCGCAGCGGTTTGCTAGTTGGTGAGGCAGTGAATGGATGCAGCGGTTTCCTTGTTTGCGAGGCAGCGAACAGATGCAGCGGTTCTTTTTTGTGCGAGGCAGGGCAGAGATGCCGCGGGGAGTTATTCTGCGAGGCAGCCAAGTGACGCATTGCTTGGTTAGCGTGTGAGCTGAGGAACATAGGCAGTGGTTAGCTGGGGAGGCAGTGAGCAGACGAAGCGGCTTGCTGATTTACGAGGCAGCGAAGAGACGCAGCGGTTTGCTTGTGTGCGAGGCAGCGAACGAAGCTGCTTCGTCTGCTCACTGCCTCCCCAACAAACTAACCACCGCCTATGTTCGCTAGCTTACACGCTAACCAGCCAATGCGTCTCTTTCCCTACCTCGCAAAGAAGCAAAGCGCTGCGTTTTTTCGCTGCCTGGCAAACAAGTTAACTGCTGCATCCATTCGCTATCTCGCAAAGAAGCAAACCTCTGCGTCTGCGCACTGCCTCGCAAACGAACTAACCAAGCACTACCTCTGCTCACTGCCTCCCCAACTAACTAACCACTGCCTGTGTTTGTTATCTGGCAAACTAACCGCTGCATCCGTTCGCTGCCTCGCGTAGAAGCAAACCGCTGCCTCAGTGCGCTGCCTCGCAAACTAACTAACCAACCGCTGCGCCTGTTCGCTGCCTCGCAAAGAAGCAAAGCGCTGCGTCCGTTCACTGCCTCGCAAAGTGCCGCATCTCTTTGCTGCGTCATCTTGGTTAGTTAGTGTGCGAGGCAGGGAACATATACGCAGTGGTTAGTTAGTTGGGGAGGCAGCGAGGAGAGGCCGTGGTTTGCTAGATTGCGAGGCAGTAAATGGAGGGAGCGGTTTCCTAGGAAGAGCAGCGGAAGCCTGGGCCCGTTTTCCTCTTTGGAAGGCATCTTGTCTAAGACACGTGCACCGGCCTCGTGCTGGTGAGGGTGTGTGGCTGGCGCCACGGCATCGTTGGTGAGCCCCTGGAGCAAGGCCCGCGAGAGGGCGAATGGTGCCAAGGGCTTGGGCCTGCACCCCTGAACGCCCCGAGGGCCCCTGAGGAGGCAGGCCCCTTGCGAGAGGCAAAGGAGAGAGGCAAGAGGAGGCCTGATGAGCCCCTGTGAGAGCACTGTGGGTGTGCTTCGTCGAGGTGGGCAGCGACTCTGAGCAGGGCTGAGCCTGGCAGTTGAGAGGAACTGGCTGTTGCACGGCCTTGGGGGGCCTAGAAGGGAAAGGACGGTGCGGAGAGTTGCGCTGGGTGTGTTTTGTGGCGCCAGGGGGTGGCCTGGCTGCTGCCATGTCTGGTCGTGGCCCCTGCGTGTCGCTGAGGCACAGGCACGTGTTGGCTGGCAAGGCTCTATGAGGCACGGGGCGGGGCTGCGGCATGTCACAGTGGTGGGGTTGGCTGTGGAGGGGAGGGGCAGCGGCCCCAGTGCCTTGGTGCTGCGCATGCGGGAGGAGGTGGCTGGAGAGAGCTGGGGAGTGCCGGCAGGATGGGGCGATGGGGAGGCGGGGCAGGTGAGGCTCTGCCTTGGCTCGCCGCGCCCAGGCTGCCCTGGAAGGGTGAGGCAGGGATGCTGGCCCTCTGCTGCTCTCTGTCCGCTGAGGGTGAGGCCTTGTGCTGCAAAGCTCTTGCCAGGCTGCGCAGACAGGATGCTGCCTGAAGGGCAGGGAGTGTTTCTGCTTGCTCTGAGAGGCGTCCCAAGCAGGCTTTTTGCCTGCTTCCTTCTCGTTTGCTTTGCCTAGGGAGAGCTTTTGTGGGCAGCAGTGTTTGCGGAGGGAGCAAGAGGTCATGGCAGATGCTCGCTGCAGGCTAGGGCTTTGCTTGCTGGCAGCTCTTTGGCCGAGGGAAGGCCTTGTGGAGAGAGGCTGTTTGGAGGTGGGGTGGTTGGGAGCTGGGAGAGGACTGTGCAGGGGCTGATGCCTTTGGGTGGACAATGTCCTGAGGCAAGCAGTGCCTTTGAGGAGGAAAGCCGAGGCGCCAGCGGGCTGCAAGGCACGCGCGGCCCAGGGCGCTCTTGCTTCCAGCTGCAGTGTCGGGAAGTTCTGGCGCCTTGCCGCTGTGGTGTGCCACGGCGGTGCTGCAGCAGGGCAAGGAGAGAGCACGCCATGTGTAGGCAGGCGTGGGCTGGCTGTGGTGGAGTTGGGGGCTGGCAGGCCTGCCACTGCCAAGGCGCTGCTTTTCGCCTGTGTTTTGGGTGGCAGTGGGCAGCCCCCCCGTTGGCTCGAGATGCGGTGCTACGAGCAGCTGGCGTCCAGGCAGTGCTGCTGAGCACCCAGCTGCTGCAAGGAGCCTGGCGGCTTTTTGGCCGGCCTTCTGGGCCCTGTGTGCTTGAGGGCCTTGACCCGTGCCTTTTCCTCCGGGAGCGCTTCTAGAGGCTCTCCTTGTTGGATTCTGGGGCGAGTGCTACGGCTTTGGCATTGGGAGCACTCTCTTTTGGCGACGCGTGCCGCTGGAGGCCCTGATGGGACAGTGTCCGTGCCGCCCTCAAAAGCAAAGGTGGCAATGAGTGGAGCGATGGGGCTCCTTTGCTTTGAAAGAAACGCAAGAGCAGTGGAGCGGTGGAGAGAGCAAACACACGCAGTGGTTAGCAGGTTGGGGAGGCAGCGAGCAGACGCGGGGGTTGGGAAGCTAGTTTGCGAGGTGTGAGCAGACGAAGCGGCTTGCTAATTTGCGAGGCAGCGCACAGACGCAGCGGTTTGCTTGTCTGCGAGGCAGCGATGACAATTAGCGGTTTTCCAGTTTGCGAGGCAGCGAACAGGCACAGCTTTTTGCTTCTTTCCGATAAAGCGAAGAGACGCAGCGGTTTGCTGGTTTGCGAGGCAGCGAACGGACCACAGTTTGCAACGCACTGAGCAGACGCAGTGGTTTCTTAGTTTGCAAGGCAGCGAACAGGCGCAGCGGTTTGCTAGTTGGTGAGGCAGTGAATGGATGCAGCGGTTTCCTTGTTTGCGAGGCAGCGAACAGATGCAGCGGTTCTTTTTTGTGCGAGGCAGGGCAGAGATGCCGCGGGGAGTTATTCTGCGAGGCAGCCAAGTGACGCATTGCTTGGTTAGCGTGTGAGCTGAGGAACATAGGCAGTGGTTAGCTGGGGAGGCAGTGAGCAGACGAAGCGGCTTGCTGATTTACGAGGCAGCGAAGAGACGCAGCGGTTTGCTTGTGTGCGAGGCAGCGAACGAAGCTGCTTCGTCTGCTCACTGCCTCCCCAACAAACTAACCACCGCCTATGTTCGCTAGCTTACACGCTAACCAGCCAATGCGTCTCTTTCCCTACCTCGCAAAGAAGCAAAGCGCTGCGTTTTTTCGCTGCCTGGCAAACAAGTTAACTGCTGCATCCATTCGCTATCTCGCAAAGAAGCAAACCTCTGCGTCTGCGCACTGCCTCGCAAACGAACTAACCAAGCACTACCTCTGCTCACTGCCTCCCCAACTAACTAACCACTGCCTGTGTTTGTTATCTGGCAAACTAACCGCTGCATCCGTTCGCTGCCTCGCGTAGAAGCAAACCGCTGCCTCAGTGCGCTGCCTCGCAAACTAACTAACCAACCGCTGCGCCTGTTCGCTGCCTCGCAAAGAAGCAAAGCGCTGCGTCCGTTCACTGCCTCGCAAAGTGCCGCATCTCTTTGCTGCGTCATCTTGGTTAGTTAGTGTGCGAGGCAGGGAACATATACGCAGTGGTTAGTTAGTTGGGGAGGCAGCGAGGAGAGGCCGTGGTTTGCTAGATTGCGAGGCAGTAAATGGAGGGAGCGGTTTCCTAGGAAGAGCAGCGGAAGCCTGGGCCCGTTTTCCTCTTTGGAAGGCATCTTGTCTAAGACACGTGCACCGGCCTCGTGCTGGTGAGGGTGTGTGGCTGGCGCCACGGCATCGTTGGTGAGCCCCTGGAGCAAGGCCCGCGAGAGGGCGAATGGTGCCAAGGGCTTGGGCCTGCACCCCTGAACGCCCCGAGGGCCCCTGAGGAGGCAGGCCCCTTGCGAGAGGCAAAGGAGAGAGGCAAGAGGAGGCCTGATGAGCCCCTGTGAGAGCACTGTGGGTGTGCTTCGTCGAGGTGGGCAGCGACTCTGAGCAGGGCTGAGCCTGGCAGTTGAGAGGAACTGGCTGTTGCACGGCCTTGGGGGGCCTAGAAGGGAAAGGAAGGTGCGGAGAGTTGCGCTGGGTGTGTTTTGTGGCGCCAGGGGGTGGCCTGGCTGCTGCCATGTCTGGTCGTGGCCCCTGCGTGTCGCTGAGGCACAGGCACGTGTTGGCTGGCAAGGCTCTATGAGGCACGGGGCGGGGCTGCGGCATGTCACAGTGGTGGGGTTGGCTGTGGAGGGGAGGGGCAGCGGCCCCAGTGCCTTGGTGCTGCGCATGCGGGAGGAGGTGGCTGGAGAGAGCTGGGGAGTGCCGGCAGGATGGGGCGATGGGGAGGCGGGGCAGGTGAGGCTCTGCCTTGGCTCGCCGCGCCCAGGCTGCCCTGGAAGGGTGAGGCAGGGATGCTGGCCCTCTGCTGCTCTCTGTCCGCTGAGGGTGAGGCCTTGTGCTGCAAAGCTCTTGCCAGGCTGCGCAGACAGGATGCTGCCTGAAGGGCAGGGAGTGTTTCTGCTTGCTCTGAGAGGCGTCCCAAGCAGGCTTTTTGCCTCCTTCCTTCTCGTTTGCTTTGCCTAGGGAGAGCTTTTGTGGGCAGCAGTGTTTGCGGAGGGAGCAAGAGGTCATGGCAGATGCTCGCTGCAGGCTAGGGCTTTGCTTGCTGGCAGCTCTTTGGCCGAGGGAAGGCCTTGTGGAGAGAGGCTGTTTGGAGGTGGGGTGGTTGGGAGCTGGGAGAGGACTGTGCAGGGGCTGATGCCTTTGGGTGGACAATGTCCTGAGGCAAGCAGTGCCTTTGAGGAGGAAAGCCGAGGCGCCAGCGGGCTGCAAGGCACGCGCGGCCCAGGGCGCTCTTGCTTCCAGCTGCAGTGTCGGGAAGTTCTGGCGCCTTGCCGCTGTGGTGTGCCACGGCGGTGCTGCAGCAGGGCAAGGAGAGAGCACGCCATGTGTAGGCAGGCGTGGGCTGGCTGTGGTGGAGTTGGGGGCTGGCAGGCCTGCCACTGCCAAGGCGCTGCTTTTCGCCTGTGTTTTGGGTGGCAGTGGGCAGCCCCCCGTTGGCTCGAGATGCGGTGCTACGAGCAGCTGGCGTCCAGGCAGTGCTGCTGAGCACCCAGCTGCTGCAAGGAGCCTGGCGGCTTTTTGGCCGGCCTTCTGGGCCCTGTGTGCTTGAGGGCCTTGACCCGTGCCTTTTCCTCCGGGAGCGCTTCTAGAGGCTCTCCTTGTTGGATTCTGGGGCGAGTGCTACGGCTTTGGCATTGGGAGCACTCTCTTTTGGCGACGCGTGCCGCTGGAGGCCCTGATGGGACAGTGTCCGTGCCGCCCTCAAAAGCAAAGGTGGCAATGAGTGGAGCGATGGGGCTCCTTTGCTTTGAAAGAAACGCAAGAGCAGTGGAGCGGTGGAGAGAGCAAACACACGCAGTGGTTAGCAGGTTGGGGAGGCAGCGAGCAGACGCGGGGGTTGGGAAGCTAGTTTGCGAGGTGTGAGCAGACGAAGCGGCTTGCTAATTTGCGAGGCAGCGCACAGACGCAGCGGTTTGCTTGTCTGCGAGGCAGCGATGACAATTAGCGGTTTTCCAGTTTGCGAGGCAGCGAACAGGCACAGCTTTTTGCTTCTTTCCGATAAAGCGAAGAGACGCAGCGGTTTGCTGGTTTGCGAGGCAGCGAACGGACCACAGTTTGCAACGCACTGAGCAGACGCAGTGGTTTCTTAGTTTGCAAGGCAGCGAACAGGCGCAGCGGTTTGCTAGTTGGTGAGGCAGTGAATGGATGCAGCGGTTTCCTTGTTTGCGAGGCAGCGAACAGATGCAGCGGTTCTTTTTTGTGCGAGGCAGGGCAGAGATGCCGCGGGGAGTTATTCTGCGAGGCAGCCAAGTGACGCATTGCTTGGTTAGCGTGTGAGCTGAGGAACATAGGCAGTGGTTAGCTGGGGAGGCAGTGAGCAGACGAAGCGGCTTGCTGATTTACGAGGCAGCGAAGAGACGCAGCGGTTTGCTTGTGTGCGAGGCAGCGAACGAAGCTGCTTCGTCTGCTCACTGCCTCCCCAACAAACTAACCACCGCCTATGTTCGCTAGCTTACACGCTAACCAGCCAATGCGTCTCTTTCCCTACCTCGCAAAGAAGCAAAGCGCTGCGTTTTTTCGCTGCCTGGCAAACAAGTTAACTGCTGCATCCATTCGCTATCTCGCAAAGAAGCAAACCTCTGCGTCTGCGCACTGCCTCGCAAACGAACTAACCAAGCACTACCTCTGCTCACTGCCTCCCCAACTAACTAACCACTGCCTGTGTTTGTTATCTGGCAAACTAACCGCTGCATCCGTTCGCTGCCTCGCGTAGAAGCAAACCGCTGCCTCAGTGCGCTGCCTCGCAAACTAACTAACCAACCGCTGCGCCTGTTCGCTGCCTCGCAAAGAAGCAAAGCGCTGCGTCCGTTCACTGCCTCGCAAAGTGCCGCATCTCTTTGCTGCGTCATCTTGGTTAGTTAGTGTGCGAGGCAGGGAACATATACGCAGTGGTTAGTTAGTTGGGGAGGCAGCGAGGAGAGGCCGTGGTTTGCTAGATTGCGAGGCAGTAAATGGAGGGAGCGGTTTCCTAGGAAGAGCAGCGGAAGCCTGGGCCCGTTTTCCTCTTTGGAAGGCATCTTGTCTAAGACACGTGCACCGGCCTCGTGCTGGTGAGGGTGTGTGGCTGGCGCCACGGCATCGTTGGTGAGCCCCTGGAGCAAGGCCCGCGAGAGGGCGAATGGTGCCAAGGGCTTGGGCCTGCACCCCTGAACGCCCCGAGGGCCCCTGAGGAGGCAGGCCCCTTGCGAGAGGCAAAGGAGAGAGGCAAGAGGAGGCCTGATGAGCCCCTGTGAGAGCACTGTGGGTGTGCTTCGTCGAGGTGGGCAGCGACTCTGAGCAGGGCTGAGCCTGGCAGTTGAGAGGAACTGGCTGTTGCACGGCCTTGGGGGGGCCTAGAAGGGAAAGGAAGGTGCGGAGAGTTGCGCTGGGTGTGTTTTGTGGCGCCAGGGAGTGGCCTGGCTGCTGCCATGTCTGGTCGTGGCCCCTGCGTGTCGCTGAGGCACAGGCACGTGTTGGCTGGCAAGGCTCTATGAGGCATGGGGCGGGGCTGCGGCATGTCACAGTGGTGGGGTTGGCTGTGGAGGGGAGGGGCAGCGGCCCCAGTGCCTTGGTGCTGCGCATGCGGGAGGAGGTGGCTGGAGAGAGCTGGGGAGTGCCGGCAGGATGGGGCGATGGGGAGGCGGGGCAGGTGAGGCTCTGCCTTGGCTCGCCGCGCCCAGGCTGCCCTGGAAGGGTGAGGCAGGGATGCTGGCCCTCTGCTGCTCTCTGTCCGCTGAGGGTGAGGCCTTGTGCTGCAAAGCTCTTGCCAGGCTGCGCAGACAGGATGCTGCCTGAAGGGCAGGGAGTGTTTCTGCTTGCTCTGAGAGGCGTCCCAAGCAGGCTTTTTGCCTCCTTCCTTCTCGTTTGCTTTGCCTAGGGAGAGCTTTTGTGGGCAGCAGTGTTTGCGGCGGGAGCAAGAGGTCATGGCAGATGCTCGCTGCAGGCTAGGGCTTTGCTTGCTGGCAGCTCTTTGGCCGAGGGAAGGCCTTGTGGAGAGAGGCTGTTTGGAGGTGGGGTGGTTGGGAGCTGGGAGAGGACTGTGCAGGGGCTGATGCCTTTGGGTGGACAATGTCCTGAGGCAAGCAGTGCCTTTGAGGAGGAAAGCCGAGGCGCCAGCGGGCTGCAAGGCACGCGCGGCCCAGGGCGCTCTTGCTTCCAGCTGCAGTGTCGGGAAGTTCTGGCGCCTTGCCGCTGTGGTGTGCCACGGCGGTGCTGCAGCAGGGCAAGGAGAGAGCACGCCATGTGTAGGCAGGCGTGGGCTGGCTGTGGTGGAGTTGGGGGCTGGCAGGCCTGCCACTGCCAAGGCGCTGCTTTTCGCCTGTGTTTTGGGTGGCAGTGGGCAGCCCCCCGTTGGCTCGAGATGCGGTGCTACGAGCAGCTGGCGTCCAGGCAGTGCTGCTGAGCACCCAGCTGCTGCAAGGAGCCTGGCGGCTTTTTGGCCGGCCTTCTGGGCCCTGTGTGCTTGAGGGCCTTGACCCGTGCCTTTTCCTCCGGGAGCGCTTCTAGAGGCTCTCCTTGTTGGATTCTGGGGCGAGTGCTACGGCTTTGGCATTGGGAGCACTCTCTTTTGGCGACGCGTGCCGCTGGAGGCCCTGATGGGACAGTGTCCGTGCCGCCCTCAAAAGCAAAGGTGGCAATGAGTGGAGCGATGGGGCTCCTTTGCTTTGAAAGAAACGCAAGAGCAGTGGAGCGGTGGAGAGAGCAAACACACGCAGTGGTTAGCAGGTTGGGGAGGCAGCGAGCAGATGCGGGGGTTGGGAAGCTAGTTTGCGAGGTGTGAGCAGACGAAGCGGCTTGCTAATTTGCGAGGCAGCGCACAGACGCAGCGGTTTGCTTGTCTGCGAGGCAGCGATGACAATTAGCGGTTTTCCAGTTTGTGAGGCAGCGAACAGGCACAGCTTTTTGCTTCTTTCCGATAAAGCGAAGAGACGCAGCGGTTTGCTGGTTTGCGAGGCAGCGAACGGACCACAGTTTGCAACGCACTGAGCAGACGCAGTGGTTTCTTAGTTTGCAAGGCAGCGAACAGGCGCAGCGGTTTGCTAGTTGGTGAGGCAGTGAATGGATGCAGCGGTTTCCTTGTTTGCGAGGCAGCGAACAGATGCAGCGGTTCTTTTTTGTGCGAGGCAGGGCAGAGATGCCGCGGGGAGTTATTCTGCGAGGCAGCCAAGTGACGCATTGCTTGGTTAGCGTGTGAGCTGAGGAACATAGGCAGTGGTTAGCTGGGGAGGCAGTGAGCAGACGAAGCGGCTTGCTGATTTACGAGGCAGCGAAGAGACGCAGCGGTTTGCTTGTGTGCGAGGCAGCGAACGAAGCTGCTTCGTCTGCTCACTGCCTCCCCAACAAACTAACCACCGCCTATGTTCGCTAGCTTACACGCTAACCAGCCAATGCGTCTCTTTCCCTACCTCGCAAAGAAGCAAAGCGCTGCGTTTTTTCGCTGCCTGGCAAACAAGTTAACTGCTGCATCCATTCGCTATCTCGCAAAGAAGCAAACCTCTGCGTCTGCGCACTGCCTCGCAAACGAACTAACCAAGCACTACCTCTGCTCACTGCCTCCCCAACTAACTAACCACTGCCTGTGTTTGTTATCTGGCAAACTAACCGCTGCATCCGTTCGCTGCCTCGCGTAGAAGCAAACCGCTGCCTCAGTGCGCTGCCTCGCAAACTAACTAACCAACCGCTGCGCCTGTTCGCTGCCTCGCAAAGAAGCAAAGCGCTGCGTCCGTTCACTGCCTCGCAAAGTGCCGCATCTCTTTGCTGCGTCATCTTGGTTAGTTAGTGTGCGAGGCAGGGAACATATACGCAGTGGTTAGTTAGTTGGGGAGGCAGCGAGGAGAGGCCGTGGTTTGCTAGATTGCGAGGCAGTAAATGGAGGGAGCGGTTTCCTAGGAAGAGCAGCGGAAGCCTGGGCCCGTTTTCCTCTTTGGAAGGCATCTTGTCTAAGACACGTGCACCGGCCTCGTGCTGGTGAGGGTGTGTGGCTGGCGCCACGGCATCGTTGGTGAGCCCCTGGAGCAAGGCCCGCGAGAGGGCGAATGGTGCCAAGGGCTTGGGCCTGCACCCCTGAACGCCCCGAGGGCCCCTGAGGAGGCAGGCCCCTTGCGAGAGGCAAAGGAGAGAGGCAAGAGGAGGCCTGATGAGCCCCTGTGAGAGCACTGTGGGTGTGCTTCGTCGAGGTGGGCAGCGACTCTGAGCAGGGCTGAGCCTGGCAGTTGAGAGGAACTGGCTGTTGCACGGCCTTGGGGGGCCTAGAAGGGAAAGGACGGTGCGGAGAGTTGCGCTGGGTGTGTTTTGTGGCGCCAGGGGGTGGCCTGGCTGCTGCCATGTCTGGTCGTGGCCCCTGCGTGTCGCTGAGGCACAGGCACGTGTTGGCTGGCAAGGCTCTATGAGGCACGGGGCGGGGCTGCGGCATGTCACAGTGGTGGGGTTGGCTGTGGAGGGGAGGGGCAGCGGCCCCAGTGCCTTGGTGCTGCGCATGCGGGAGGAGGTGGCTGGAGAGAGCTGGGGAGTGCCGGCAGGATGGGGCGATGGGGAGGCGGGGCAGGTGAGGCTCTGCCTTGGCTCGCCGCGCCCAGGCTGCCCTGGAAGGGTGAGGCAGGGATGCTGGCCCTCTGCTGCTCTCTGTCCGCTGAGGGTGAGGCCTTGTGCTGCAAAGCTCTTGCCAGGCTGCGCAGACAGGATGCTGCCTGAAGGGCAGGGAGTGTTTCTGCTTGCTCTGAGAGGCGTCCCAAGCAGGCTTTTTGCCTCCTTCCTTCTCGTTTGCTTTGCCTAGGGAGAGCTTTTGTGGGCAGCAGTGTTTGCGGAGGGAGCAAGAGGTCATGGCAGATGCTCGCTGCAGGCTAGGGCTTTGCTTGCTGGCAGCTCTTTGGCCGAGGGAAGGCCTTGTGGAGAGAGGCTGTTTGGAGGTGGGGTGGTTGGGAGCTGGGAGAGGACTGTGCAGGGGCTGATGCCTTTGGGTGGACAATGTCCTGAGGCAAGCAGTGCCTTTGAGGAGGAAAGCCGAGGCGCCAGCGGGCTGCAAGGCACGCGCGGCCCAGGGCGCTCTTGCTTCCAGCTGCAGTGTCGGGAAGTTCTGGCGCCTTGCCGCTGTGGTGTGCCACGGCGGTGCTGCAGCAGGGCAAGGAGAGAGCACGCCATGTGTAGGCAGGCGTGGGCTGGCTGTGGTGGAGTTGGGGGCTGGCAGGCCTGCCACTGCCAAGGCGCTGCTTTTCGCCTGTGTTTTGGGTGGCAGTGGGCAGCCCCCGTTGGCTCGAGATGCGGTGCTACGAGCAGCTGGCGTCCAGGCAGTGCTGCTGAGCACCCAGCTGCTGCAAGGAGCCTGGCGGCTTTTTGGCCGGCCTTCTGGGCCCTGTGTGCTTGAGGGCCTTGACCCGTGCCTTTTCCTCCGGGAGCGCTTCTAGAGGCTCTCCTTGTTGGATTCTGGGGCGAGTGCTACGGCTTTGGCATTGGGAGCACTCTCTTTTGGCGACGCGTGCCGCTGGAGGCCCTGATGGGACAGTGTCCGTGCCGCCCTCAAAAGCAAAGGTGGCAATGAGTGGAGCGATGGGGCTCCTTTGCTTTGAAAGAAACGCAAGAGCAGTGGAGCGGTGGAGAGAGCAAACACACGCAGTGGTTAGCAGGTTGGGGAGGCAGCGAGCAGACGCGGGGGTTGGGAAGCTAGTTTGCGAGGTGTGAGCAGACGAAGCGGCTTGCTAATTTGCGAGGCAGCGCACAGACGCAGCGGTTTGCTTGTCTGCGAGGCAGCGATGACAATTAGCGGTTTTCCAGTTTGCGAGGCAGCGAACAGGCACAGCTTTTTGCTTCTTTCCGATAAAGCGAAGAGACGCAGCGGTTTGCTGGTTTGCGAGGCAGCGAACGGACCACAGTTTGCAACGCACTGAGCAGACGCAGTGGTTTCTTAGTTTGCAAGGCAGCGAACAGGCGCAGCGGTTTGCTAGTTGGTGAGGCAGTGAATGGATGCAGCGGTTTCCTTGTTTGCGAGGCAGCGAACAGATGCAGCGGTTCTTTTTTGTGCGAGGCAGGGCAGAGATGCCGCGGGGAGTTATTCTGCGAGGCAGCCAAGTGACGCATTGCTTGGTTAGCGTGTGAGCTGAGGAACATAGGCAGTGGTTAGCTGGGGAGGCAGTGAGCAGACGAAGCGGCTTGCTGATTTACGAGGCAGCGAAGAGACGCAGCGGTTTGCTTGTGTGCGAGGCAGCGAACGAAGCTGCTTCGTCTGCTCACTGCCTCCCCAACAAACTAACCACCGCCTATGTTCGCTAGCTTACACGCTAACCAGCCAATGCGTCTCTTTCCCTACCTCGCAAAGAAGCAAAGCGCTGCGTTTTTTCACTGCCTGGCAAACAAGTTAACTGCTGCATCCATTCGCTATCTCGCAAAGAAGCAAACCTCTGCGTCTGCGCACTGCCTCGCAAACGAACTAACCAAGCACTACCTCTGCTCACTGCCTCCCCAACTAACTAACCACTGCCTGTGTTTGTTATCTGGCAAACTAACCGCTGCATCCGTTCGCTGCCTCGCGTAGAAGCAAACCGCTGCCTCAGTGCGCTGCCTCGCAAACTAACTAACCAACCGCTGCGCCTGTTCGCTGCCTCGCAAAGAAGCAAAGCGCTGCGTCCGTTCACTGCCTCGCAAAGTGCCGCATCTCTTTGCTGCGTCATCTTGGTTAGTTAGTGTGCGAGGCAGGGAACATATACGCAGTGGTTAGTTAGTTGGGGAGGCAGCGAGGAGAGGCCGTGGTTTGCTAGATTGCGAGGCAGTAAATGGAGGGAGCGGTTTCCTAGGAAGAGCAGCGGAAGCCTGGGCCCGTTTTCCTCTTTGGAAGGCATCTTGTCTAAGACACGTGCACCGGCCTCGTGCTGGTGAGGGTGTGTGGCTGGCGCCACGGCATCGTTGGTGAGCCCCTGGAGCAAGGCCCGCGAGAGGGCGAATGGTGCCAAGGGCTTGGGCCTGCACCCCTGAACGCCCCGAGGGCCCCTGAGGAGGCAGGCCCCTTGCGAGAGGCAAAGGAGAGAGGCAAGAGGAGGCCTGATGAGCCCCTGTGAGAGCACTGTGGGTGTGCTTCGTCGAGGTGGGCAGCGACTCTGAGCAGGGCTGAGCCTGGCAGTTGAGAGGAACTGGCTGTTGCACGGCCTTGGGGGGCCTAGAAGGGAAAGGACGGTGCGGAGAGTTGCGCTGGGTGTGTTTTGTGGCGCCAGGGGGTGGCCTGGCTGCTGCCATGTCTGGTCGTGGCCCCTGCGTGTCGCTGAGGCACAGGCACGTGTTGGCTGGCAAGGCTCTATGAGGCACGGGGCGGGGCTGCGGCATGTCACAGTGGTGGGGTTGGCTGTGGAGGGGAGGGGCAGCGGCCCCAGTGCCTTGGTGCTGCGCATGCGGGAGGAGGTGGCTGGAGAGAGCTGGGGAGTGCCGGCAGGATGGGGCGATGGGGAGGCGGGGCAGGTGAGGCTCTGCCTTGGCTCGCCGCGCCCAGGCTGCCCTGGAAGGGTGAGGCAGGGATGCTGGCCCTCTGCTGCTCTCTGTCCGCTGAGGGTGAGGCCTTGTGCTGCAAAGCTCTTGCCAGGCTGCGCAGACAGGATGCTGCCTGAAGGGCAGGGAGTGTTTCTGCTTGCTCTGAGAGGCGTCCCAAGCAGGCTTTTTGCCTCCTTCCTTCTCGTTTGCTTTGCCTAGGGAGAGCTTTTGTGGGCAGCAGTGTTTGCGGAGGGAGCAAGAGGTCATGGCAGATGCTCGCTGCAGGCTAGGGCTTTGCTTGCTGGCAGCTCTTTGGCCGAGGGAAGGCCTTGTGGAGAGAGGCTGTTTGGAGGTGGGGTGGTTGGGAGCTGGGAGAGGACTGTGCAGGGGCTGATGCCTTTGGGTGGACAATGTCCTGAGGCAAGCAGTGCCTTTGAGGAGGAAAGCCGAGGCGCCAGCGGGCTGCAAGGCACGCGCGGCCCAGGGCGCTCTTGCTTCCAGCTGCAGTGTCGGGAAGTTCTGGCGCCTTGCCGCTGTGGTGTGCCACGGCGGTGCTGCAGCAGGGCAAGGAGAGAGCACGCCATGTGTAGGCAGGCGTGGGCTGGCTGTGGTGGAGTTGGGGGCTGGCAGGCCTGCCACTGCCAAGGCGCTGCTTTTCGCCTGTGTTTTGGGTGGCAGTGGGCAGCCCCCCGTTGGCTCGAGATGCGGTGCTACGAGCAGCTGGCGTCCAGGCAGTGCTGCTGAGCACCCAGCTGCTGCAAGGAGCCTGGCGGCTTTTTGGCCGGCCTTCTGGGCCCTGTGTGCTTGAGGGCCTTGACCCGTGCCTTTTCCTCCGGGAGCGCTTCTAGAGGCTCTCCTTGTTGGATTCTGGGGCGAGTGCTACGGCTTTGGCATTGGGAGCACTCTCTTTTGGCGACGCGTGCCGCTGGAGGCCCTGATGGGACAGTGTCCGTGCCGCCCTCAAAAGCAAAGGTGGCAATGAGTGGAGCGATGGGGCTCCTTTGCTTTGAAAGAAACGCAAGAGCAGTGGAGCGGTGGAGAGAGCAAACACACGCAGTGGTTAGCAGGTTGGGGAGGCAGCGAGCAGACGCGGGGGTTGGGAAGCTAGTTTGCGAGGTGTGAGCAGACGAAGCGGCTTGCTAATTTGCGAGGCAGCGCACAGACGCAGCGGTTTGCTTGTCTGCGAGGCAGCGATGACAATTAGCGGTTTTCCAGTTTGCGAGGCAGCGAACAGGCACAGCTTTTTGCTTCTTTCCGATAAAGCGAAGAGACGCAGCGGTTTGCTGGTTTGCGAGGCAGCGAACGGACCACAGTTTGCAACGCACTGAGCAGACGCAGTGGTTTCTTAGTTTGCAAGGCAGCGAACAGGCGCAGCGGTTTGCTAGTTGGTGAGGCAGTGAATGGATGCAGCGGTTTCCTTGTTTGCGAGGCAGCGAACAGATGCAGCGGTTCTTTTTTGTGCGAGGCAGGGCAGAGATGCCGCGGGGAGCTATTCTGCGAGGCAGCCAAGTGACGCATTGCTTGGTTAGCGTGTGAGCTGAGGAACATAGGCAGTGGTTAGCTGGGGAGGCAGTGAGCAGACGAAGCGGCTTGCTGATTTACGAGGCAGCGAAGAGACGCAGCGGTTTGCTTGTGTGCGAGGCAGCGAACGAAGCTGCTTCGTCTGCTCACTGCCTCCCCAACAAACTAACCACCGCCTATGTTCGCTAGCTTACACGCTAACCAGCCAATGCGTCTCTTTCCCTACCTCGCAAAGAAGCAAAGCGCTGCGTTTTTTCACTGCCTGGCAAACAAGTTAACTGCTGCATCCATTCGCTATCTCGCAAAGAAGCAAACCTCTGCGTCTGCGCACTGCCTCGCAAACGAACTAACCAAGCACTACCTCTGCTCACTGCCTCCCCAACTAACTAACCACTGCCTGTGTTTGTTATCTGGCAAACTAACCGCTGCATCCGTTCGCTGCCTCGCGTAGAAGCAAACCGCTGCCTCAGTGCGCTGCCTCGCAAACTAACTAACCAACCGCTGCGCCTGTTCGCTGCCTCGCAAAGAAGCAAAGCGCTGCGTCCGTTCACTGCCTCGCAAAGTGCCGCATCTCTTTGCTGCGTCATCTTGGTTAGTTAGTGTGCGAGGCAGGGAACATATACGCAGTGGTTAGTTAGTTGGGGAGGCAGCGAGGAGAGGCCGTGGTTTGCTAGATTGCGAGGCAGTAAATGGAGGGAGCGGTTTCCTAGGAAGAGCAGCGGAAGCCTGGGCCCGTTTTCCTCTTTGGAAGGCATCTTGTCTAAGACACGTGCACCGGCCTCGTGCTGGTGAGGGTGTGTGGCTGGCGCCACGGCATCGTTGGTGAGCCCCTGGAGCAAGGCCCGCGAGAGGGCGAATGGTGCCAAGGGCTTGGGCCTGCACCCCTGAACGCCCCGAGGGCCCCTGAGGAGGCAGGCCCCTTGCGAGAGGCAAAGGAGAGAGGCAAGAGGAGGCCTGATGAGCCCCTGTGAGAGCACTGTGGGTGTGCTTCGTCGAGGTGGGCAGCGACTCTGAGCAGGGCTGAGCCTGGCAGTTGAGAGGAACTGGCTGTTGCACGGCCTTGGGGGGCCTAGAAGGGAAAGGACGGTGCGGAGAGTTGCGCTGGGTGTGTTTTGTGGCGCCAGGGGGTGGCCTGGCTGCTGCCATGTCTGGTCGTGGCCCCTGCGTGTCGCTGAGGCACAGGCACGTGTTGGCTGGCAAGGCTCTATGAGGCACGGGGCGGGGCTGCGGCATGTCACAGTGGTGGGGTTGGCTGTGGAGGGGAGGGGCAGCGGCCCCAGTGCCTTGGTGCTGCGCATGCGGGAGGAGGTGGCTGGAGAGAGCTGGGGAGTGCCGGCAGGATGGGGCGATGGGGAGGCGGGGCAGGTGAGGCTCTGCCTTGGCTCGCCGCGCCCAGGCTGCCCTGGAAGGGTGAGGCAGGGATGCTGGCCCTCTGCTGCTCTCTGTCCGCTGAGGGTGAGGCCTTGTGCTGCAAAGCTCTTGCCAGGCTGCGCAGACAGGATGCTGCCTGAAGGGCAGGGAGTGTTTCTGCTTGCTCTGAGAGGCGTCCCAAGCAGGCTTTTTGCCTCCTTCCTTCTCGTTTGCTTTGCCTAGGGAGAGCTTTTGTGGGCAGCAGTGTTTGCGGAGGGAGCAAGAGGTCATGGCAGATGCTCGCTGCAGGCTAGGGCTTTGCTTGCTGGCAGCTCTTTGGCCGAGGGAAGGCCTTGTGGAGAGAGGCTGTTTGGAGGTGGGGTGGTTGGGAGCTGGGAGAGGACTGTGCAGGGGCTGATGCCTTTGGGTGGACAATGTCCTGAGGCAAGCAGTGCCTTTGAGGAGGAAAGCCGAGGCGCCAGCGGGCTGCAAGGCACGCGCGGCCCAGGGCGCTCTTGCTTCCAGCTGCAGTGTCGGGAAGTTCTGGCGCCTTGCCGCTGTGGTGTGCCACGGCGGTGCTGCAGCAGGGCAAGGAGAGAGCACGCCATGTGTAGGCAGGCGTGGGCTGGCTGTGGTGGAGTTGGGGGCTGGCAGGCCTGCCACTGCCAAGGCGCTGCTTTTCGCCTGTGTTTTGGGTGGCAGTGGGCAGCCCCCCGTTGGCTCGAGATGCGGTGCTACGAGCAGCTGGCGTCCAGGCAGTGCTGCTGAGCACCCAGCTGCTGCAAGGAGCCTGGCGGCTTTTTGGCCGGCCTTCTGGGCCCTGTGTGCTTGAGGGCCTTGACCCGTGCCTTTTCCTCCGGGAGCGCTTCTAGAGGCTCTCCTTGTTGGATTCTGGGGCGAGTGCTACGGCTTTGGCATTGGGAGCACTCTCTTTTGGCGACGCGTGCCGCTGGAGGCCCTGATGGGACAGTGTCCGTGCCGCCCTCAAAAGCAAAGGTGGCAATGAGTGGAGCGATGGGGCTCCTTTGCTTTGAAAGAAACGCAAGAGCAGTGGAGCGGTGGAGAGAGCAAACACACGCAGTGGTTAGCAGGTTGGGGAGGCAGCGAGCAGACGCGGGGGTTGGGAAGCTAGTTTGCGAGGTGTGAGCAGACGAAGCGGCTTGCTAATTTGCGAGGCAGCGCACAGACGCAGCGGTTTGCTTGTCTGCGAGGCAGCGATGACAATTAGCGGTTTTCCAGTTTGTGAGGCAGCGAACAGGCACAGCTTTTTGCTTCTTTCCGATAAAGCGAAGAGACGCAGCGGTTTGCTGGTTTGCGAGGCAGCGAACGGACCACAGTTTGCAACGCACTGAGCAGACGCAGTGGTTTCTTAGTTTGCAAGGCAGCGAACAGGCGCAGCGGTTTGCTAGTTGGTGAGGCAGTGAATGGATGCAGCGGTTTCCTTGTTTGCGAGGCAGCGAACAGATGCAGCGGTTCTTTTTTGTGCGAGGCAGGGCAGAGATGCCGCGGGGAGCTATTCTGCGAGGCAGCCAAGTGACGCATTGCTTGGTTAGCGTGTGAGCTGAGGAACATAGGCAGTGGTTAGCTGGGGAGGCAGTGAGCAGACGAAGCGGCTTGCTGATTTACGAGGCAGCGAAGAGACGCAGCGGTTTGCTTGTGTGCGAGGCAGCGAACGAAGCTGCTTCGTCTGCTCACTGCCTCCCCAACAAACTAACCACCGCCTATGTTCGCTAGCTTACACGCTAACCAGCCAATGCGTCTCTTTCCCTACCTCGCAAAGAAGCAAAGCGCTGCGTTTTTTCACTGCCTGGCAAACAAGTTAACTGCTGCATCCATTCGCTATCTCGCAAAGAAGCAAACCTCTGCGTCTGCGCACTGCCTCGCACACTAACTTACGACTACGTCTGTGCGGTGCCTCGCAAACTAAGGAACCGCTGCGTCTCTTCCCCTCCTCGCCAGCAAGCAACCCGCTGTGTCTCTTGGCTTCCGCATGCTAAAGCAAACCGCGGCGCCGCTACGCCATCTCGCCGACTACTCAACAACTGCGTCTTTTCGCCGCCTCGCAGAAATACAAGGCCTTGTGTCTCTTTGCCGCCTCGCGCACTAACTAACCGCTGCGTCTCTTTGATGCCTGCCAAAAGAAGGAAGTGCTGCATCTCTTCCCGCCTCGTTAACAAGCAGTTGCTGCCTCTATCAGAGGTGTTGCGAACAAGCAGTAGGCAGAATCTCTTCACCGCTTGGCCAACAAGCAGACTGCAGCGTCGCTTCGCAGCCTGGCCACCAAGCACACCGCTGCATGTGTTCGCTGCCTCGCCAGCTAGCAAAGTGCTGCCTCGCTTTGCTTCCAGGCGAAAAAGCAATCCCTGATGCCACTTTGCCACTGGTGGACAGGCAAACCACTGCGTCTCTTTGCTGCCTCGCAGAATGAGGAACCACTGTGGATGTTCCCTGTCTCACAAACAAGGAGACTGCCTAATCTGTTTGCTGCCTGGCAAACAAGCAGACCGCTGTGCCTCTTCACTGCCTCGCAGAATGACGAACCACTGTGGATGTTCGCTGTCTCACAAACAAGGAGACTGCCTAATCTGTCCACTGCCTGGCGAAGAAGCAAACCGCTTCGTCTCTTCGCTGCCTCACGAACAAGCAGACCGCTGTGTCTCTTCGCTGCCTCGCAGAATGAGGAACCACTGTGGATGTTCGCAGTCTCACAAACAAGGAGACTGCCTAATCTGTTCGCTGCCTGGCGAACAACCAGACCGCTGCGTCTCTTGGCTGCCTCGTAGAATGAGTGACCACTGTGGATCACAGAATCACAGAATTGCTGAGGTTGGAAGGGACCTCTGGAGATCAACTAGTCCAACCCCCCTGCTCAAGCAGGGTCACCTAGAGCACATTGCACAGGATTGCATCCAGGCGCGTTTTGAATATCTCCAGAGAAGGAGACTCCACCACCTCTCTGGGCAACCTGTTCCAGTGCTCTGTCACCCTCACAGTGAAAAAGTTTTTCCTCGTGTTCAGATGGAAGTGTCTGTGTTTCAGTTTGTGCCCATTGCCTCGCGTCCTGTCGCTCGGCACCACTGAAAAGAGTCTGGTCCCATCCTCTCGACACCCTCCCTTCAGATACTTGTACACGTTGATAAGATCTCCTCTCAGCCTTTTCTTCTCCAAGCTAAACAGGCCAAGCTCTCTCAGTCTTTCCTCATAAGAGAGATGCTCCAGTCCCCTAATCATCTTTATAGCCCTTCGCTGGACTTGCTCCAGTAGTGCCACATCCCTCTTGTACTGGGGAGCCCAGAACTGGACGCAGTACTCCAGATGTGGCCTCACCAGGGCTGAGTTGAGGGGGAGGATCACCTCCCTCGACCTGCTGGCAACACTCTTCCTGATGCACCCCAGGATACCATTGGCCTTCTTGGCCACAAGGGCACATTGCTGCCTCATGCTTAACTTGGTGTCCACCAGCACTCCCAGGTCCTTCTCCGCAGAGCTGCTTTCCAGCAGGTCAACCCCCAACCTGTACTGGTGCATGGGGTTATTCCTCCCCAGGTGCAGGACCCTGCACTTGCCTTTGTTGAACTTCATGAGGTTCCTCTCTGCCCACCTCTCCAGCCTGTCCAAGTCTCTTTGAATGGCAGCACAGCCCTCTGGCGTATCAGCCACTCCTCCCAGTTTTGTATCGTCAGCCAACTTGTTGAGGGTGCACTCTGTCCCTTCATCCAGGTCGTTGATGAAGAAGTTGAACAAGACTGGACCCAGTACTGACCCCTGGGGGACACCGCTAGCTACAGGCCTCCAACTAGACTCTGTGCCACTGATCACAACTCTCTGAGCTCTGCCATTCAGCCAGTTCTCAATCCACCTCTCTGTCCACTCATCTAACCCACACTTCCTGAGCTTGTCTATGAGGATGCTATGGGAGACAGTGTCAAAAGCCTTGCTGAAGTCTAGGTAGACAACATCCACTGCTCTCCCCTCATCTATCCAGCCAGTCATTCCAGCATAGAAGGCTATCAGATTGGTTAGGCATGATTTCCCCTTGGTGAAGCCACGCTGACTACTCCTGATCACCTTCTTTTCCTCCACATGCCTGGAGATGGCTTCCAGGATGAGCTGCTCCATCACCTTTGCAGGGATGGAGATGAGGCTGACTGGCCTGTAGTTCCCTGGGTCCTCCTTCTTGCCCTTTTTGAAGACTGGGGTGACGTTGGCTTTCTTCCAGTCCTCAGGCACCTCTCCTGTCCTCCATGACCTTTCAAAGATGATGGAGAGTGGCTTAGCAATAATGTCCGCCAGCTCCCTCAGCACTCGTGGGTGCATCCCATCAGGGCCCATGGATTTGTGGGTGTCAAGTTTGCTTAAATGATCTCTAACCCACTCCTCCTCCACCAAGGGAAAGTCTTCCTCTCTCCAGACTTTCTCTCTTGCCTCCAGGGTCTGGGGTTCCTGAGGGCTGGCCTGAGCAGTAAAGACTGAAGCAAAGAAGGCATTCAGTAACTCTGCCTTCTCTGTATCCTTCGTCACCAGGGCACCCACCCCATTCAGCAAAGGGCCCACATTTTCCCTAGTCTTCCTCTTGCTGCTGATGTATTTGAAGAAGCCCTTCTTGCTCTCCTTGACATGCCTTGCCAGATTTAATTCCAAACGGGCCTTAGCCTTCCTCGTCGCATCCCTGCATACTCTGACAACATCCCTATATTCCTCCCAAGTGGCCTGTCCCCCTTTCCACTTTCTGTAGACTTCCTTCTTCTGGTTGAGTTTTGCCAGGAGCTCCTTGCTCATCCATGCAGGTCTCCTGCCTCCTTTGCTTGACTTCCTACTCATAGGGATGCACCGCTCTTGAGCCTGGAGGAAGTGATGTTTGAATATTAACCAGCTCTCTTGAACACTCCTTCCTTCTAGGGCCCTCACCCATGGGATTACTCCAAGTAGGTCCCTGAAGAGGCCAAAGTTTGCTCTCCTGAAGTCCAGGGTTGCGATCCTACTTGGTGCCCTGCTGCCTCCTCGCAGAATCCTGAACTCCACCATCTCATGGTCATGCAGCCAAGGCTGCCCCCAACCTTCACATCTTCCACCAGTCCTTCTTTGTTTGTTAGTACGAGGTCCAGCAGCACACCTCTCCTCGTTGGCTCCTCCACCACCTGTGTCAAGAAGTTGTCACCAATGCTCTGCAGGAACCTCCAGGACTCTTTGTGCCTAGCTGTGTTGTCTTTCCAGCAGATATCGGGGTGGTTGAAGTCCCCCATGAGAACCAGGGCCTGGGATCGTGAGGCTACTTCCAGCTGTCTGTAGAAGGCCTCATCGACTTCCTCCTCCTGATCAGGTGGCCTGTAGTAAACACCCACAACAGTGTCACCCATGCTAGCCTGCCCTTTGATCCTTACCCATAAGCTCTCGACTCGCTCTTCATCCACCCCTAGGCACAGCTCAATACATTCCAGTTGCTCTCTCACATAAAGAGCAACTCCACCACCTCGCTTTCCTGGCCTGTCTTTCCTAAAAAGCACGTAGCCATCCATGACAGCACTCCAGTCATGCGAGCTATCCCACCATGTCTCTGTAATGGCAATGAGATCATGGCCCTGCGACCGCACACATATCTCTAGTTCTTCCTGTTTGTTCCCCAAGCTGCGCGCATTGGTGTACAGGCATTTCAGGGAGGTGATCGAGCATGCAGGTTTCCCAGGAGGGGGTAAAAGAGGGTCCTCCGTAGCCACATCCCATGCGCACTTCCCTGGCTGCATTCACCTGTTGGAGGCATCCTGACTTGAGCAGTCTTTTGCCAATTACCCTGGCACTATAACTCTCCCCTTCCCCCATCTTTCCTAGTTTAAAGCCCTCCTTACCAGGTTGGCCAACCTGTTGGCAAAGACCCGCGTGCCCCGCCTCGTGAGGTGGATCCCATCTCTCGCCATCAGTTGTCGATCTTCAAACAGGGTCCCATGGTCATAGAAACCAAAACCCTGTTGCCAACAGCAGCGGCACAGCCAGTCATTAACCTGGAAAGTCCGTCTCCTCCTCCTCTCATCCATCCCCCTCACTGGCAGGATTGAGGAGAAGATGACCTGGGCTCTCAGACCCTTGAACACCATCCCCAGAGCTCTGAAATCCTGCTTGATGGTCTCCAGTTTGCCCTTGGTGTCATTGGCGCCCACATGGAAGAGCAGCAGTGGGTAATAGTCCGAAGAATGGATGAGCCTAGGCAGTCTTTGCATGATGTTCGCTGTCTCACAAACAAGGAGACTGCCGAATCTCTTCGCTGCCTGGCGAACAAGCAGACCGCTGTGCCTCTTCACTGCCTCGCAGAATGACGAACCACTGTGTCTCTTCGCTGCCTCGCAGAATGAGTGACCA
The DNA here is from genome assembly GCF_036417845.1 of Apteryx mantelli. Taxonomy (NCBI): domain Eukaryota; kingdom Metazoa; phylum Chordata; class Aves; order Apterygiformes; family Apterygidae; genus Apteryx; species Apteryx mantelli. The sequence goes on from NC_089982.1 coordinate 4,787,448, forward strand.
CTGTGGATGTTCGCTGTCTCACAAACAAGGAGACTGCCTAATCTGTCCACTGCCTGGCGAAGAAGCAAACTGCTTCGTCTCTTCGCTGCCTCACGAACAAGCAGACCGCTGTGTCTCTTCGCTGCCTCGCAGAATGAGTGACCACTGTGGATGTTTGCTGTCTCACAAACAAGGAGACTGCCTAATCTGTTCGCTGCCTGGCAAACAAGCAGACCGCTGTGCCTCTTCACTGCCTCGCAGAATGACGAACCACTGTGGATGTTCGCTGTCTCACAAACAAGGAGACTGCCTAATCTGTCCACTGCCTGGCGAAGAAGCAAACCGCTTCGTCTCTTCGCTGCCTCACGAACAAGCAGACCGCTGTGTCTCTTCGCTGCCTCGCAGAATGAGGAACCACTGTGGATGTTCGCAGTCTCACAAACAAGGAGACTGCCTAATCTGTTCGCTGCCTGGCGAACAACCAGACCGCTGCGTCTCTTGGCTGCCTCGTAGAATGAGTGACCACTGTGGATCACAGAATCACAGAATTGCTGAGGTTGGAAGGGACCTCTGGAGATCAACTAGTCCAACCCCCCTGCTCAAGCAGGGTCACCTAGAGCACATTGCACAGGATTGCATCCAGGCGCGTTTTGAATATCTCCAGAGAAGGAGACTCCACCACCTCTCTGGGCAACCTGTTCCAGTGCTCTGTCACCCTCACAGTGAAAAAGTTTTTCCTCGTGTTCAGATGGAAGTGTCTGTGTTTCAGTTTGTGCCCATTGCCTCGCGTCCTGTCGCTCGGCACCACTGAAAAGAGTCTGGTCCCATCCTCTCGACACCCTCCCTTCAGATACTTGTACACGTTGATAAGATCTCCTCTCAGCCTTTTCTTCTCCAAGCTAAACAGGCCAAGCTCTCTCAGTCTTTCCTCATAAGAGAGATGCTCCAGTCCCCTAATCATCTTTATAGCCCTTCGCTGGACTTGCTCCAGTAGTGCCACATCCCTCTTGTACTGGGGAGCCCAGAACTGGACGCAGTACTCCAGATGTGGCCTCACCAGGGCTGAGTTGAGGGGGAGGATCACCTCCCTCGACCTGCTGGCAACACTCTTCCTGATGCACCCCAGGATACCATTGGCCTTCTTGGCCACAAGGGCACATTGCTGCCTCATGCTTAACTTGGTGTCCACCAGCACTCCCAGGTCCTTCTCCGCAGAGCTGCTTTCCAGCAGGTCAACCCCCAACCTGTACTGGTGCATGGGGTTATTCCTCCCCAGGTGCAGGACCCTGCACTTGCCTTTGTTGAACTTCATGAGGTTCCTCTCTGCCCACCTCTCCAGCCTGTCCAAGTCTCTTTGAATGGCAGCACAGCCCTCTGGCGTATCAGCCACTCCTCCCAGTTTTGTATCGTCAGCCAACTTGTTGAGGGTGCACTCTGTCCCTTCATCCAGGTCGTTGATGAAGAAGTTGAACAAGACTGGACCCAGTACTGACCCCTGGGGGACACCGCTAGCTACAGGCCTCCAACTAGACTCTGTGCCACTGATCACAACTCTCTGAGCTCTGCCATTCAGCCAGTTCTCAATCCACCTCTCTGTCCACTCATCTAACCCACACTTCCTGAGCTTGTCTATGAGGATGCTATGGGAGACAGTGTCAAAAGCCTTGCTGAAGTCTAGGTAGACAACATCCACTGCTCTCCCCTCATCTATCCAGCCAGTCATTCCAGCATAGAAGGCTATCAGATTGGTTAGGCATGATTTCCCCTTGGTGAAGCCACGCTGACTACTCCTGATCACCTTCTTTTCCTCCACATGCTTGGAGATGGCTTCCAGGATGAGCTGCTCCATCACCTTTGCAGGGATGGAGATGAGGCTGACTGGCCTGTAGTTCCCTGGGTCCTCCTTCTTGCCCTTTTTGAAGACTGGGGTGACGTTGGCTTTCTTCCAGTCCTCAGGCACCTCTCCTGTCCTCCATGACCTTTCAAAGATGATGGAGAGTGGCTTAGCAATAATGTCCGCCAGCTCCCTCAGCACTCGTGGGTGCATCCCATCAGGGCCCATGGATTTGTGGGTGTCAAGTTTGCTTAAATGATCTCTAACCCACTCCTCCTCCACCAAGGGAAAGTCTTCCTCTCTCCAGACTTTCTCTCTTGCCTCCAGGGTCTGGGGTTCCTGAGGGCTGGCCTGAGCAGTAAAGACTGAAGCAAAGAAGGCATTCAGTAACTCTGCCTTCTCTGTATCCTTCGTCACCAGGGCACCCACCCCATTCAGCAAAGGGCCCACATTTTCCCTAGTCTTCCTCTTGCTGCTGATGTATTTGAAGAAGCCCTTCTTGCTCTCCTTGACATGCCTTGCCAGATTTAATTCCAAACGGGCCTTAGCCTTCCTCGTCGCATCCCTGCATACTCTGACAACATCCCTATATTCCTCCCAAGTGGCCTGTCCCCCTTTCCACTTTCTGTAGACTTCCTTCTTCTGGTTGAGTTTTGCCAGGAGCTCCTTGCTCATCCATGCAGGTCTCCTGCCTCCTTTGCTTGACTTCCTACTCATAGGGATGCACCGCTCTTGAGCCTGGAGGAAGTGATGTTTGAATATTAACCAGCTCTCTTGAACACTCCTTCCTTCTAGGGCCCTCACCCATGGGATTACTCCAAGTAGGTCCCTGAAGAGGCCAAAGTTTGCTCTCCTGAAGTCCAGGGTTGCAATCCTACTTGGTGCCCTGCTGCCTCCTCGCAGAATCCTGAACTCCACCATCTCATGGTCATGCAGCCAAGGCTGCCCCCAACCTTCACATCTTCCACCAGTCCTTCTTTGTTTGTTAGTACGAGGTCCAGCAGCACACCTCTCCTCGTTGGCTCCTCCACCACCTGTGTCAAGAAGTTGTCACCAATGCTCTGCAGGAACCTCCAGGACTCTTTGTGCCTAGCTGTGTTGTCTTTCCAGCAGATATCGGGGTGGTTGAAGTCCCCCATGAGAACCAGGGCCTGGGATCGTGAGGCTACTTCCAGCTGTCTGTAGAAGGCCTCATCGACTTCCTCCTCCTGATCAGGTGGCCTGTAGTAAACACCCACAACAGTGTCACCCATGCTAGCCTGCCCTTTGATCCTTACCCATAAGCTCTCGACTCGCTCTTCATCCACCCCTAGGCACAGCTCAATACATTCCAGTTGCGCTCTCACATAAAGAGCAACTCCACCACCTCGCTTTCCTGGCCTGTCTTTCCTAAAAAGCACGTAGCCATCCATGACAGCACTCCAGTCATGCGAGCTATCCCACCATGTCTCTGTAATGGCAATGAGATCATGGCCCTGCGACCGCACACATATCTCTAGTTCTTCCTGTTTGTTCCCCAAGCTGCGCGCATTGGTGTACAGGCATTTCAGGGAGGTGATCGAGCATGCAGGTTTCCCAGGAGGGGGTAAAAGAGGGTCCTCCGTAGCCACATCCCATGCGCACTTCCCTGGCTGCATTCACCTGTTGGAGGCATCCTGACTTGAGCAGTCTTTTGCCAATTACCCTGGCACTATAACTCTCCCCTTCCCCCATCTTTCCTAGTTTAAAGCCCTCCTTACCAGGTTGGCCAACCTGTTGGCAAAGACCCGCGTGCCCCGCCTCGTGAGGTGGATCCCATCTCTCGCCATCAGTTGTCGATCTTCAAACAGGGTCCCATGGTCATAGAAACCAAAACCCTGTTGCCAACAGCAGCGGCACAGCCAGTCGTTAACCTGGAAAGTCCGTCTCCTCCTCCTCTCATCCATCCCCCTCACTGGCAGGATTGAGGAGAAGATGACCTGGGCTCTCAGACCCTTGAACACCATCCCCAGAGCTCTGAAATCCTGCTTGATGGTCTCCAGTTTGCCCTTGGTGTCATTGGCGCCCACATGGAAGAGCAGCAGTGGGTAATAGTCCGAAGAATGGATGAGCCTAGGCAGTCTTTGCATGATGTTCGCTGTCTCACAAACAAGGAGACTGCCGAATCTCTTCGCTGCCTGGCGAACAAGCAGACCGCTGTGCCTCTTCACTGCCTCGCAGAATGACGAACCACTGTGTCTCTTCGCTGCCTCGCAGAATGAGTGACCACTGTGGATGTTCGCTGTCTCACAAACAAGGAGACTGCCTAATCTGTCCACTGCCTGGCGAAGAAGCAAACTGCTTCGTCTCTTCGCTGCCTCACGAACAAGCAGACCGCTGTGTCTCTTCGCTGCCTCGCAGAATGAGGAACCACTGTGGATGTTCGCTGTCTCACAAACAAGGAGACTGCCTAATCTGTCCATTGCCTGGCGAACAAGCAAACCGCGTCGTCTCTTCGCTGCCTGGCGAACAAGCAGACCGCTGTGTCTCTTCGCTGCCTCGCAGAATGAGTGAGCACTGTGGATGTTCGCTGTCTCACAAACAAGGAGACTGCCTAATCTGTTCGCTGCCTGGCGAACAACCAGACCGCTGCGTCTCTTGGCTGCCTCGTAGAATGAGTGACCACTGTGGATCACAGAATCACAGAATTGCTGAGGTTGGAAGGGACCTCTGGAGATCAACTAGTCCAACCCCCCTGCTCAAGCAGGGTCACCTAGAGCACATTGCACAGGATTGCATCCAGGCGCGTTTTGAATATCTCCAGAGAAGGAGACTCCACCACCTCTCTGGGCAACCTGTTCCAGTGCTCTGTCACCCTCACAGTGAAAAAGTTTTTCCTCGTGTTCAGATGGAAGTGTCTGTGTTTCAGTTTGTGCCCATTGCCTCGCGTCCTGTCGCTCGGCACCACTGAAAAGAGTCTGGTCCCATCCTCTCGACACCCTCCCTTCAGATACTTGTACACGTTGATAAGATCTCCTCTCAGCCTTTTCTTCTCCAAGCTAAACAGGCCAAGCTCTCTCAGTCTTTCCTCATAAGAGAGATGCTCCAGTCCCCTAATCATCTTTATAGCCCTTCGCTGGACTTGCTCCAGTAGTGCCACATCCCTCTTGTACTGGGGAGCCCAGAACTGGACGCAGTACTCCAGATGTGGCCTCACCAGGGCTGAGTTGAGGGGGAGGATCACCTCCCTCGACCTGCTGGCAACACTCTTCCTGATGCACCCCAGGATACCATTGGCCTTCTTGGCCACAAGGGCACATTGCTGCCTCATGCTTAACTTGGTGTCCACCAGCACTCCCAGGTCCTTCTCCGCAGAGCTGCTTTCCAGCAGGTCAACCCCCAACCTGTACTGGTGCATGGGGTTATTCCTCCCCAGGTGCAGGACCCTGCACTTGCCTTTGTTGAACTTCATGAGGTTCCTCTCTGCCCACCTCTCCAGCCTGTCCAAGTCTCTTTGAATGGCAGCACAGCCCTCTGGCGTATCAGCCACTCCTCCCAGTTTTGTATCGTCAGCCAACTTGTTGAGGGTGCACTCTGTCCCTTCATCCAGGTCGTTGATGAAGAAGTTGAACAAGACTGGACCCAGTACTGACCCCTGGGGGACACCGCTAGCTACAGGCCTCCAACTAGACTCTGTGCCACTGATCACAACTCTCTGAGCTCTGCCATTCAGCCAGTTCTCAATCCACCTCTCTGTCCACTCATCTAACCCACACTTCCTGAGCTTGTCTATGAGGATGCTATGGGAGACAGTGTCAAAAGCCTTGCTGAAGTCTAGGTAGACAACATCCACTGCTCTCCCCTCATCTATCCAGCCAGTCATTCCAGCATAGAAGGCTATCAGATTGGTTAGGCATGATTTCCCCTTGGTGAAGCCACGCTGACTACTCCTGATCACCTTCTTTTCCTCCACATGCCTGGAGATGGCTTCCAGGATGAGCTGCTCCATCACCTTTGCAGGGATGGAGATGAGGCTGACTGGCCTGTAGTTCCCTGGGTCCTCCTTCTTGCCCTTTTTGAAGACTGGGGTGACGTTGGCTTTCTTCCAGTCCTCAGGCACCTCTCCTGTCCTCCATGACCTTTCAAAGATGATGGAGAGTGGCTTAGCAATAATGTCCGCCAGCTCCCTCAGCACTCGTGGGTGCATCCCATCAGGGCCCATGGATTTGTGGGTGTCAAGTTTGCTTAAATGATCTCTAACCCACTCCTCCTCCACCAAGGGAAAGTCTTCCTCTCTCCAGACTTTCTCTCTTGCCTCCAGGGTCTGGGGTTCCTGAGGGCTGGCCTGAGCAGTAAAGACTGAAGCAAAGAAGGCATTCAGTAACTCTGCCTTCTCTGTATCCTTCGTCACCAGGGCACCCACCCCATTCAGCAAAGGGCCCACATTTTCCCTAGTCTTCCTCTTGCTGCTGATGTATTTGAAGAAGCCCTTCTTGCTCTCCTTGACATGCCTTGCCAGATTTAATTCCAAACGGGCCTTAGCCTTCCTCGTCGCATCCCTGCATACTCTGACAACATCCCTATATTCCTCCCAAGTGGCCTGTCCCCCTTTCCACTTTCTGTAGACTTCCTTCTTCTGGTTGAGTTTTGCCAGGAGCTCCTTGCTCATCCATGCAGGTCTCCTGCCTCCTTTGCTTGACTTCCTACTCATAGGGATGCACCGCTCTTGAGCCTGGAGGAAGTGATGTTTGAATATTAACCAGCTCTCTTGAACACTCCTTCCTTCTAGGGCCCTCACCCATGGGATTACTCCAAGTAGGTCCCTGAAGAGGCCAAAGTTTGCTCTCCTGAAGTCCAGGGTTGCAATCCTACTTGGTGCCCTGCTGCCTCCTCGCAGAATCCTGAACTCCACCATCTCATGGTCATGCAGCCAAGGCTGCCCCCAACCTTCACATCTTCCACCAGTCCTTCTTTGTTTGTTAGTACGAGGTCCAGCAGCACACCTCTCCTCGTTGGCTCCTCCACCACCTGTGTCAAGAAGTTGTCACCAATGCTCTGCAGGAACCTCCAGGACTCTTTGTGCCTAGCTGTGTTGTCTTTCCAGCAGATATCGGGGTGGTTGAAGTCCCCCATGAGAACCAGGGCCTGGGATCGTGAGGCTACTTCCAGCTGTCTGTAGAAGGCCTCATCGACTTCCTCCTCCTGATCAGGTGGCCTGTAGTAAACACCCACAACAGTGTCACCCATGCTAGCCTGCCCTTTGATCCTTACCCATAAGCTCTCGACTCGCTCTTCATCCACCCCTAGGCACAGCTCAATACATTCCAGTTGCTCTCTCACATAAAGAGCAACTCCACCACCTCGCTTTCCTGGCCTGTCTTTCCTAAAAAGCACGTAGCCATCCATGACAGCACTCCAGTCATGCGAGCTATCCCACCATGTCTCTGTAATGGCAATGAGATCATGGCCCTGCGACCGCACACATATCTCTAGTTCTTCCTGTTTGTTCCCCAAGCTGCGCGCATTGGTGTACAGGCATTTCAGGGAGGTGATCGAGCATGCAGGTTTCCCAGGAGGGGGTAAAAGAGGGTCCTCCGTAGCCACATCCCATGCGCACTTCCCTGGCTGCATTCACCTGTTGGAGGCATCCTGACTTGAGCAGTCTTTTGCCAATTACCCTGGCACTATAACTCTCCCCTTCCCCCATCTTTCCTAGTTTAAAGCCCTCCTTACCAGGTTGGCCAACCTGTTGGCAAAGACCCGCGTGCCCCGCCTCGTGAGGTGGATCCCATCTCTCGCCATCAGTTGTCGATCTTCAAACAGGGTCCCATGGTCATAGAAACCAAAACCCTGTTGCCAACAGCAGCGGCACAGCCAGTCGTTAACCTGGAAAGTCCGTCTCCTCCTCCTCTCATCCATCCCCCTCACTGGCAGGATTGAGGAGAAGATGACCTGGGCTCTCAGACCCTTGAACACCATCCCCAGAGCTCTGAAATCCTGCTTGATGGTCTCCAGTTTGCCCTTGGTGTCATTGGCGCCCACATGGAAGAGCAGCAGTGGGTAATAGTCCGAAGAATGGATGAGCCTAGGCAGTCTTTGCATGATGTTCGCTGTCTCACAAACAAGGAGACTGCCGAATCTCTTCGCTGCCTGGCGAACAAGCAGACCGCTGTGCCTCTTCACTGCCTCGCAGAATGACGAACCACTGTGTCTCTTCGCTGCCTCGCAGAATGAGTGACCACTGTGGATGTTCGCTGTCTCACAAACAAGGAGACTGCCTAATCTGTCCACTGCCTGGCGAAGAAGCAAACTGCTTCGTCTCTTCGCTGCCTCACGAACAAGCAGACCGCTGTGTCTCTTCGCTGCCTCGCAGAATGAGGAACCACTGTGGATGTTCGCAGTCTCACAAACAAGGAGACTGCCTAATCTGTTCGCTGCCTGGCGAACAACCAGACCGCTGCGTCTCTTGGCTGCCTCGTAGAATGAGTGACCACTGTGGATCACAGAATCACAGAATTGCTGAGGTTGGAAGGGACCTCTGGAGATCAACTAGTCCAACCCCCCTGCTCAAGCAGGGTCACCTAGAGCACATTGCACAGGATTGCATCCAGGCGCGTTTTGAATATCTCCAGAGAAGGAGACTCCACCACCTCTCTGGGCAACCTGTTCCAGTGCTCTGTCACCCTCACAGTGAAAAAGTTTTTCCTCGTGTTCAGATGGAAGTGTCTGTGTTTCAGTTTGTGCCCATTGCCTCGCGTCCTGTCGCTCGGCACCACTGAAAAGAGTCTGGTCCCATCCTCTCGACACCCTCCCTTCAGATACTTGTACACGTTGATAAGATCTCCTCTCAGCCTTTTCTTCTCCAAGCTAAACAGGCCAAGCTCTCTCAGTCTTTCCTCATAAGAGAGATGCTCCAGTCCCCTAATCATCTTTATAGCCCTTCGCTGGACTTGCTCCAGTAGTGCCACATCCCTCTTGTACTGGGGAGCCCAGAACTGGACGCAGTACTCCAGATGTGGCCTCACCAGGGCTGAGTTGAGGGGGAGGATCACCTCCCTCGACCTGCTGGCAACACTCTTCCTGATGCACCCCAGGATACCATTGGCCTTCTTGGCCACAAGGGCACATTGCTGCCTCATGCTTAACTTGGTGTCCACCAGCACTCCCAGGTCCTTCTCCGCAGAGCTGCTTTCCAGCAGGTCAACCCCCAACCTGTACTGGTGCATGGGGTTATTCCTCCCCAGGTGCAGGACCCTGCACTTGCCTTTGTTGAACTTCATGAGGTTCCTCTCTGCCCACCTCTCCAGCCTGTCCAAGTCTCTTTGAATGGCAGCACAGCCCTCTGGCGTATCAGCCACTCCTCCCAGTTTTGTATCGTCAGCCAACTTGTTGAGGGTGCACTCTGTCCCTTCATCCAGGTCGTTGATGAAGAAGTTGAACAAGACTGGACCCAGTACTGACCCCTGGGGGACACCGCTAGCTACAGGCCTCCAACTAGACTCTGTGCCACTGATCACAACTCTCTGAGCTCTGCCATTCAGCCAGTTCTCAATCCACCTCTCTGTCCACTCATCTAACCCACACTTCCTGAGCTTGTCTATGAGGATGCTATGGGAGACAGTGTCAAAAGCCTTGCTGAAGTCTAGGTAGACAACATCCACTGCTCTCCCCTCATCTATCCAGCCAGTCATTCCAGCATAGAAGGCTATCAGATTGGTTAGGCATGATTTCCCCTTGGTGAAGCCACGCTGACTACTCCTGATCACCTTCTTTTCCTCCACATGCCTGGAGATGGCTTCCAGGATGAGCTGCTCCATCACCTTTGCAGGGATGGAGATGAGGCTGACTGGCCTGTAGTTCCCTGGGTCCTCCTTCTTGCCCTTTTTGAAGACTGGGGTGACGTTGGCTTTCTTCCAGTCCTCAGGCACCTCTCCTGTCCTCCATGACCTTTCAAAGATGATGGAGAGTGGCTTAGCAATAATGTCCGCCAGCTCCCTCAGCACTCGTGGGTGCATCCCATCAGGGCCCATGGATTTGTGGGTGTCAAGTTTGCTTAAATGATCTCTAACCCACTCCTCCTCCACCAAGGGAAAGTCTTCCTCTCTCCAGACTTTCTCTCTTGCCTCCAGGGTCTGGGGTTCCTGAGGGCTGGCCTGAGCAGTAAAGACTGAAGCAAAGAAGGCATTCAGTAACTCTGCCTTCTCTGTATCCTTCGTCACCAGGGCACCCACCCCATTCAGCAAAGGGCCCACATTTTCCCTAGTCTTCCTCTTGCTGCTGATGTATTTGAAGAAGCCCTTCTTGCTCTCCTTGACATGCCTTGCCAGATTTAATTCCAAACGGGCCTTAGCCTTCCTCGTCGCATCCCTGCATACTCTGACAACATCCCTATATTCCTCCCAAGTGGCCTGTCCCCCTTTCCACTTTCTGTAGACTTCCTTCTTCTGGTTGAGTTTTGCCAGGAGCTCCTTGCTCATCCATGCAGGTCTCCTGCCTCCTTTGCTTGACTTCCTACTCATAGGGATGCACCGCTCTTGAGCCTGGAGGAAGTGATGTTTGAATATTAACCAGCTCTCTTGAACACTCCTTCCTTCTAGGGCCCTCACCCATGGGATTACTCCAAGTAGGTCCCTGAAGAGGCCAAAGTTTGCTCTCCTGAAGTCCAGGGTTGCAATCCTACTTGGTGCCCTGCTGCCTCCTCGCAGAATCCTGAACTCCACCATCTCATGGTCATGCAGCCAAGGCTGCCCCCAACCTTCACATCTTCCACCAGTCCTTCTTTGTTTGTTAGTACGAGGTCCAGCAGCACACCTCTCCTCGTTGGCTCCTCCACCACCTGTGTCAAGAAGTTGTCACCAATGCTCTGCAGGAACCTCCAGGACTCTTTGTGCCTAGCTGTGTTGTCTTTCCAGCAGATATCGGGGTGGTTGAAGTCCCCCATGAGAACCAGGGCCTGGGATCGTGAGGCTACTTCCAGCTGTCTGTAGAAGGCCTCATCGACTTCCTCCTCCTGATCAGGTGGCCTGTAGTAAACACCCACAACAGTGTCACCCATGCTAGCCTGCCCTTTGATCCTTACCCATAAGCTCTCGACTCGCTCTTCATCCACCCCTAGGCACAGCTCAATACATTCCAGTTGCTCTCTCACATAAAGAGCAACTCCACCACCTCGCTTTCCTGGCCTGTCTTTCCTAAAAAGCACGTAGCCATCCATGACAGCACTCCAGTCATGCGAGCTATCCCACCATGTCTCTGTAATGGCAATGAGATCATGGCCCTGCGACCGCACACATATCTCTAGTTCTTCCTGTTTGTTCCCCAAGCTGCGCGCATTGGTGTACAGGCATTTCAGGGAGGTGATCGAGCATGCAGGTTTCCCAGGAGGGGGTAAAAGAGGGTCCTCCGTAGCCACATCCCATGCGCACTTCCCTGGCTGCATTCACCTGTTGGAGGCATCCTGACTTGAGCAGTCTTTTGCCAATTACCCTGGCACTATAACTCTCCCCTTCCCCCATCTTTCCTAGTTTAAAGCCCTCCTTACCAGGTTGGCCAACCTGTTGGCAAAGACCCGCGTGCCCCGCCTCGTGAGGTGGATCCCATCTCTCGCCATCAGTTGTCGATCTTCAAACAGGGTCCCATGGTCATAGAAACCAAAACCCTGTTGCCAACAGCAGCGGCACAGCCAGTCGTTAACCTGGAAAGTCCGTCTCCTCCTCCTCTCATCCATCCCCCTCACTGGCAGGATTGAGGAGAAGATGACCTGGGCTCTCAGACCCTTGAACACCATCCCCAGAGCTCTGAAATCCTGCTTGATGGTCTCCAGTTTGCCCTTGGTGTCATTGGCGCCCACATGGAAGAGCAGCAGTGGGTAATAGTCCGAAGAATGGATGAGCCTAGGCAGTCTTTGCATGATGTTCGCTGTCTCACAAACAAGGAGACTGCCGAATCTCTTCGCTGCCTGGCGAACAAGCAGACCGCTGTGCCTCTTCACTGCCTCGCAGAATGACGAACCACTGTGTCTCTTCGCTGCCTCGCAGAATGAGTGACCACTGTGGATGTTCGCTGTCTCACAAACAAGGAGACTGCCTAATCTGTCCACTGCCTGGCGAAGAAGCAAACTGCTTCGTCTCTTCGCTGCCTCACGAACAAGCAGACCGCTGTGTCTCTTCGCTGCCTCGCAGAATGAGGAACCACTGTGGATGTTCGCTGTCTCACAAACAAGGAGACTGCCTAATCTGTCCATTGCCTGGCGAACAAGCAAACCGCGTCGTCTCTTCGCTGCCTGGCGAACAAGCAGACCGCTGTGTCTCTTCGCTGCCTCGCAGAATGAGTGAGCACTGTGGATGTTCGCTGTCTCACAAACAAGGAGACTGCCTAATCTGTTCGCTGCCTGGCGAACAACCAGACCGCTGCGTCTCTTGGCTGCCTCGTAGAATGAGTGACCACTGTGGATCACAGAATCACAGAATTGCTGAGGTTGGAAGGGACCTCTGGAGATCAACTAGTCCAACCCCCCTGCTCAAGCAGGGTCACCTAGAGCACATTGCACAGGATTGCATCCAGGCGCGTTTTGAATATCTCCAGAGAAGGAGACTCCACCACCTCTCTGGGCAACCTGTTCCAGTGCTCTGTCACCCTCACAGTGAAAAAGTTTTTCCTCGTGTTCAGATGGAAGTGTCTGTGTTTCAGTTTGTGCCCATTGCCTCGCGTCCTGTCGCTCGGCACCACTGAAAAGAGTCTGGTCCCATCCTCTCGACACCCTCCCTTCAGATACTTGTACACGTTGATAAGATCTCCTCTCAGCCTTTTCTTCTCCAAGCTAAACAGGCCAAGCTCTCTCAGTCTTTCCTCATAAGAGAGATGCTCCAGTCCCCTAATCATCTTTATAGCCCTTCGCTGGACTTGCTCCAGTAGTGCCACATCCCTCTTGTACTGGGGAGCCCAGAACTGGACGCAGTACTCCAGATGTGGCCTCACCAGGGCTGAGTTGAGGGGGAGGATCACCTCCCTCGACCTGCTGGCAACACTCTTCCTGATGCACCCCAGGATACCATTGGCCTTCTTGGCCACAAGGGCACATTGCTGCCTCATGCTTAACTTGGTGTCCACCAGCACTCCCAGGTCCTTCTCCGCAGAGCTGCTTTCCAGCAGGTCAACCCCCAACCTGTACTGGTGCATGGGGTTATTCCTCCCCAGGTGCAGGACCCTGCACTTGCCTTTGTTGAACTTCATGAGGTTCCTCTCTGCCCACCTCTCCAGCCTGTCCAAGTCTCTTTGAATGGCAGCACAGCCCTCTGGCGTATCAGCCACTCCTCCCAGTTTTGTATCGTCAGCCAACTTGTTGAGGGTGCACTCTGTCCCTTCATCCAGGTCGTTGATGAAGAAGTTGAACAAGACTGGACCCAGTACTGACCCCTGGGGGACACCGCTAGCTACAGGCCTCCAACTAGACTCTGTGCCACTGATCACAACTCTCTGAGCTCTGCCATTCAGCCAGTTCTCAATCCACCTCTCTGTCCACTCATCTAACCCACACTTCCTGAGCTTGTCTATGAGGATGCTATGGGAGACAGTGTCAAAAGCCTTGCTGAAGTCTAGGTAGACAACATCCACTGCTCTCCCCTCATCTATCCAGCCAGTCATTCCAGCATAGAAGGCTATCAGATTGGTTAGGCATGATTTCCCCTTGGTGAAGCCACGCTGACTACTCCTGATCACCTTCTTTTCCTCCACATGCCTGGAGATGGCTTCCAGGATGAGCTGCTCCATCACCTTTGCAGGGATGGAGATGAGGCTGACTGGCCTGTAGTTCCCTGGGTCCTCCTTCTTGCCCTTTTTGAAGACTGGGGTGACGTTGGCTTTCTTCCAGTCCTCAGGCACCTCTCCTGTCCTCCATGACCTTTCAAAGATGATGGAGAGTGGCTTAGCAATAATGTCCGCCAGCTCCCTCAGCACTCGTGGGTGCATCCCATCAGGGCCCATGGATTTGTGGGTGTCAAGTTTGCTTAAATGATCTCTAACCCACTCCTCCTCCACCAAGGGAAAGTCTTCCTCTCTCCAGACTTTCTCTCTTGCCTCCAGGGTCTGGGGTTCCTGAGGGCTGGCCTGAGCAGTAAAGACTGAAGCAAAGAAGGCATTCAGTAACTCTGCCTTCTCTGTATCCTTCGTCACCAGGGCACCCACCCCATTCAGCAAAGGGCCCACATTTTCCCTAGTCTTCCTCTTGCTGCTGATGTATTTGAAGAAGCCCTTCTTGCTCTCCTTGACATGCCTTGCCAGATTTAATTCCAAACGGGCCTTAGCCTTCCTCGTCGCATCCCTGCATACTCTGACAACATCCCTATATTCCTCCCAAGTGGCCTGTCCCCCTTTCCACTTTCTGTAGACTTCCTTCTTCTGGTTGAGTTTTGCCAGGAGCTCCTTGCTCATCCATGCAGGTCTCCTGCCTCCTTTGCTTGACTTCCTACTCATAGGGATGCACCGCTCTTGAGCCTGGAGGAAGTGATGTTTGAATATTAACCAGCTCTCTTGAACACTCCTTCCTTCTAGGGCCCTCACCCATGGGATTACTCCAAGTAGGTCCCTGAAGAGGCCAAAGTTTGCTCTCCTGAAGTCCAGGGTTGCGATCCTACTTGGTGCCCTGCTGCCTCCTCGCAGAATCCTGAACTCCACCATCTCATGGTCATGCAGCCAAGGCTGCCCCCAACCTTCACATCTTCCACCAGTCCTTCTTTGTTTGTTAGTACGAGGTCCAGCAGCACACCTCTCCTCGTTGGCTCCTCCACCACCTGTGTCAAGAAGTTGTCACCAATGCTCTGCAGGAACCTCCAGGACTCTTTGTGCCTAGCTGTGTTGTCTTTCCAGCAGATATCGGGGTGGTTGAAGTCCCCCATGAGAACCAGGGCCTGGGATCGTGAGGCTACTTCCAGCTGTCTGTAGAAGGCCTCATCCACTTCCTCCTCCTGATCAGGTGGCCTGTAGTAAACACCCACAACAGTGCCACCCATGCTAGCCTGCCCTTTGATCCTTACCCATAAGCTCTCGACTCGCTCTTCATCCACCCCTAGGCACAGCTCAATACATTCCAGTTGCTCTCTCACATAAAGAGCAACTCCACCACCTCGCTTTCCTGGCCTGTCTTTCCTAAAAAGCACGTAGCCATCCATGACAGCACTCCAGTCATGCGAGCTATCCCACCATGTCTCTGTAATGGCAATGAGATCATGGCCCTGCGACCGCACACATATCTCTAGTTCTTCCTGTTTGTTCCCCAAGCTGCGCGCATTGGTGTACAGGCATTTCAGGGAGGTGATCGAGCATGCAGGTTTCCCAGGAGGGGGTAAAAGAGGGTCCTCCGTAGCCACATCCCATGCGCACTTCCCTGGCTGCATTCACCTGTTGGAGGCATCCTGACTTGAGCAGTCTTTTGCCAATTACCCTGGCACTATAACTCTCCCCTTCCCCCATCTTTCCTAGTTTAAAGCCCTCCTTACCAGGTTGGCCAACCTGTTGGCAAAGACCCGCGTGCCCCGCCTCGTGAGGTGGATCCCATCTCTCGCCATCAGTTGTCGATCTTCAAACAGGGTCCCATGGTCATAGAAACCAAAACCCTGTTGCCAACAGCAGCGGCACAGCCAGTCATTAACCTGGAAAGTCCGTCTCCTCCTCCTCTCATCCATCCCCCTCACTGGCAGGATTGAGGAGAAGATGACCTGGGCTCTCAGACCCTTGAACACCATCCCCAGAGCTCTGAAATCCTGCTTGATGGTCTCCAGTTTGCCCTTGGTGTCATTGGCGCCCACATGGAAGAGCAGCAGTGGGTAATAGTCCGAAGAATGGATGAGCCTAGGCAGTCTTTGCATGATGTTCGCTGTCTCACAAACAAGGAGACTGCCGAATCTCTTCGCTGCCTGGCGAACAAGCAGACCGCTGTGCCTCTTCACTGCCTCGCAGAATGACGAACCACTGTGTCTCTTCGCTGCCTCGCAGAATGAGGAACCACTGTGGATGTTCGCTGTCTCACAAACAAGGAGACTGCCTAATCTGTCCATTGCCTGGCGAACAAGCAAACCGCGTCGTCTCTTCGCTGCCTGGCGAACAAGCAGACCGCTGTGTCTCTTCGCTGCCTCGCAGAATGAGTGACCACTGTGGATGTTCGCTGTCTCACAAACAAGGAGACTGCCTAATCTGTCCACTGCCTGGCGAACAAGCAAACCGCTTCGTCTCTTCGCTGCCTCACGAACAAGCAGACCGCTGTGTCTCTTCGCTGCCTCGCAGAATGAGGAACCACTGTGGATGTTCGCAGTCTCACAAACAAGGAGACTGCCTAATCTGTTCGCTGCCTGGCGAACAACCAGACCGCTGCGTCTCTTGGCTGCCTCGTAGAATGAGTGACCACTGTGGATCACAGAATCACAGAATTGCTGAGGTTGGAAGGGACCTCTGGAGATCAACTAGTCCAACCCCCCTGCTCAAGCAGGGTCACCTAGAGCACATTGCACAGGATTGCATCCAGGCGCGTTTTGAATATCTCCAGAGAAGGAGACTCCACCACCTCTCTGGGCAACCTGTTCCAGTGCTCTGTCACCCTCACAGTGAAAAAGTTTTTCCTCGTGTTCAGATGGAAGTGTCTGTGTTTCAGTTTGTGCCCATTGCCTCGCGTCCTGTCGCTCGGCACCACTGAAAAGAGTCTGGTCCCATCCTCTCGACACCCTCCCTTCAGATACTTGTACACGTTGATAAGATCTCCTCTCAGCCTTTTCTTCTCCAAGCTAAACAGGCCAAGCTCTCTCAGTCTTTCCTCATAAGAGAGATGCTCCAGTCCCCTAATCATCTTTATAGCCCTTCGCTGGACTTGCTCCAGTAGTGCCACATCCCTCTTGTACTGGGGAGCCCAGAACTGGACGCAGTACTCCAGATGTGGCCTCACCAGGGCTGAGTTGAGGGGGAGGATCACCTCCCTCGACCTGCTGGCAACACTCTTCCTGATGCACCCCAGGATACCATTGGCCTTCTTGGCCACAAGGGCACATTGCTGCCTCATGCTTAACTTGGTGTCCACCAGCACTCCCAGGTCCTTCTCCGCAGAGCTGCTTTCCAGCAGGTCAACCCCCAACCTGTACTGGTGCATGGGGTTATTCCTCCCCAGGTGCAGGACCCTGCACTTGCCTTTGTTGAACTTCATGAGGTTCCTCTCTGCCCACCTCTCCAGCCTGTCCAAGTCTCTTTGAATGGCAGCACAGCCCTCTGGCGTATCAGCCACTCCTCCCAGTTTTGTATCGTCAGCCAACTTGTTGAGGGTGCACTCTGTCCCTTCATCCAGGTCGTTGATGAAGAAGTTGAACAAGACTGGACCCAGTACTGACCCCTGGGGGACACCGCTAGCTACAGGCCTCCAACTAGACTCTGTGCCACTGATCACAACTCTCTGAGCTCTGCCATTCAGCCAATTCTCAATCCACCTCTCTGTCCACTCATCTAACCCACACTTCCTGAGCTTGTCTATGAGGATGCTATGGGAGACAGTGTCAAAAGCCTTGCTGAAGTCTAGGTAGACAACATCCACTGCTCTCCCCTCATCTATCCAGCCAGTCATTCCAGCATAGAAGGCTATCAGATTGGTTAGGCATGATTTCCCCTTGGTGAAGCCACGCTGACTACTCCTGATCACCTTCTTTTCCTCCACATGCTTGGAGATGGCTTCCAGGATGAGCTGCTCCATCACCTTTGCAGGGATGGAGATGAGGCTGACTGGCCTGTAGTTCCCTGGGTCCTCCTTCTTGCCCTTTTTGAAGACTGGGGTGACGTTGGCTTTCTTCCAGTCCTCAGGCACCTCTCCTGTCCTCCATGACCTTTCAAAGATGATGGAGAGTGGCTTAGCAATAATGTCCGCCAGCTCCCTCAGCACTCGTGGGTGCATCCCATCAGGGCCCATGGATTTGTGGGTGTCAAGTTTGCTTAAATGATCTCTAACCCACTCCTCCTCCACCAAGGGAAAGTCTTCCTCTCTCCAGACTTTCTCTCTTGCCTCCAGGGTCTGGGGTTCCTGAGGGCTGGCCTGAGCAGTAAAGACTGAAGCAAAGAAGGCATTCAGTAACTCTGCCTTCTCTGTATCCTTCGTCACCAGGGCACCCACCCCATTCAGCAAAGGGCCCACATTTTCCCTAGTCTTCCTCTTGCTGCTGATGTATTTGAAGAAGCCCTTCTTGCTCTCCTTGACATGCCTTGCCAGATTTAATTCCAAACGGGCCTTAGCCTTCCTCGTCGCATCCCTGCATACTCTGACAACATCCCTATATTCCTCCCAAGTGGCCTGTCCCCCTTTCCACTTTCTGTAGACTTCCTTCTTCTGGTTGAGTTTTGCCAGGAGCTCCTTGCTCATCCATGCAGGTCTCCTGCCTCCTTTGCTTGACTTCCTACTCATAGGGATGCACCGCTCTTGAGCCTGGAGGAAGTGATGTTTGAATATTAACCAGCTCTCTTGAACACTCCTTCCTTCTAGGGCCCTCACCCATGGGATTACTCCAAGTAGGTCCCTGAAGAGGCCAAAGTTTGCTCTCCTGAAGTCCAGGGTTGCGATCCTACTTGGTGCCCTGCTGCCTCCTCGCAGAATCCTGAACTCCACCATCTCATGGTCATGCAGCCAAGGCTGCCCCCAACCTTCACATCTTCCACCAGTCCTTCTTTGTTTGTTAGTACGAGGTCCAGCAGCACACCTCTCCTCGTTGGCTCCTCCACCACCTGTGTCAAGAAGTTGTCACCAATGCTCTGCAGGAACCTCCAGGACTCTTTGTGCCTAGCTGTGTTGTCTTTCCAGCAGATATCGGGGTGGTTGAAGTCCCCCATGAGAACCAGGGCCTGGGATCGTGAGGCTACTTCCAGCTGTCTGTAGAAGGCCTCATCCACTTCCTCCTCCTGATCAGGTGGCCTGTAGTAAACACCCACAACAGTGTCACCCATGCTAGCCTGCCCTTTGATCCTTACCCATAAGCTCTCGACTCGCTCTTCATCCACCCCTAGGCACAGCTCAATACATTCCAGTTGCTCTCTCACATAAAGAGCAACTCCACCACCTCGCTTTCCTGGCCTGTCTTTCCTAAAAAGCACGTAGCCATCCATGACAGCACTCCAGTCATGCGAGCTATCCCACCATGTCTCTGTAATGGCAATGAGATCATGGCCCTGCGACCGCACACATATCTCTAGTTCTTCCTGTTTGTTCCCCAAGCTGCGCGCATTGGTGTACAGGCATTTCAGGGAGGTGATCGAGCATGCAGGTTTCCCAGGAGGGGGTAAAAGAGGGTCCTCCGTAGCCACATCCCATGCGCACTTCCCTGGCTGCATTCACCTGTTGGAGGCATCCTGACTTGAGCAGTCTTTTGCCAATTACCCTGGCACTATAACTCTCCCCTTCCCCCATCTTTCCTAGTTTAAAGCCCTCCTTACCAGGTTGGCCAACCTGTTGGCAAAGACCCGCGTGCCCCGCCTCGTGAGGTGGATCCCATCTCTCGCCATCAGTTGTCGATCTTCAAACAGGGTCCCATGGTCATAGAAACCAAAACCCTGTTGCCAACAGCAGCGGCACAGCCAGTCGTTAACCTGGAAAGTCCGTCTCCTCCTCCTCTCATCCATCCCCCTCACTGGCAGGATTGAGGAGAAGATGACCTGGGCTCTCAGACCCTTGAACACCATCCCCAGAGCTCTGAAATCCTGCTTGATGGTCTCCAGTTTGCCCTTGGTGTCATTGGCGCCCACATGGAAGAGCAGCAGTGGGTAATAGTCCGAAGAATGGATGAGCCTAGGCAGTCTTTGCATGATGTTCGCTGTCTCACAAACAAGGAGACTGCCGAATCTCTTCGCTGCCTGGCGAACAAGCAGACCGCTGTGCCTCTTCACTGCCTCGCAGAATGACGAACCACTGTGTCTCTTCGCTGCCTCGCAGAATGAGTGACCACTGTGGATGTTCGCTGTCTCACAAACAAGGAGACTGCCTAATCTGTCCACTGCCTGGCGAAGAAGCAAACTGCTTCGTCTCTTCGCTGCCTCACGAACAAGCAGACCGCTGTGTCTCTTCGCTGCCTCGCAGAATGAGGAACCACTGTGGATGTTCGCTGTCTCACAAACAAGGAGACTGCCTAATCTGTCCATTGCCTGGCGAACAAGCAAACCGCGTCGTCTCTTCGCTGCCTGGCGAACAAGCAGACCGCTGTGTCTCTTCGCTGCCTCGCAGAATGAGTGACCACTGTGGATGTTCGCTGTCTCACAAACAAGGAGACTGCCTAATCTGTCCACTGCCTGGCGAACAAGCAAACCGCTTCGTCTCTTCGCTGCCTCACGAACAAGCAGACCGCTGTGTCTCTTCGCTGCCTCGCAGAATGAGGAACCACTGTGGATGTTCGCAGTCTCACAAACAAGGAGACTGCCTAATCTGTTCGCTGCCTGGCGAACAACCAGACCGCTGCGTCTCTTGGCTGCCTCGTAGAATGAGTGACCACTGTGGATCACAGAATCACAGAATTGCTGAGGTTGGAAGGGACCTCTGGAGATCAACTAGTCCAACCCCCCTGCTCAAGCAGGGTCACCTAGAGCACATTGCACAGGATTGCATCCAGGCGCGTTTTGAATATCTCCAGAGAAGGAGACTCCACCACCTCTCTGGGCAACCTGTTCCAGTGCTCTGTCACCCTCACAGTGAAAAAGTTTTTCCTCGTGTTCAGATGGAAGTGTCTGTGTTTCAGTTTGTGCCCATTGCCTCGCGTCCTGTCGCTCGGCACCACTGAAAAGAGTCTGGTCCCATCCTCTCGACACCCTCCCTTCAGATACTTGTACACGTTGATAAGATCTCCTCTCAGCCTTTTCTTCTCCAAGCTAAACAGGCCAAGCTCTCTCAGTCTTTCCTCATAAGAGAGATGCTCCAGTCCCCTAATCATCTTTATAGCCCTTCGCTGGACTTGCTCCAGTAGTGCCACATCCCTCTTGTACTGGGGAGCCCAGAACTGGACGCAGTACTCCAGATGTGGCCTCACCAGGGCTGAGTTGAGGGGGAGGATCACCTCCCTCGACCTGCTGGCAACACTCTTCCTGATGCACCCCAGGATACCATTGGCCTTCTTGGCCACAAGGGCACATTGCTGCCTCATGCTTAACTTGGTGTCCACCAGCACTCCCAGGTCCTTCTCCGCAGAGCTGCTTTCCAGCAGGTCAACCCCCAACCTGTACTGGTGCATGGGGTTATTCCTCCCCAGGTGCAGGACCCTGCACTTGCCTTTGTTGAACTTCATGAGGTTCCTCTCTGCCCACCTCTCCAGCCTGTCCAAGTCTCTTTGAATGGCAGCACAGCCCTCTGGCGTATCAGCCACTCCTCCCAGTTTTGTATCGTCAGCCAACTTGTTGAGGGTGCACTCTGTCCCTTCATCCAGGTCGTTGATGAAGAAGTTGAACAAGACTGGACCCAGTACTGACCCCTGGGGGACACCGCTAGCTACAGGCCTCCAACTAGACTCTGTGCCACTGATCACAACTCTCTGAGCTCTGCCATTCAGCCAGTTCTCAATCCACCTCTCTGTCCACTCATCTAACCCACACTTCCTGAGCTTGTCTATGAGGATGCTATGGGAGACAGTGTCAAAAGCCTTGCTGAAGTCTAGGTAGACAACATCCACTGCTCTCCCCTCATCTATCCAGCCAGTCATTCCAGCATAGAAGGCTATCAGATTGGTTAGGCATGATTTCCCCTTGGTGAAGCCACGCTGACTACTCCTGATCACCTTCTTTTCCTCCACATGCCTGGAGATGGCTTCCAGGATGAGCTGCTCCATCACCTTTGCAGGGATGGAGATGAGGCTGACTGGCCTGTAGTTCCCTGGGTCCTCCTTCTTGCCCTTTTTGAAGACTGGGGTGACGTTGGCTTTCTTCCAGTCCTCAGGCACCTCTCCTGTCCTCCATGACCTTTCAAAGATGATGGAGAGTGGCTTAGCAATAATGTCCGCCAGCTCCCTCAGCACTCGTGGGTGCATCCCATCAGGGCCCATGGATTTGTGGGTGTCAAGTTTGCTTAAATGATCTCTAACCCACTCCTCCTCCACCAAGGGAAAGTCTTCCTCTCTCCAGACTTTCTCTCTTGCCTCCAGGGTCTGGGGTTCCTGAGGGCTGGCCTGAGCAGTAAAGACTGAAGCAAAGAAGGCATTCAGTAACTCTGCCTTCTCTGTATCCTTCGTCACCAGGGCACCCACCCCATTCAGCAAAGGGCCCACATTTTCCCTAGTCTTCCTCTTGCTGCTGATGTATTTGAAGAAGCCCTTCTTGCTCTCCTTGACATGCCTTGCCAGATTTAATTCCAAACGGGCCTTAGCCTTCCTCGTCGCATCCCTGCATACTCTGACAACATCCCTATATTCCTCCCAAGTGGCCTGTCCCCCTTTCCACTTTCTGTAGACTTCCTTCTTCTGGTTGAGTTTTGCCAGGAGCTCCTTGCTCATCCATGCAGGTCTCCTGCCTCCTTTGCTTGACTTCCTACTCATAGGGATGCACCGCTCTTGAGCCTGGAGGAAGTGATGTTTGAATATTAACCAGCTCTCTTGAACACTCCTTCCTTCTAGGGCCCTCACCCATGGGATTACTCCAAGTAGGTCCCTGAAGAGGCCAAAGTTTGCTCTCCTGAAGTCCAGGGTTGCGATCCTACTTGGTGCCCTGCTGCCTCCTCGCAGAATCCTGAACTCCACCATCTCATGGTCATGCAGCCAAGGCTGCCCCCAACCTTCACATCTTCCACCAGTCCTTCTTTGTTTGTTAGTACGAGGTCCAGCAGCACACCTCTCCTCGTTGGCTCCTCCACCACCTGTGTCAAGAAGTTGTCACCAATGCTCTGCAGGAACCTCCAGGACTCTTTGTGCCTAGCTGTGTTGTCTTTCCAGCAGATATCGGGGTGGTTGAAGTCCCCCATGAGAACCAGGGCCTGGGATCGTGAGGCTACTTCCAGCTGTCTGTAGAAGGCCTCATCCACTTCCTCCTCCTGATCAGGTGGCCTGTAGTAAACACCCACAACAGTGCCACCCATGCTAGCCTGCCCTTTGATCCTTACCCATAAGCTCTCGACTCGCTCTTCATCCACCCCTAGGCACAGCTCAATACATTCCAGTTGCTCTCTCACATAAAGAGCAACTCCACCACCTCGCTTTCCTGGCCTGTCTTTCCTAAAAAGCACGTAGCCATCCATGACAGCACTCCAGTCATGCGAGCTATCCCACCATGTCTCTGTAATGGCAATGAGATCATGGCCCTGCGACCGCACACATATCTCTAGTTCTTCCTGTTTGTTCCCCAAGCTGCGCGCATTGGTGTACAGGCATTTCAGGGAGGTGATCGAGCATGCAGGTTTCCCAGGAGGGGGTAAAAGAGGGTCCTCCGTAGCCACATCCCATGCGCACTTCCCTGGCTGCATTCACCTGTTGGAGGCATCCTGACTTGAGCAGTCTTTTGCCAATTACCCTGGCACTATAACTCTCCCCTTCCCCCATCTTTCCTAGTTTAAAGCCCTCCTTACCAGGTTGGCCAACCTGTTGGCAAAGACCCGCGTGCCCCGCCTCGTGAGGTGGATCCCATCTCTCGCCATCAGTTGTCGATCTTCAAACAGGGTCCCATGGTCATAGAAACCAAAACCCTGTTGCCAACAGCAGCGGCACAGCCAGTCGTTAACCTGGAAAGTCCGTCTCCTCCTCCTCTCATCCATCCCCCTCACTGGCAGGATTGAGGAGAAGATGACCTGGGCTCTCAGACCCTTGAACACCATCCCCAGAGCTCTGAAATCCTGCTTGATGGTCTCCAGTTTGCCCTTGGTGTCATTGGCGCCCACATGGAAGAGCAGCAGTGGGTAATAGTCCGAAGAATGGATGAGCCTAGGCAGTCTTTGCATGATGTTCGCTGTCTCACAAACAAGGAGACTGCCGAATCTCTTCGCTGCCTGGCGAACAAGCAGACCGCTGTGCCTCTTCACTGCCTCGCAGAATGACGAACCACTGTGTCTCTTCGCTGCCTCGCAGAATGAGGAACCACTGTGGATGTTCGCTGTCTCACAAACAAGGAGACTGCCTAATCTGTCCATTGCCTGGCGAACAAGCAAACCGCGTCGTCTCTTCGCTGCCTGGCGAACAAGCAGACCGCTGTGTCTCTTCGCTGCCTCGCAGAATGAGTGACCACTGTGGATGTTCGCTGTCTCACAAACAAGGAGACTGCCTAATCTGTCCACTGCCTGGCGAACAAGCAAACCGCTTCGTCTCTTCGCTGCCTCACGAACAAGCAGACCGCTGTGTCTCTTCGCTGCCTCGCAGAATGAGGAACCACTGTGGATGTTCGCAGTCTCACAAACAAGGAGACTGCCTAATCTGTTCGCTGCCTGGCGAACAACCAGACCGCTGCGTCTCTTGGCTGCCTCGTAGAATGAGTGACCACTGTGGATCACAGAATCACAGAATTGCTGAGGTTGGAAGGGACCTCTGGAGATCAACTAGTCCAACCCCCCTGCTCAAGCAGGGTCACCTAGAGCACATTGCACAGGATTGCATCCAGGCGCGTTTTGAATATCTCCAGAGAAGGAGACTCCACCACCTCTCTGGGCAACCTGTTCCAGTGCTCTGTCACCCTCACAGTGAAAAAGTTTTTCCTCGTGTTCAGATGGAAGTGTCTGTGTTTCAGTTTGTGCCCATTGCCTCGCGTCCTGTCGCTCGGCACCACTGAAAAGAGTCTGGTCCCATCCTCTCGACACCCTCCCTTCAGATACTTGTACACGTTGATAAGATCTCCTCTCAGCCTTTTCTTCTCCAAGCTAAACAGGCCAAGCTCTCTCAGTCTTTCCTCATAAGAGAGATGCTCCAGTCCCCTAATCATCTTTATAGCCCTTCGCTGGACTTGCTCCAGTAGTGCCACATCCCTCTTGTACTGGGGAGCCCAGAACTGGACGCAGTACTCCAGATGTGGCCTCACCAGGGCTGAGTTGAGGGGGAGGATCACCTCCCTCGACCTGCTGGCAACACTCTTCCTGATGCACCCCAGGATACCATTGGCCTTCTTGGCCACAAGGGCACATTGCTGCCTCATGCTTAACTTGGTGTCCACCAGCACTCCCAGGTCCTTCTCCGCAGAGCTGCTTTCCAGCAGGTCAACCCCCAACCTGTACTGGTGCATGGGGTTATTCCTCCCCAGGTGCAGGACCCTGCACTTGCCTTTGTTGAACTTCATGAGGTTCCTCTCTGCCCACCTCTCCAGCCTGTCCAAGTCTCTTTGAATGGCAGCACAGCCCTCTGGCGTATCAGCCACTCCTCCCAGTTTTGTATCGTCAGCCAACTTGTTGAGGGTGCACTCTGTCCCTTCATCCAGGTCGTTGATGAAGAAGTTGAACAAGACTGGACCCAGTACTGACCCCTGGGGGACACCGCTAGCTACAGGCCTCCAACTAGACTCTGTGCCACTGATCACAACTCTCTGAGCTCTGCCATTCAGCCAGTTCTCAATCCACCTCTCTGTCCACTCATCTAACCCACACTTCCTGAGCTTGTCTATGAGGATGCTATGGGAGACAGTGTCAAAAGCCTTGCTGAAGTCTAGGTAGACAACATCCACTGCTCTCCCCTCATCTATCCAGCCAGTCATTCCAGCATAGAAGGCTATCAGATTGGTTAGGCATGATTTCCCCTTGGTGAAGCCACGCTGACTACTCCTGATCACCTTCTTTTCCTCCACATGCCTGGAGATGGCTTCCAGGATGAGCTGCTCCATCACCTTTGCAGGGATGGAGATGAGGCTGACTGGCCTGTAGTTCCCTGGGTCCTCCTTCTTGCCCTTTTTGAAGACTGGGGTGACGTTGGCTTTCTTCCAGTCCTCAGGCACCTCTCCTGTCCTCCATGACCTTTCAAAGATGATGGAGAGTGGCTTAGCAATAATGTCCGCCAGCTCCCTCAGCACTCGTGGGTGCATCCCATCAGGGCCCATGGATTTGTGGGTGTCAAGTTTGCTTAAATGATCTCTAACCCACTCCTCCTCCACCAAGGGAAAGTCTTCCTCTCTCCAGACTTTCTCTCTTGCCTCCAGGGTCTGGGGTTCCTGAGGGCTGGCCTGAGCAGTAAAGACTGAAGCAAAGAAGGCATTCAGTAACTCTGCCTTCTCTGTATCCTTCGTCACCAGGGCACCCACCCCATTCAGCAAAGGGCCCACATTTTCCCTAGTCTTCCTCTTGCTGCTGATGTATTTGAAGAAGCCCTTCTTGCTCTCCTTGACATGCCTTGCCAGATTTAATTCCAAACGGGCCTTAGCCTTCCTCGTCGCATCCCTGCATACTCTGACAACATCCCTATATTCCTCCCAAGTGGCCTGTCCCCCTTTCCACTTTCTGTAGACTTCCTTCTTCTGGTTGAGTTTTGCCAGGAGCTCCTTGCTCATCCATGCAGGTCTCCTGCCTCCTTTGCTTGACTTCCTACTCATAGGGATGCACCGCTCTTGAGCCTGGAGGAAGTGATGTTTGAATATTAACCAGCTCTCTTGAACACTCCTTCCTTCTAGGGCCCTCACCCATGGGATTACTCCAAGTAGGTCCCTGAAGAGGCCAAAGTTTGCTCTCCTGAAGTCCAGGGTTGCAATCCTACTTGGTGCCCTGCTGCCTCCTCGCAGAATCCTGAACTCCACCATCTCATGGTCATGCAGCCAAGGCTGCCCCCAACCTTCACATCTTCCACCAGTCCTTCTTTGTTTGTTAGTACGAGGTCCAGCAGCACACCTCTCCTCGTTGGCTCCTCCACCACCTGTGTCAAGAAGTTGTCACCAATGCTCTGCAGGAACCTCCAGGACTCTTTGTGCCTAGCTGTGTTGTCTTTCCAGCAGATATCGGGGTGGTTGAAGTCCCCCATGAGAACCAGGGCCTGGGATCGTGAGGCTACTTCCAGCTGTCTGTAGAAGGCCTCATCGACTTCCTCCTCCTGATCAGGTGGCCTGTACTAAACACCCACAACAGTGTCACCCATGCTAGCCTGCCCTTTGATCCTTACCCATAAGCTCTCGACTCGCTCTTCATCCACCCCTAGGCACAGCTCAATACATTCCAGTTGCTCTCTCACATAAAGAGCAACTCCACCACCTCGCTTTCCTGGCCTGTCTTTCCTAAAAAGCACGTAGCCATCCATGACAGCACTCCAGTCATGCGAGCTATCCCACCATGTCTCTGTAATGGCAATGAGATCATGGCCCTGCGACCGCACACATATCTCTAGTTCTTCCTGTTTGTTCCCCAAGCTGCGCGCATTGGTGTACAGGCATTTCAGGGAGGTGATCGAGCATGCAGGTTTCCCAGGAGGGGGTAAAAGAGGGTCCTCCGTAGCCACATCCCATGCGCACTTCCCTGGCTGCATTCACCTGTTGGAGGCATCCTGACTTGAGCAGTCTTTTGCCAATTACCCTGGCACTATAACTCTCCCCTTCCCCCATCTTTCCTAGTTTAAAGCCCTCCTTACCAGGTTGGCCAACCTGTTGGCAAAGACCCGCGTGCCCCGCCTCGTGAGGTGGATCCCATCTCTCGCCATCAGTTGTCGATCTTCAAACAGGGTCCCATGGTCATAGAAACCAAAACCCTGTTGCCAACAGCAGCGGCACAGCCAGTCGTTAACCTGGAAAGTCCGTCTCCTCCTCCTCTCATCCATCCCCCTCACTGGCAGGATTGAGGAGAAGATGACCTGGGCTCTCAGACCCTTGAACACCATCCCCAGAGCTCTGAAATCCTGCTTGATGGTCTCCAGTTTGCCCTTGGTGTCATTGGCGCCCACATGGAAGAGCAGCAGTGGGTAATAGTCCGAAGAATGGATGAGCCTAGGCAGTCTTTGCATGATGTTCGCTGTCTCACAAACAAGGAGACTGCCGAATCTCTTCGCTGCCTGGCGAACAAGCAGACCGCTGTGCCTCTTCACTGCCTCGCAGAATGACGAACCACTGTGTCTCTTCGCTGCCTCGCAGAATGAGTGACCACTGTGGATGTTCGCTGTCTCACAAACAAGGAGACTGCCTAATCTGTCCACTGCCTGGCGAAGAAGCAAACTGCTTCGTCTCTTCGCTGCCTCACGAACAAGCAGACCGCTGTGTCTCTTCGCTGCCTCGCAGAATGAGGAACCACTGTGGATGTTCGCTGTCTCACAAACAAGGAGACTGCCTAATCTGTCCATTGCCTGGCGAACAAGCAAACCGCGTCGTCTCTTCGCTGCCTGGCGAACAAGCAGACCGCTGTGTCTCTTCGCTGCCTCGCAGAATGAGTGACCACTGTGGATGTTCGCTGTCTCACAAACAAGGAGACTGCCTAATCTGTCCACTGCCTGGCGAACAAGCAAACCGCTTCGTCTCTTCGCTGCCTCACGAACAAGCAGACCGCTGTGTCTCTTCGCTGCCTCGCAGAATGAGGAACCACTGTGGATGTTCGCAGTCTCACAAACAAGGAGACTGCCTAATCTGTTCGCTGCCTGGCGAACAACCAGACCGCTGCGTCTCTTGGCTGCCTCGTAGAATGAGTGACCACTGTGGATCACAGAATCACAGAATTGCTGAGGTTGGAAGGGACCTCTGGAGATCAACTAGTCCAACCCCCCTGCTCAAGCAGGGTCACCTAGAGCACATTGCACAGGATTGCATCCAGGCGCGTTTTGAATATCTCCAGAGAAGGAGACTCCACCACCTCTCTGGGCAACCTGTTCCAGTGCTCTGTCACCCTCACAGTGAAAAAGTTTTTCCTCGTGTTCAGATGGAAGTGTCTGTGTTTCAGTTTGTGCCCATTGCCTCGCGTCCTGTCGCTCGGCACCACTGAAAAGAGTCTGGTCCCATCCTCTCGACACCCTCCCTTCAGATACTTGTACACGTTGATAAGATCTCCTCTCAGCCTTTTCTTCTCCAAGCTAAACAGGCCAAGCTCTCTCAGTCTTTCCTCATAAGAGAGATGCTCCAGTCCCCTAATCATCTTTATAGCCCTTCGCTGGACTTGCTCCAGTAGTGCCACATCCCTCTTGTACTGGGGAGCCCAGAACTGGACGCAGTACTCCAGATGTGGCCTCACCAGGGCTGAGTTGAGGGGGAGGATCACCTCCCTCGACCTGCTGGCAACACTCTTCCTGATGCACCCCAGGATACCATTGGCCTTCTTGGCCACAAGGGCACATTGCTGCCTCATGCTTAACTTGGTGTCCACCAGCACTCCCAGGTCCTTCTCCGCAGAGCTGCTTTCCAGCAGGTCAACCCCCAACCTGTACTGGTGCATGGGGTTATTCCTCCCCAGGTGCAGGACCCTGCACTTGCCTTTGTTGAACTTCATGAGGTTCCTCTCTGCCCACCTCTCCAGCCTGTCCAAGTCTCTTTGAATGGCAGCACAGCCCTCTGGCGTATCAGCCACTCCTCCCAGTTTTGTATCGTCAGCCAACTTGTTGAGGGTGCACTCTGTCCCTTCATCCAGGTCGTTGATGAAGAAGTTGAACAAGACTGGACCCAGTACTGACCCCTGGGGGACACCGCTAGCTACAGGCCTCCAACTAGACTCTGTGCCACTGATCACAACTCTCTGAGCTCTGCCATTCAGCCAATTCTCAATCCACCTCTCTGTCCACTCATCTAACCCACACTTCCTGAGCTTGTCTATGAGGATGCTATGGGAGACAGTGTCAAAAGCCTTGCTGAAGTCTAGGTAGACAACATCCACTGCTCTCCCCTCATCTATCCAGCCAGTCATTCCAGCATAGAAGGCTATCAGATTGGTTAGGCATGATTTCCCCTTGGTGAAGCCACGCTGACTACTCCTGATCACCTTCTTTTCCTCCACATGCTTGGAGATGGCTTCCAGGATGAGCTGCTCCATCACCTTTGCAGGGATGGAGATGAGGCTGACTGGCCTGTAGTTCCCTGGGTCCTCCTTCTTGCCCTTTTTGAAGACTGGGGTGACGTTGGCTTTCTTCCAGTCCTCAGGCACCTCTCCTGTCCTCCATGACCTTTCAAAGATGATGGAGAGTGGCTTAGCAATAATGTCCGCCAGCTCCCTCAGCACTCGTGGGTGCATCCCATCAGGGCCCATGGATTTGTGGGTGTCAAGTTTGCTTAAATGATCTCTAACCCACTCCTCCTCCACCAAGGGAAAGTCTTCCTCTCTCCAGACTTTCTCTCTTGCCTCCAGGGTCTGGGGTTCCTGAGGGCTGGCCTGAGCAGTAAAGACTGAAGCAAAGAAGGCATTCAGTAACTCTGCCTTCTCTGTATCCTTCGTCACCAGGGCACCCACCCCATTCAGCAAAGGGCCCACATTTTCCCTAGTCTTCCTCTTGCTGCTGATGTATTTGAAGAAGCCCTTCTTGCTCTCCTTGACATGCCTTGCCAGATTTAATTCCAAACGGGCCTTAGCCTTCCTCGTCGCATCCCTGCATACTCTGACAACATCCCTATATTCCTCCCAAGTGGCCTGTCCCCCTTTCCACTTTCTGTAGACTTCCTTCTTCTGGTTGAGTTTTGCCAGGAGCTCCTTGCTCATCCATGCAGGTCTCCTGCCTCCTTTGCTTGACTTCCTACTCATAGGGATGCACCGCTCTTGAGCCTGGAGGAAGTGATGTTTGAATATTAACCAGCTCTCTTGAACACTCCTTCCTTCTAGGGCCCTCACCCATGGGATTACTCCAAGTAGGTCCCTGAAGAGGCCAAAGTTTGCTCTCCTGAAGTCCAGGGTTGCGATCCTACTTGGTGCCCTGCTGCCTCCTCGCAGAATCCTGAACTCCACCATCTCATGGTCATGCAGCCAAGGCTGCCCCCAACCTTCACATCTTCCACCAGTCCTTCTTTGTTTGTTAGTACGAGGTCCAGCAGCACACCTCTCCTCGTTGGCTCCTCCACCACCTGTGTCAAGAAGTTGTCACCAATGCTCTGCAGGAACCTCCAGGACTCTTTGTGCCTAGCTGTGTTGTCTTTCCAGCAGATATCGGGGTGGTTGAAGTCCCCCATGAGAACCAGGGCCTGGGATCGTGAGGCTACTTCCAGCTGTCTGTAGAAGGCCTCATCCACTTCCTCCTCCTGATCAGGTGGCCTGTAGTAAACACCCACAACAGTGTCACCCATGCTAGCCTGCCCTTTGATCCTTACCCATAAGCTCTCGACTCGCTCTTCATCCACCCCTAGGCACAGCTCAATACATTCCAGTTGCTCTCTCACATAAAGAGCAACTCCACCACCTCGCTTTCCTGGCCTGTCTTTCCTAAAAAGCACGTAGCCATCCATGACAGCACTCCAGTCATGCGAGCTATCCCACCATGTCTCTGTAATGGCAATGAGATCATGGCCCTGCGACCGCACACATATCTCTAGTTCTTCCTGTTTGTTCCCCAAGCTGCGCGCATTGGTGTACAGGCATTTCAGGGAGGTGATCGAGCATGCAGGTTTCCCAGGAGGGGGTAAAAGAGGGTCCTCCGTAGCCACATCCCATGCGCACTTCCCTGGCTGCATTCACCTGTTGGAGGCATCCTGACTTGAGCAGTCTTTTGCCAATTACCCTGGCACTATAACTCTCCCCTTCCCCCATCTTTCCTAGTTTAAAGCCCTCCTTACCAGGTTGGCCAACCTGTTGGCAAAGACCCGCGTGCCCCGCCTCGTGAGGTGGATCCCATCTCTCGCCATCAGTTGTCGATCTTCAAACAGGGTCCCATGGTCATAGAAACCAAAACCCTGTTGCCAACAGCAGCGGCACAGCCAGTCGTTAACCTGGAAAGTCCGTCTCCTCCTCCTCTCATCCATCCCCCTCACTGGCAGGATTGAGGAGAAGATGACCTGGGCTCTCAGACCCTTGAACACCATCCCCAGAGCTCTGAAATCCTGCTTGATGGTCTCCAGTTTGCCCTTGGTGTCATTGGCGCCCACATGGAAGAGCAGCAGTGGGTAATAGTCCGAAGAATGGATGAGCCTAGGCAGTCTTTGCATGATGTTCGCTGTCTCACAAACAAGGAGACTGCCGAATCTCTTCGCTGCCTGGCGAACAAGCAGACCGCTGTGCCTCTTCACTGCCTCGCAGAATGACGAACCACTGTGTCTCTTCGCTGCCTCGCAGAATGAGTGACCACTGTGGATGTTCGCTGTCTCACAAACAAGGAGACTGCCTAATCTGTCCACTGCCTGGCGAAGAAGCAAACTGCTTCGTCTCTTCGCTGCCTCACGAACAAGCAGACCGCTGTGTCTCTTCGCTGCCTCGCAGAATGAGGAACCACTGTGGATGTTCGCTGTCTCACAAACAAGGAGACTGCCTAATCTGTCCATTGCCTGGCGAACAAGCAAACCGCGTCGTCTCTTCGCTGCCTGGCGAACAAGCAGACCGCTGTGTCTCTTCGCTGCCTCGCAGAATGAGTGAGCACTGTGGATGTTCGCTGTCTCACAAACAAGGAGACTGCCTAATCTGTTCGCTGCCTGGCGAACAACCAGACCGCTGCGTCTCTTGGCTGCCTCGTAGAATGAGTGACCACTGTGGATCACAGAATCACAGAATTGCTGAGGTTGGAAGGGACCTCTGGAGATCAACTAGTCCAACCCCCCTGCTCAAGCAGGGTCACCTAGAGCACATTGCACAGGATTGCATCCAGGCGCGTTTTGAATATCTCCAGAGAAGGAGACTCCACCACCTCTCTGGGCAACCTGTTCCAGTGCTCTGTCACCCTCACAGTGAAAAAGTTTTTCCTCGTGTTCAGATGGAAGTGTCTGTGTT
The DNA here is from genome assembly GCF_036417845.1 of Apteryx mantelli. Taxonomy (NCBI): domain Eukaryota; kingdom Metazoa; phylum Chordata; class Aves; order Apterygiformes; family Apterygidae; genus Apteryx; species Apteryx mantelli. The sequence continues at coordinate 4,819,952 of NC_089982.1, forward strand.
TCAGTTTGTGCCCATTGCCTCGCGTCCTGTCGCTCGGCACCACTGAAAAGAGTCTGGTCCCATCCTCTCGACACCCTCCCTTCAGATACTTGTACACGTTGATAAGATCTCCTCTCAGCCTTTTCTTCTCCAAGCTAAACAGGCCAAGCTCTCTCAGTCTTTCCTCATAAGAGAGATGCTCCAGTCCCCTAATCATCTTTATAGCCCTTCGCTGGACTTGCTCCAGTAGTGCCACATCCCTCTTGTACTGGGGAGCCCAGAACTGGACGCAGTACTCCAGATGTGGCCTCACCAGGGCTGAGTTGAGGGGGAGGATCACCTCCCTCGACCTGCTGGCAACACTCTTCCTGATGCACCCCAGGATACCATTGGCCTTCTTGGCCACAAGGGCACATTGCTGCCTCATGCTTAACTTGGTGTCCACCAGCACTCCCAGGTCCTTCTCCGCAGAGCTGCTTTCCAGCAGGTCAACCCCCAACCTGTACTGGTGCATGGGGTTATTCCTCCCCAGGTGCAGGACCCTGCACTTGCCTTTGTTGAACTTCATGAGGTTCCTCTCTGCCCACCTCTCCAGCCTGTCCAAGTCTCTTTGAATGGCAGCACAGCCCTCTGGCGTATCAGCCACTCCTCCCAGTTTTGTATCGTCAGCCAACTTGTTGAGGGTGCACTCTGTCCCTTCATCCAGGTCGTTGATGAAGAAGTTGAACAAGACTGGACCCAGTACTGACCCCTGGGGGACACCGCTAGCTACAGGCCTCCAACTAGACTCTGTGCCACTGATCACAACTCTCTGAGCTCTGCCATTCAGCCAGTTCTCAATCCACCTCTCTGTCCACTCATCTAACCCACACTTCCTGAGCTTGTCTATGAGGATGCTATGGGAGACAGTGTCAAAAGCCTTGCTGAAGTCTAGGTAGACAACATCCACTGCTCTCCCCTCATCTATCCAGCCAGTCATTCCAGCATAGAAGGCTATCAGATTGGTTAGGCATGATTTCCCCTTGGTGAAGCCACGCTGACTACTCCTGATCACCTTCTTTTCCTCCACATGCCTGGAGATGGCTTCCAGGATGAGCTGCTCCATCACCTTTGCAGGGATGGAGATGAGGCTGACTGGCCTGTAGTTCCCTGGGTCCTCCTTCTTGCCCTTTTTGAAGACTGGGGTGACGTTGGCTTTCTTCCAGTCCTCAGGCACCTCTCCTGTCCTCCATGACCTTTCAAAGATGATGGAGAGTGGCTTAGCAATAATGTCCGCCAGCTCCCTCAGCACTCGTGGGTGCATCCCATCAGGGCCCATGGATTTGTGGGTGTCAAGTTTGCTTAAATGATCTCTAACCCACTCCTCCTCCACCAAGGGAAAGTCTTCCTCTCTCCAGACTTTCTCTCTTGCCTCCAGGGTCTGGGGTTCCTGAGGGCTGGCCTGAGCAGTAAAGACTGAAGCAAAGAAGGCATTCAGTAACTCTGCCTTCTCTGTATCCTTCGTCACCAGGGCACCCACCCCATTCAGCAAAGGGCCCACATTTTCCCTAGTCTTCCTCTTGCTGCTGATGTATTTGAAGAAGCCCTTCTTGCTCTCCTTGACATGCCTTGCCAGATTTAATTCCAAACGGGCCTTAGCCTTCCTCGTCGCATCCCTGCATACTCTGACAACATCCCTATATTCCTCCCAAGTGGCCTGTCCCCCTTTCCACTTTCTGTAGACTTCCTTCTTCTGGTTGAGTTTTGCCAGGAGCTCCTTGCTCATCCATGCAGGTCTCCTGCCTCCTTTGCTTGACTTCCTACTCATAGGGATGCACCGCTCTTGAGCCTGGAGGAAGTGATGTTTGAATATTAACCAGCTCTCTTGAACACTCCTTCCTTCTAGGGCCCTCACCCATGGGATTACTCCAAGTAGGTCCCTGAAGAGGCCAAAGTTTGCTCTCCTGAAGTCCAGGGTTGCAATCCTACTTGGTGCCCTGCTGCCTCCTCGCAGAATCCTGAACTCCACCATCTCATGGTCATGCAGCCAAGGCTGCCCCCAACCTTCACATCTTCCACCAGTCCTTCTTTGTTTGTTAGTACGAGGTCCAGCAGCACACCTCTCCTCGTTGGCTCCTCCACCACCTGTGTCAAGAAGTTGTCACCAATGCTCTGCAGGAACCTCCAGGACTCTTTGTGCCTAGCTGTGTTGTCTTTCCAGCAGATATCGGGGTGGTTGAAGTCCCCCATGAGAACCAGGGCCTGGGATCGTGAGGCTACTTCCAGCTGTCTGTAGAAGGCCTCATCGACTTCCTCCTCCTGATCAGGTGGCCTGTACTAAACACCCACAACAGTGTCACCCATGCTAGCCTGCCCTTTGATCCTTACCCATAAGCTCTCGACTCGCTCTTCATCCACCCCTAGGCACAGCTCAATACATTCCAGTTGCTCTCTCACATAAAGAGCAACTCCACCACCTCGCTTTCCTGGCCTGTCTTTCCTAAAAAGCACGTAGCCATCCATGACAGCACTCCAGTCATGCGAGCTATCCCACCATGTCTCTGTAATGGCAATGAGATCATGGCCCTGCGACCGCACACATATCTCTAGTTCTTCCTGTTTGTTCCCCAAGCTGCGCGCATTGGTGTACAGGCATTTCAGGGAGGTGATCGAGCATGCAGGTTTCCCAGGAGGGGGTAAAAGAGGGTCCTCCGTAGCCACATCCCATGCGCACTTCCCTGGCTGCATTCACCTGTTGGAGGCATCCTGACTTGAGCAGTCTTTTGCCAATTACCCTGGCACTATAACTCTCCCCTTCCCCCATCTTTCCTAGTTTAAAGCCCTCCTTACCAGGTTGGCCAACCTGTTGGCAAAGACCCGCGTGCCCCGCCTCGTGAGGTGGATCCCATCTCTCGCCATCAGTTGTCGATCTTCAAACAGGGTCCCATGGTCATAGAAACCAAAACCCTGTTGCCAACAGCAGCGGCACAGCCAGTCGTTAACCTGGAAAGTCCGTCTCCTCCTCCTCTCATCCATCCCCCTCACTGGCAGGATTGAGGAGAAGATGACCTGGGCTCTCAGACCCTTGAACACCATCCCCAGAGCTCTGAAATCCTGCTTGATGGTCTCCAGTTTGCCCTTGGTGTCATTGGCGCCCACATGGAAGAGCAGCAGTGGGTAATAGTCCGAAGAATGGATGAGCCTAGGCAGTCTTTGCATGATGTTCGCTGTCTCACAAACAAGGAGACTGCCGAATCTCTTCGCTGCCTGGCGAACAAGCAGACCGCTGTGCCTCTTCACTGCCTCGCAGAATGACGAACCACTGTGTCTCTTCGCTGCCTCGCAGAATGAGTGACCACTGTGGATGTTCGCTGTCTCACAAACAAGGAGACTGCCTAATCTGTCCACTGCCTGGCGAAGAAGCAAACTGCTTCGTCTCTTCGCTGCCTCACGAACAAGCAGACCGCTGTGTCTCTTCGCTGCCTCGCAGAATGAGGAACCACTGTGGATGTTCGCTGTCTCACAAACAAGGAGACTGCCTAATCTGTCCATTGCCTGGCGAACAAGCAAACCGCGTCGTCTCTTCGCTGCCTGGCGAACAAGCAGACCGCTGTGTCTCTTCGCTGCCTCGCAGAATGAGTGAGCACTGTGGATGTTCGCTGTCTCACAAACAAGGAGACTGCCTAATCTGTTCGCTGCCTGGCGAACAACCAGACCGCTGCGTCTCTTGGCTGCCTCGTAGAATGAGTGACCACTGTGGATCACAGAATCACAGAATTGCTGAGGTTGGAAGGGACCTCTGGAGATCAACTAGTCCAACCCCCCTGCTCAAGCAGGGTCACCTAGAGCACATTGCACAGGATTGCATCCAGGCGCGTTTTGAATATCTCCAGAGAAGGAGACTCCACCACCTCTCTGGGCAACCTGTTCCAGTGCTCTGTCACCCTCACAGTGAAAAAGTTTTTCCTCGTGTTCAGATGGAAGTGTCTGTGTTTCAGTTTGTGCCCATTGCCTCGCGTCCTGTCGCTCGGCACCACTGAAAAGAGTCTGGTCCCATCCTCTCGACACCCTCCCTTCAGATACTTGTACACGTTGATAAGATCTCCTCTCAGCCTTTTCTTCTCCAAGCTAAACAGGCCAAGCTCTCTCAGTCTTTCCTCATAAGAGAGATGCTCCAGTCCCCTAATCATCTTTATAGCCCTTCGCTGGACTTGCTCCAGTAGTGCCACATCCCTCTTGTACTGGGGAGCCCAGAACTGGACGCAGTACTCCAGATGTGGCCTCACCAGGGCTGAGTTGAGGGGGAGGATCACCTCCCTCGACCTGCTGGCAACACTCTTCCTGATGCACCCCAGGATACCATTGGCCTTCTTGGCCACAAGGGCACATTGCTGCCTCATGCTTAACTTGGTGTCCACCAGCACTCCCAGGTCCTTCTCCGCAGAGCTGCTTTCCAGCAGGTCAACCCCCAACCTGTACTGGTGCATGGGGTTATTCCTCCCCAGGTGCAGGACCCTGCACTTGCCTTTGTTGAACTTCATGAGGTTCCTCTCTGCCCACCTCTCCAGCCTGTCCAAGTCTCTTTGAATGGCAGCACAGCCCTCTGGCGTATCAGCCACTCCTCCCAGTTTTGTATCGTCAGCCAACTTGTTGAGGGTGCACTCTGTCCCTTCATCCAGGTCGTTGATGAAGAAGTTGAACAAGACTGGACCCAGTACTGACCCCTGGGGGACACCGCTAGCTACAGGCCTCCAACTAGACTCTGTGCCACTGATCACAACTCTCTGAGCTCTGCCATTCAGCCAGTTCTCAATCCACCTCTCTGTCCACTCATCTAACCCACACTTCCTGAGCTTGTCTATGAGGATGCTATGGGAGACAGTGTCAAAAGCCTTGCTGAAGTCTAGGTAGACAACATCCACTGCTCTCCCCTCATCTATCCAGCCAGTCATTCCAGCATAGAAGGCTATCAGATTGGTTAGGCATGATTTCCCCTTGGTGAAGCCACGCTGACTACTCCTGATCACCTTCTTTTCCTCCACATGCTTGGAGATGGCTTCCAGGATGAGCTGCTCCATCACCTTTGCAGGGATGGAGATGAGGCTGACTGGCCTGTAGTTCCCTGGGTCCTCCTTCTTGCCCTTTTTGAAGACTGGGGTGACGTTGGCTTTCTTCCAGTCCTCAGGCACCTCTCCTGTCCTCCATGACCTTTCAAAGATGATGGAGAGTGGCTTAGCAATAATGTCCGCCAGCTCCCTCAGCACTCGTGGGTGCATCCCATCAGGGCCCATGGATTTGTGGGTGTCAAGTTTGCTTAAATGATCTCTAACCCACTCCTCCTCCACCAAGGGAAAGTCTTCCTCTCTCCAGACTTTCTCTCTTGCCTCCAGGGTCTGGGGTTCCTGAGGGCTGGCCTGAGCAGTAAAGACTGAAGCAAAGAAGGCATTCAGTAACTCTGCCTTCTCTGTATCCTTCGTCACCAGGGCACCCACCCCATTCAGCAAAGGGCCCACATTTTCCCTAGTCTTCCTCTTGCTGCTGATGTATTTGAAGAAGCCCTTCTTGCTCTCCTTGACATGCCTTGCCAGATTTAATTCCAAACGGGCCTTAGCCTTCCTCGTCGCATCCCTGCATACTCTGACAACATCCCTATATTCCTCCCAAGTGGCCTGTCCCCCTTTCCACTTTCTGTAGACTTCCTTCTTCTGGTTGAGTTTTGCCAGGAGCTCCTTGCTCATCCATGCAGGTCTCCTGCCTCCTTTGCTTGACTTCCTACTCATAGGGATGCACCGCTCTTGAGCCTGGAGGAAGTGATGTTTGAATATTAACCAGCTCTCTTGAACACTCCTTCCTTCTAGGGCCCTCACCCATGGGATTACTCCAAGTAGGTCCCTGAAGAGGCCAAAGTTTGCTCTCCTGAAGTCCAGGGTTGCGATCCTACTTGGTGCCCTGCTGCCTCCTCGCAGAATCCTGAACTCCACCATCTCATGGTCATGCAGCCAAGGCTGCCCCCAACCTTCACATCTTCCACCAGTCCTTCTTTGTTTGTTAGTACGAGGTCCAGCAGCACACCTCTCCTCGTTGGCTCCTCCACCACCTGTGTCAAGAAGTTGTCACCAATGCTCTGCAGGA